>NC_136485.1:157665740-158000740 GCF_053919585.1 Euprymna scolopes | reverse complement strand
GGGAATATGGTAAAGAAAAAGGTGATTACACATGAATGGATAGTCTGGTGGAAGATAAAAAATCCAGTGACGGTAAAATCCAAATGTAAAACTTCAAGAAAGTTAAAAGAATTTCCATTTGTACAAGTAAAATCCAAGGAAATCCCGTAATTGGAAGAAGATGGTCCATATATATATATATATATATATATATATATACGTATATACTTATATATATATATATATATATATATATATATATATATATATATATATATACATGGGAGTAATTTTTTTTACATGGGAGTCACCACCTATCAACGCCCGAAAGCCACTCGAGGATAAGGGATAATAAAGTTAGTGGTGGAAACGGGGTAGAACTTGATAATTAAATGGGACAGCTCAACAAGAACGACAGTATATAAGAAAAAGATAAATTTCATTTGAAAATCTGATTTTGTGTAATTCAGCTATGAATTAAACTTTATTTCCTAAATCAGAAATATACAAAGATTTTTACTCCAGACGATTTCTTCATAAGAGAGAAATCAGAATCCCTTACAACAATCTGTGCAGGTAGAATAGGCTAGTAGTTTTGTTTTGTGGCATCGCAACAATTTTTGGGTTATTTAATGCCAAATCTGGAAACTTTGATAAAAAAATAAACTATGATAGAAATTCTTTATTTATTTTGATATATAGTCATGGAGTTTTGTTTAGTGTTTTATAGAGGATTATTATTGTTGACTTTATTTTTTCATTATTTTTGACTTTATTTCTGACTTTGCATTATTTTTTACTTTATTTCTGACTTTGCATTATTTTTTACTTTATTTATGACTTTGCATTATTTTTGACTTTGCATTATTTTTTCATTATTTTTGACTTTGCATTATTTTTTACTTTATTTATGACTTTGCATTATTTCTGACTTTGCATTATTTTTTCATTATTTTTGACTTTGCATTATTTTTTACTTTATTTCTGACTTTGCATTATTTTTTACTTTATTTATGACTTTGCATTATTTTTTACTTTATTTATGACTTTGCATTATTTTTTACTTTATTTATGACTTTGCATTATTTTTTACTTTATTTATGACTTTGCATTATTTTTTACTTTATTTATGACTTTGCATTATTTTTTACTTTATTTATGACTTTGCATTATTTTTTACTTTATTTCTGACTTTGCATTATTTTTTACTTTATTTATGACTTTGCATTATTTTTGACTTTATTTATGACTTTGCATTATTTTTTACTTTATTTATGACTTTGCATTATTTTTTACTTTATTTATGACTTTGCATTATTTTTTACTTTATTTATGACTTTGCATTATTTTTTACTTTATTTATGACTTTGCATTATTTTTTACTTTATTTATGACTTTGCATTATTTTTTACTTTATTTATGACTTTGCATTATTTTTTACTTTATTTATGACTTTGCATTATTTTTGACTTTATTTCTGACTTTGCATTATTTTTTACTTTATTTATGACTTTGCATTATTTTTTACTTTATTTATGACTTTGCATTATTTTTTACTTTATTTATGACTTTGCATTATTTTTGACTTTATTTATGACTTTGCATTATTTTTGACTTTATTTATGACTTTGCATTATTTTTGACTTTATTTCTGACTTTGCATTATTTTTTACTTTATTTATGACTTTGCATTATTTCTGACTTTGCATTATTTTTTCATTATTTTTGACTTTGCATTATTTTTTACTTTATTTTTGACTTTGCATTATTTTTTACTTTATTTATGACTTTGCATTATTTTTTACTTTATTTATGACTTTGCATTATTTTTTACTTTATTTATGACTTTGCATTATTTTTTACTTTATTTATGACTTTGCATTATTTTTTACTTTATTTATGACTTTGCATTATTTTTTACTTTATTTATGACTTTGCATTATTTTTTACTTTATTTCTGACTTTGCATTATTTTTTACTTTATTTATGACTTTGCATTATTTTTTACTTTATTTATGACTTTGCATTATTTTTTACTTTATTTATGACTTTGCATTATTTTTTACTTTATTTATGACTTTGCATTATTTTTTACTTTATTTATGACTTTGCATTATTTTTTACTTTATTTATGACTTTGCATTATTTTTTACTTTATTTATGACTTTGCATTATTTTTTACTTTATTTATGACTTTGCATTATTTTTTACTTTATTTATGACTTTGCATTATTTTTGACTTTATTTATGACTTTGCATTATTTTTGACTTTATTTCTGACTTTGCATTATTTTTTACTTTATTTATGACTTTGCATTATTTTTTACTTTATTTATGACTTTGCATTATTTTTGACTTTATTTATGACTTTGCATTATTTTTGACTTTATTTCTGACTTTGCATTATTTTTTACTTTATTTATGACTTTGCATTATTTTTTACTTTATTTATGACTTTGCATTATTTTTTACTTTGCTTCAATACGTCGTGCATTTTAGGTCAGGAAGCAAGTATCTTCAGACAACATAATTTCGTAACACCAGGGCGTAGAATTATATTCTTACCAAATTACAAATTTCTATATAGAAAAGGCCTAAAAATAGGTTTTGACAGACAAATCTATATATTAATACGATAACGTGTGTGTTATTTTGTGTGTCACGCTTACATCTTTTTCTTCCATGTGACTGTTATTTAATTGTTATGACCTTCCATTTCGTTTAATAAATAATTTTATCAAGAATTCTTCAAAAGTTTTGGTTTCAATTTCGATCATAGTTGATGACACTCAAGTCATCTATTATTTTTATGAATAATTTTACCAAGAATTCTTCATAAGTTTTGGTTTCTTGTTTCAATTATAGCTGAAGGAACTCAAGTTAAATATATTGTTCGTCAAACAGTTTTGCTTTAAGTTTTAATTTAAGCTGATGCACCCAAGTTATATGGATATAGTTTTTTAATTTTGAATTCTCAACTTTATAATATATAAGAATCGAACTAAAATTAACTCTATCATAATATATACGAAATCTGCATAAATTAAAATATAATATTTACGCTTATTTTACGACAGGGTTATGCCGGGCTTCGCTACCAGCTTAGATAAATACTTTTGCAGTTTTAACAAAAGAACTACAATAATATAAGGGTATCTCCATTTATGCTGAACATGCACAGAATGCCAACATCAATATATTACATATGAAAGAGTCTGCTGTAGAATTTCCACGGGTCCTGCTAGTACATGATTATTTTATTAGTATAGATACATTCTCAGAGCTCGATCCAAATATATACCATTGAGATATACACCTAATCAGTTGTGCTCGAATAGAATATATTGACCTTTCACAGCTGTCAAAAATAAATTTATTTTATTTCTCTTCTCTAAACTATTGTAGTTGATTGCATGCATTTGTTTTTACTCTTATTTTTTGTAAGGCCATTTTGAATAATTTGTTAGGACATGAATGGCTTCCGTGATCCACTTTTTTGCATCTATAATCTTAAAAATAAGGTTTTTACTGCTTACTTGTCAGAACAAATTTTACTTCCGTTTCCCATAATCTCTATATTTTTTTAAAGGTTTTTATTTCTCCTGTTCTCATGATATATTTCTTTCTTTGTTTTATTTATTTTTTCCTGTTAATGCCATTAAATACTAAAATAACATCATATTTTCTAAGCTCTTAATCCAAAAATAACAGACTGGGAGATTCACGTGTTCATTTATGCTAAAAAGCAACTATGGCTTGACCTTTAACAGTTACCAAGAATATCTTTTATTTCTTAACCCTACCTAAGATCGAGTTTAGTCATATACGAAACGTTTTAGTCTCATTTATTTTCCTGTCATTTTGAATTTATCTTATCTGAAGTGTACGTCCCAGCCTAATTTCATAATAAAGGCAAGATTTGGAAACTTTAATACATGCAGGAGAACACCCCCCCTGTCAATATTCCTCGAAGCAAGAAAAATCATATCGTAAAAAGTATTTGAATATAGAAATAAAGGAATGCCTACTATAACGAGATGTAGGGGAGAGTGCTACTCATTTACCTGGATTGTTTCACTTACCCTTGATCTTCACCTTTTAGCTAGGAGACATGAAGTACTGTCCTTGAGTTTTTCATGTCATTCAGCTAAAGCTGAACCACAACCTCTGTAAATGAACCGTCCCATATAAGTTAACAAATTTACCTAATTTCCATTATTAACGATTACTATATTGTCCAATTTCTACTGTACACTCTTTAACCCTTACCCTCGAGTGACCTCTTGACCTTGATAAGCGGTGATACCTATGTAAAAAAAAAAAAAAAATTTAGGGAAGTCAGGATTGAACCCTGGTCTCCTGGCTCATTAGCGTCAAGTAGACTGGTAAGAGATTGCTTGACTGAAATTATGAACTTTTTCTGAAATTTGAATTTTGTGACATTAATGTCATTAAATTTTAAAATGATTATAATTTATTCGAATTTTTGGTAGGTAAAAGCGTTTATATTATTAAGATAAAAGTAGCCTTAAAGATCCTTTCAAAGGGTGAAATAAATCAGGTCATAAAATACTTCAAGTCAATTAAAAACATACATATTATCGAAAACTGCTAAAATAAACTTACCTCATCAACAGCTGAGAATAATGCTAAGTTTTTGAACAGTTAACTCATCATAGATTGTCATGATAATCAAAATATATTATATGAAAAGCTTTTGACGTCGTTTTCGAGATTTAATTTGATTCTTCTATATTTTTATTTTTCTATAAGTTATCTAACAAATAAAGTAATCTTGTCGGATTTAAAAAATCAAACCCAAATAGCAATCTGTCTTGCCTTTCGTCCTTCCACTATATTATTGCTATGAATATAACTTATTATCATTCTGATATATCTATTTTGGAAAATGAAACTTATAAAATGAAGACGTTTTCCCTCACTTACCACATACAGGCTGGAACGATAAAATTGCCACCATAGTAAAGATAACATGTTTCCATTTCCCTCAAGTTCAAAGTAGCTGAGAAATGGCTTGGTTCCCACAAATTTTGGCAAATAACAAACAGGGTCCTGAATAGAAGTGTGTGCTCTGTCCCAACCATCATCAATGGACCTGAAGTGATCTCGTCAGCATCGGATAAAGCCAAACTCTTTGCTAAAAACTTTGCAGCTAATTCTACCCTATACGATCAGGGCCACCAACTCCATTGCTCATCATGAAAATCGGTTTTCTTTTGTTATTGCAGACCATCTACTAGTTGACCAGTTGTGTACGAATCCCTAGAGCGATAGGAACCTTCTATCACATCTGAAAGTTGCATAATGTTCAACGAGCGAGATCGGAGATGCACTGCTATACAACTCATGCTCTCTATCGATACAAGTTATGACAACAGGACCATTGCCAGCACCCTTCAAAATGCAAATCCAGACAGTTCAACACTTGAGGGTACAGATCAATGCATCAGACAACGCATGGTTATGGTCTTTCATGTGGTTTCCACATCATGCCACCTCACATCTTTGAAGTCAGCTTGAAAGTCAATACCAAAGTGTACCTGGATGTACTGAAGGGAGCAGTGATCCCCTGGTGCAATCAGGTGGCCACTGGCCGGCCCTGGATGTGGCAGCAGGATTCAGTGCTGGCCTACAAGTCCAAAGAGGACCAGGCTTGGCTTCAGAAGGAGTGCTATGACTTTGTACCCTTCTCTCACTGGTCCCCTTCCTCCCTCGACCTAAAGCTGTTAGAGTACTTTGTTTGATCATATGTTGAAAACATCACTAACATGATCTCTCACAACATCAAAGCCAGCCTAATCACCGTCATCTGCAGAGTATTCGCCAAGCTCCCATCGGCACTTGTGTAAAAGGCATGCTCTCAGTTCTGGACTCGAATCGAGGCGATGATTGAGGCTGAAGGCGGATACATTGAATAGATGTTAGCTCTACTACATAATCGAGTTACCTTAATTGATGTTTTCAATAAAAGTTTAAAAATAAAGCTGTAATGTTGTTTTCTTTAGGGTAACAAATTTATCCTTCCACCCTGTAGTTTTATACATACTTTTTAAAAACGTCAATCATCATTTACTTTACTCCCAGACAACGCCCGGTAGATACAACTAGTATATTATACTCGCATATCTTGATTACTACTGGTGCTATCATATTAGGGAATACTGGCTTCCTAGCCTAAAATGCACCGAATAATGATGTTATTGTTTCTTTTTCCATTCCCTTTGCAAAATTCAGTGGTGTTCTGCAAAACCAAAAACAATAACAATTCTTTTCTACAAAACAATTAAACCAAACACCCTCAATAAATATTTAAAGGTATAAAGAACTTTAAGCATAAAATCTTTTATCAAAATAACCAGATTAGGCATTAACCTGAAAAAGTTGATTTGTCGTAAAACAAAATAACCAAAACGAACCTTGATTATTAAAATAAATCACCATCATCATCTTAAATTTTTATTTTTATTTTTAGAATATCAAGCATCCTATATTCGCTTGTCATTGAGTTCTAACTGTTGATAATCAAAGGCAGTTGTGGCACTATACTTGTACATATGCTTCAGCAATAAACGTCATGCACAGGTGGGCAGAAATATCGTTTGTACATATTCTTCTTTCCAGACTAATAGGCCCTCAATAAAATATTATCTGTTTAAACAAAAGTACAAAGGTAATAAAGTGAGATTATTGATGCATGCTCCATCGTCTAACCTCATTTGTCCATTTTGTTTTTCCGATAACAGTTATGGGCTACGATGTGATATGTTATAAATTTGTCTACATGGGAATACGGCATAAAAGGAAACAAAATTATGAAATATTTCTCACATATTATCGTTACATTAATCTAGCGTAAAATATAATATACAGCAATAAGGCTGCGATCAATGGCCACATAAATGGGATGTAATTCTCCTGTTATCAGGTTTTACTACAATGCACAAAATGGTATCTTCTAAATTCAAATGTTCCACTATGTGGCTCAAGGCAGGTTGGGCAATTTTAGTGTAATCATTTGTACCCCCTCGACGTAAATACCTCCGACAAACCCGACAAGCAGCTAAACCCCACCCCTTCACAGTAGAGATCCCTAGATCTAAGAGAGCCTTCTACTCCAGTAGTTTCTTCCCCAGAACCGCTAGACTTCGGAATTCCCTTCTGGGTCCCTGCTTCCCATACTTTACTGACATGCAGAAGTTCAAGTGTAACGTGAACCGACATCTTGTTGCCCAACTCCCTACACAGTACCCCTGATACTTATGTCCCTGATAGTAGCCCCCTACATCAAAGTAGCAATGTGCCTTGTTTGGGGTGAAAGTGTAATAATTTTTTTTTTTTTTAAATCGTCACTAACAAGCATAAAGTTCTTCATATATATCTTTATCAATTGAAGCAGCATTTGCCGTCTTCTACCAGGTAGGATTTACAGGTATTTGAAAAAGTAAATATATGCAAAAACAATATGACATATAAATTTTGCACTCTGCCACTTTGCCTTCAAGTCCTATAAATATGCAAAACGGTGTTCATATTTAGAATGTAAAAATATGATTTTTAATTCATATTATTTGGATTCTTCACGCTACTGTTTTCATCTTGAGTGCCATTTTCACAATGTTTCAGTCAATGTAACTTCTGATCTTCTTCAAGAATATCTTACCGAACTCTGGAATCTTCCTGTTAAACTCGGTAATCTGCGCAGAATTTCGAATGGAACCCTTTATCTAATCCACAGGGTAGCATTCTCTAGTCGCATTAACTATGACTGAATAGACGTCCTAATAATTCATAATTGTATTTTGGGTGTCGCCAGCACAAAGAATTGAACCTTCAACCTTCGGAAGAGTGTAACTCTTACAACTGAATTTTACCATGTACTCTATCCACTGTACTATTGATCCTTGCAAAAATGGCATTAGGATGAGAACAGTAGTCCTAAAAATACGAATAATCAATCCTCATGTCAAAAATTCAGAAGCGTAAACCTTTTCATAATGTTAGTTTTATTTTTAGAAAACCTTATTGAAGCGTTGGGACCATTAAGTGCACAACAGAAAAGAGGATCGTTTGGCCAATCTCACCGAAAATATTTCCGCTTACTTTTTTTTTTTTTTGTATACGGTGGTCACCACTTATCAAGGCCCGGAAGCCACTCAGGGATAAGGGTTATTGCAAGTACAGTACGTTAGTGTGGAGATTTATTGAAGTGTTTACTTGAGGTGGCGGTTCATTAAGAATTTGTTTACATTGGACTTGAAGACATCCAGGTTGTAGTCAGGTGGGAAGCAGGCAGACGGAACAGAGTTCCACAGGCGTGCAGTTCTAAGAAAGAAGCTTTGTTCATGGAATCTACGTTTTTATTTAGGCACAGATAAAGAGTGGGGAAAATTTTTGACAGTGGATTCAGCTAGACGGGTGTTTTTCGTGAAAGATTGGTGAGGGGGGACCAGAGATTGGAGTTCAGACGAGCACCTGCAATGGAAATAACGATAAAACAAGGACAGGCTCGCAACGTGTCTTCTGTGGGAGAGAGGTTGCAAGGAAAAGAAAAGGGCATCCCCCACTAAACCACGAAATCTATTTTGTACTCTGTCAAGGCAGGATAGGCTGTTTTTAGCAGCTCCTGTCCAGATATGGTAGCAGTATTCCATCCTTGGAATACTGCTTCCAGGCTTGATGGAGTCTTTCAAATTCATTGATAATCAAGTTAATATCTTTAGCCTGTTTGATTTGATCTGGTTGCCTTAATTAACTCATCGGATTATTCTTTTACTATGTAACGTATGCTGCTCTCCTTCAACTTTTGTATTACATTACCAAGCTCATTAATGCAGGTGGACTTGCCTGACAAAATTTATACTAAGAGAAGAAGATTCCTCTCATTTTTTTCAGTAGTTTTATTGCAAGTAATAACTTGTCAAATAGGATAAGTGAAGTAGCAATGAATTCGCCTGCCAATTTTAAATTTCTCACAGTTAACCACGACCAGGTTTAAATGACAATGGACATAACTTACACAATGGGCAATAGCATATAAATTGAGTATCACTACATTTCCTTCAGGACAAGACAACTTATCTATAAGACTTTTTAGCAAATCTCCAAATATTAGCGAGATGTTGTCTTAAGTACACATTTAAAGTATAGGTTACCTGACTAGGATATTAAGGCCACATATCAAGGTTTTGTCAAAGAGAGTCAAGCAGTTGTAATGCACATGAAAAAAATATGTGAGTGTAGAATTACTGGCTCAGTAAGAAAATTAGTAGTGATATAGATCTCGATGGTCCTTCCATTTCACCATCAGGCACGACTTTAAAGAATTTACTGAGAGTACATTAATGATGTGGAAACTTATCTTACAGTCTTATGCTTAAAGTGAAATCCTCATCTATAGAATATCTATGAAAGTAGGCACATTTTCACAATGGAGCATTGAATATATATATATATATATATATATATATATATATATATATATATATATATATATATATATATATGCGCGTATTTAGGCAGCATTTTTTAATTCAGGCAGACATTGTTAAAAACAATAGAAAGCTTCTGTTTAATAATATTTTTCTATTTTTTTAATTATTCGTATTATCGATTATCTTTTTTGTATATATACATCGAATGTATGGATGTATGGTCCCAGCATTTTCTCTTCTCAAAGTGTCCGGGGTTTTAACTTTTTGTGAAATCTTCTTTACATCATCAGGAATGCGTGTTAGTCTCATTAAGGAATAATGGGAAGATTTATTTAAATAGTGGTTGGGCTGCGAGCGAGGTTCATTGGGGCTGGTGACAGTGGTGGGAACGTTCTCAGACCTATCATTTCACAAGTCACCACCCCAGTCTATTCACTAACAAAAGTTCCACATATCATTAGCCCATATTAACCCAGTAAATATAGTGTAAAATCCACACAAGAACTCTTACAACCTGACAACAAAATAATCGCCTCTCTTGATGTTGAAAGTTTATTTACAAACTTTCCTGTCAAAAAAACTATTAATATAATCCTCAACCACACATACAAAAGTCCATTTCTCCCACCCCCTAAAATTAACAAAAAATAATTTAAAAAGTACTTCTAGTCTGCAGCACTGGAGTATTCTTCTACGACCACATAGGGAACATTTAGATCCAAATAGATGGCTTATCCATGGGTTCTGTCCTCAGAACCATCTTCAATGAGTTCTGCATGAGTCACCTTGAAAACCTGATCCTTAACAACACCAATAAATCCTGTAAAGTATGTCGACGATATTCTCTTCCTTGCTAATAAGAACTAACAAATTTCTATGCTTAAGTGCCATCTCCAAGACAACTCCATACTCAAATTCACTTTTGATTAAATGTTAATAACAAAATTCCTTTCCTCGGCGTCCTTATTGACATTTCCAATAACACTTTTAGCACTTTCAACTACAAAAAACCTTCTTGCTATAATACTTGTCTTTAAATTTCCAGAGTGAATGCTCTCACCGATACAAAATAGCCATCATCAAAAACCTCCTCAATTGAGCAAAACTCATCTCTTCCAACAAAAAAATACTACTCATCGAATTAAAAAACATTAAACAAGTCCTCATCATCTAATACGGTTTCCCAATTTATATTGTTGATCAATACATAAAATCCATGCTCCAGAAGTTAAACAACACGCCCACTAAACGTAACACCCCCAACACCATAACTCCAATACAATTAATCTCTTCTGTTGCAATCAAATGCATTCGAGCTTTAAGTTAGAAGAAATCTCTATAAAAAAAACATCATCAATAGATACGTCACTCCTGTAGGCAACAATAACATTATATTTATCATTTACTATTAAAAAATTTAAAACTCAAAATTTAGTAATTAAAAACAATCCCCTCCCCTCCGCTTATACCACTAGAACGAACCAACATTATCTATCAGTTCAAATGCCCTTTGGGAGAATATAACTCCTATAACAACAATGCAAGTAATAGTTACATTGGTCATACGATCACCATATTATCACGTCACCTCACCTGCCAGAATCTAGTACCATCTTCCAACTTTTACATAAAAAATATCACTGCTCCTCTCAAATTTCAGAGAAATTCTAGTTAACAACACCAAAATACTACACCACGAAACAAATGTAAACAAACTCCAAATATCAAAACGCAAAAAAAACCTATCCCTAACTAGATCACATTTCAGAATAGTACTAATACACTCAAATGCTTTGCATAACTCACTCCTCCCTCACACCTACCCGTTTCTGTCACTGACCCTAGAACAAGCATGCTCTCCTCACTTTCCCTACCATACTAACGCCTCCACTGCTGTCAGCAGTCCTAATAAACCTTGCTCGCCCCCGAACTCTTGTATATACACACACACACATACACACACACACACACATATATATATATACACACACACACACACACACTACTATACTATACTATATATATATATATATATATATATATATATATATATATATATATATATATATATATATATATAGTAAGGGTAGTGTTTCCCGTGTTAGAAGCATTTATTGAGTTTTAATTTTAAATTGAAATACGTATGAAATATGTTTCAAAGCCGAATTACAATGCAATATTATGAAGATAAACAAGTATTTACTTGTTTGAAATTAATATATTTCGGAATTATATTCCTTCGTCAGAATTTTATATTTTTTCTTTTTTTCCTCGATGTTATAAAATAACACGAGCGTATGGAAGCAAGGAGAACAAACGAAGTAATTTGGTTTCAACTTTTATTGAGGGTCAAAGTGAATAAGCATATATATCCTCAATCAAAGCCGGAACGGTCAGCTGGGCGTCAGGAAGGCCGGAATAAGGATTAGAGAGGTAGGGATCCTGGCCTGATCAGGTTCGGGCAGGTACAGGGGCCTAGATGCTGGTACGGTCTAGGGATGACGTCCGGGACTGGAACAAGCGGTGATATGGTGACTAGGCGCTTTGAATCAAACTGCTGTCGCTGAGGTGCCGCTGCTACTGCTGGATGGAGCTGAAGGGAACGGCTGTTGCTGCTGCTGCTAGAAAGTTGAGGGGAACGGCTGTTGCTGCTGCTGCTGCTAGAAGGTTGAGGGGAACGGCTGTCGCTGAGCTGCTGCTGCTGGATGGAGCTGAAGGGGATGGCTACTGCTGCTGCCGCTGCTGCTGCTAGAAGGTTGAGGGGAACGGCTGTCGCTGAGCTGCTGCTGCTGGATGGAGCTGAAGGAACGGCTACTGCTGCTGCCGCTGCTGCTGCTAGAAAGTTGAGGGGAACGGCTGTCGCTGAGCTGCTGCTGCTGGATGGAGCTGAAGGAACGGCTGTCGCTGGTATGGTGCAAGGGGTTGAGGGGAACAGCTGTATCTGCTTCTAACTGGTAGCGAGGCGACCTGCTCTGGTCAGCGATCTGCTGGAAGACTGACTTTTTCTCTGACGGCCGGCTTATTTATACGGCATGTGCGGACGTAGTAAAAGGCACATCGGCTCCGGCGTCAAAATGGCCGTCGTATTTTTTATTTGTGTTTGTTTCTCGTGCTTTAATGGATTGTAGAGAATTATCTGTTTGGTGTGTGTATGCATGTGTTATATCGATTTAAAGCTGAGAAAGTTGTGAATGTAACCTAGTCGGTGTCGTATTGTTGGGGTGTTTTGTGGAATCATTATTTGCGTTTTTATGCTATCTGAGTTGCGTTTACGGTAGTGTCTGTGATTTTTTATTTAGGTTTTTTCTTTTGCTGTGCAACTTTCTCTGGAGGTTTTCTGTGTTGAAGTAAGGTGCGAGTTATTTTAATGATGTGTGTATTTAAAGAGATGGGATTTGAAATTGTCCTGTGTATTTATTGTGTTTGACTACGTTGTAACGGCGAACAGATTTGTCTTAGGGTCGCCATTGTTGCTGCCGTCATTGCCTTGCTGATTTCCGGTTTATTCATGGAAATGTGGAGAGATATGCGAATATAACAATGCTCCCCCAGATCTCGATCATATTTACATGATAAAGTCTCTGAAGCGTGTAGGGAGTTGTCCTCTTGTTGTTCTGGCTGGTAATCTCCTGGGTTGGCCGGCTTGTGAGGATGGCGTCCGATTCTCGTCCGGATTGCATGTGGGGCCGTTCGTGGAATGCTGTTCGTCGGTGATGCTGGGTGGGGGTGGGAGGTTCGTGATAGACAGGTGCGGCGGGCGTGGTGCTATTCGTCGGATCTGCGCCCGGTGTACCCAGGTTGTGATGCCGCTCTCATCTTGTACTTGGTACATCAAGCTGTTGGTTTTTGTGATAGTGAAGCTTCCTATCCATTGCATGTGTGTTGATTTGGCCGTGGCTGATTGAGGACGGTGAAGTAGGACCTTGTCTCCTACTTGTAGCGGGTTCTTGTGGGAGAAGTGCTTTTCGCGGTTCTCCATTTTATGATCTGCTTCATCATTGGCCAGGGCGACACGGTGATGAACCTGTCTTAGCAGGGCGTTGATTTGCATGCCATATGCACCTGGGTCATCGCTCCTGGCTTCCCTTCTGTGGGGTGTTGGCAAGCCGATGCTAGGGTGGCGGCCCGTGACTGTGAAATGCGGGGAGACACCGGTAGCGTTGTTGATTGTGGCGTTCATGGAAGACACAACAGATTCGAGAACATCTGTCCACTCGCAATTCCTGTCTTCACACAGCATGTAGATGGCGTTCTTCATTGTTCGATGTTGTCTCTCTATGTTCCCTGAGCTTTGTGGGCGCCAAGGGCAATGCAGTTCCTGTGTGATGGCCATTTGTTCGCAGAACTGTCGATAGACTTCCCCTGTGAAGTGTGTACCTCGGTCGGAGGACACTATGCGTGGGATTTCTCTGTGTCGGAGGAAGAACTGGTATAAACCATGGGCGGCGTCGATGGCACGGTCTCTTGCATATGGTATAGCTGTGAGATGCCGGCTGAAGCTGTCCAGTATCGTAAGTATATATCTTTTCCCCTTTGAGTTGGACATTGTGACAAAGTCAACAAAGACGAGTTCAAATGGTCTCTTACCCCGCTTGCAGTGGCCCATGGGCCAGCGGGTGCGTCTGCCATAATTTCCCTTGCATTTTGCACATGTGATGCAGGAATCAGCATAAGCCTTGATGTCGTTGTTCTTGGACTCCCACCAGTAACCGGAGAGGAGTTCCTGCATCCGTGTTATGCCTGAGTGGTTGTTGGCGTCGTGTGCTTGATGCAGGTATTTGGGTCTGAGCTTGTATGGTACGACCAGCCTAGGGGTATGTTTGTGGTCTCTTATCATTAGGACCGTGGTTCCTGGTTCTAAGAAGAATTGATGTAGCTTTCTCTTGAATAACTTAGCTCGGTGGTCATTGGGGTCAATTTGTGGGCCGTCCGGGTATGATGTTTGGAGTGCGTGTATGATTCCGGCCAGGGTGTCATCCTTCTGTTGTTCGGTTGCAATATCCAGGTGTTCACAGATTTGTTCAGCAGGAATGGAGGAGTTGGTGTGGTATGCGAAAAACGCGTCGCTGATGCGTCTTTGCGTGTGGGCGTTCCGTGGTGTGTGCGTCTTGGGAATAAGTTTCAGACTGTCGATGTCATTGATGCACCATGATGGGACGTAGATGCGTAAGCTTGAGCCATCCAGTATGAATGTCCTTCCTGCTGGATTGGGGTCGCTGGGAGTCTTGATCTTCTTCTGTCCACAGCCTCTGCTGAGCATATCAGCCCAAACGTTAGATTCGCCCTCCACGTATTCTAATACGAATTTGTAGCACGATATCTCATCCTGCCATCTTCGTATTTTTGCATTGTTGAATTCCCGTTGGTCAAGATATGTCAGAGATTTGTGGTCAGTGAACACCACGAAGGGACGGTTACGTAGAAAGTAGTCAAATTTCAGTATCGCCCACTTCACTGCATATGCCTCGCGTTCCGTTGTAGACCAGTTTTGCTCTGTTGTATTGAAGGAGTGGGACGCGACTCCGACAATGTTCTTCTTCCCGTTGCTGGACTCTTGCATCAGGATTGCTCCGCATGCGACATCACTGGCATCAGTAGTGAGCGTGAAGGGCATGGAGAAGTCTGGAAACGAGATAACCGGCGGGGAGGATAATCGGTCCTTGATCTTCCTGAATGCTCTGTCTGCATTCTCGGTCCAGTGGAATGGCTTGTTGACCTTGTTGAGTTCGTGTATAGGGGCCATGAGTTTTGAGAACATGCTTGATCTGATCTGTTCATGAAGGCGCGTCTCAAGGAATTGTCTGATCCAGACCAAGCGGCCGATGAGACTTTGGAGTTCCTTTCTTGAGGTTGGGGGTTTCATTTCTCCTATGGCACGAACATATTCGGGGTCGGCCTTGAACCCTTCGCTGTTTATTATGCGGCCGAGAAATTTGGCCTCAGGTGCGAGGAAGGAGCATTTGTCTGGGTTCAGCTTAAGTCCAAACTTTTGGAGGGCCATGAACAGTTGTTCTAGTGCGATGATGTACTCCTTGAATGTCTTAGCATGCACCAGGTTGTCGTCGATGTAAGATGATATGTTGCTGCGAGATGTGACCGTGGCTAAGGCCTCTGCTACGCAACGGGAAAAGATTTGTCCGGCCGAAGTGAGACCAAAGGCCAGGCGTGTGTACTGGTAGCATTTGTCCTTCCATGTGAAGGCTGTTTTGTGCCGGTCCTGCTCATCTATTTCAATCTGCCAATATCCACTACGCAGATCCAGGGATGCAAAATACCTGTTGCCCTTGCCGATTTTGTTGAGCAGGTGATCCATCCTGGGTATTGGGTAGGGGTCCAGATCGACTAGCACTTTGTTTAGTGTTCTTTTAAAGTTTGCAACGACGCGAATTGACCCATTTTTCTTACGTACGGCGAATACTGGACTGTTGAAACCTTTGGGGTCGCTGCAGGCTTCAATGATGCCTTTGCTTGCCATGCGGCCAATCTCGGCATTGACCTCCTCTTCCAGGGCTTGAGCAATCGGATGTTGTTTTTGGCTGCGTGATTGGCTGTTGGTTGGTATCCGAATGGGACGGATGAATGTGCCCTTGTCGCCATTCTCAGTACCGATGATGTCGGCATAGCGGATTAGTAGGTTGGTGGTGGCCTCAAGTTCATCACGGTTGGGATGGTTTGGTAGTGTGAGTCCTGTGTTGTGTTTTAGCCATGTAAGCTTTTCATCCAAGGTGTGGAGTTCGGGATGGGGTCCGATAGCTAGGTAGTCCTGGATGACCTTGGTCTGGGAGTCGTCTGTGGGACTGTTTGGTGACGACGTTTGCCGTACGATGTTAGCTGTGTGTGTGGAGCCTCCTTGGGCAAGTGTGCGTTTGAACTCCACTTTCGCTTTTTCGTTGTCGACCGTGTACGTGATGAGGGTATCATGGCATAGGATGTTTTGGCCGATCAGGATTGGTGTAGATTGTGCCGTTATTAGGGCGTTTATGCCACAGAATGCGGGTGTGTTCTGGTTGCCGATTACAATGTCGCATGTTAGTTGGCCAAGCGCGGTAATGCTGCCATTGATGCCCCTCACTTTGACGTCCGAGCGTTTTATGTGCTTCTTGGCTTCGTCTGGTAGTTGTGATGCTGGTATGATGCAGGTCGAGCATCCTGAGTCGAGCATCGCGATGTCTGAGAACTTTGTGTCGCCAATGTAAAAGGTGGAGTAGACAAGTGGTGAATAGTTAGATTGCTCTTGAAAGTTGAAGACGTGATGGCTGATATTGGAGCGGGTCGGGCGGGGCATCACATCTCGTCCTGACCGAAGTGAAAATCCTGGTCCTCTGTCTCCGGCATGTTGTTGCCTGTTGTTGCGACAAGGGCTTGTGTTTGGGTGCGGGGTGGGTGACGGTATCTGCAATTTTGCCTAAAGCAGGATAGGCCTCTGAGGTATCTCTGGCATACAGGGAAACTTACTGTTTGCCTGCGAGCTTCTTGCTGCTGATGTTGACGTTGATCAGTTTTCTTGTGTGTGTCTGTCAAGTTCGAGCGCTTGCGTCCACTAGAGTGGGTGTGCATGTTTGTTATATGGTAAGGTTTTCTTTGTCTCAAGTGGTGTTCTTGAGAGAGGAGTGCTGAGTCTTGGGAATTGGTGACATCGGATTTTATGCCGCGATCCAGGTATCGCTGTGCTTCAGCCGCTATACCAGTTGCCGTATAGTGGTTGTCCATTGTTCTGACGAGGTGCGGGTAGATATTTGTGTTCCATGCTTTCACCTTTTCACTCATAAGCATTGCGCCTATTATTGCTATGAGTCCGTCAACGGATAGTTCATTGTTTCTGTCCTTTCTGTGTTTTGCCTTGATGTGGACGGCCGCTTCCCTGAGTGTGGTTTCGAGTCGACCGGCAAAATCGGTTAGTTTTTCGCCGTCATGTCGTTCTAAGTCCCAGGCCTTGCTTAGATGTTGGAAGGTGGTCATTTGGCTGCCGTGTGTTGTCAGTAGATACTCCTTCAGGTTGTTGAAGGTGGATGTATCTTGTGCAGAATCCAGCATTTGCTGAAATATACCCTGGTCCAGCATGTCTTTCGCGGCCTTGACAAATTCGCCCTCCAGGCTTGGGTATGTTGCTCCCTCCGGTAAGACGTGTATTGCGTATATTTTGGTGAGTGCTGATAAGAACTGGTTTACGTCCTGTCCAGGGCGGAAGGGCTTCTGTTGTCTCATGGCGTCCCGAATTGTTTGCTGGCGCATTAGCATACTGTAGTCGCTGCTTGTGTGGGGGTTGGTGGCTGTTGTTATTGCTGTTGATCTCAGGGCGGTTGTCATGGCATCTATGTCATTTCGGATCTCCTGAAGTGCCTCTTCCGATGGTTGTGTTGAGCTTGTCCTCAAGTTGAACAGCAGATGCTTCTGTTCTTTGATCAGTGTGAATAGTTCTGACCGCGTGAAACCCTCGTAGCTGTCTGTACTCATCTTGCTGAACGCTCTGACACCAGTTGTTATAAAATAACACGAGCGTATGGAAGCAAGGAGAACAAACGAAGTAATTTGGTTTCAACTTTTATTGAGGGTCAAAGTGAATAAGCATATATATCCTCAATCAAAGCCGGAACGGTCAGCTGGGCGTCAGGAAGGCCGGAATAAGGATTAGAGAGGTAGGGATCCTGGCCTGATCAGGTTCGGGCAGGTACAGGGGCCTAGATGCTGGTACGGTCTAGGGATGACGTCCGGGACTGGAACAAGCGGTGATATGGTGACTAGGCGCTTTGAATCAAACTGCTGTCGCTGAGGTGCCGCTGCTACTGCTGGATGGAGCTGAAGGGAACGGCTGTTGCTGCTGCTGCTGCTAGAAAGTTGAGGGGAACGGCTGTTGCTGCTGCTGCTAGAAGGTTGAGGGGAACGGCTGTCGCTGAGCTGCTGCTGCTGGATGGAGCTGAAGGGGATGGCTACTGCTGCTGCCGCTGCTGCTGCTAGAAGGTTGAGGGGAACGGCTGTCGCTGAGCTGCTGCTGCTGGATGGAGCTGAAGGAACGGCTACTGCTGCTGCCGCTGCTGCTGCTAGAAAGTTGAGGGGAACGGCTGTCGCTGAGCTGCTGCTGCTGGATGGAGCTGAAGGAACGGCTGTCGCTGGTATGGTGCAAGGGGTTGAGGGGAACAGCTGTATCTGCTTCTAACTGGTAGCGAGGCGACCTGCTCTGGTCAGCGATCTGCTGGAAGACTGACTTTTTCTCTGACGGCCGGCTTATTTATACGGCACGTGCGGACGTAGTAAAAGGCACATCGGCTCCGGCGTCAAAATGGCCGTCGTATTTTTTATTTGTGTTTGTTTCTCGTGCTTTAATGGATTGTAGAGAATTATCTGTTTGGTGTGTGTATGCATGTGTTATATCGATTTAAAGCTGAGAAAGTTGTGAATGTAACCTAGTCGGTGTCGTATTGTTGGGGTGTTTTGTGGAATCATTATTTGCGTTTTTATGCTATCTGAGTTGCGTTTACGGTAGTGTCTGTGATTTTTTATTTAGGTTTTTTCTTTTGCTGTGCAACTTTCTCTGGAGGTTTTCTGTGTTGAAGTAAGGTGCGAGTTATTTTAATGATGTGTGTATTTAAAGAGATGGGATTTGAAATTGTCCTGTGTATTTATTGTGTTTGACTACGTTGTAACGGCGAACAGATTTGTCTTAGGGTCGCCATTGTTGCTGCCGTCATTGCCTTGCTGATTTCCGGTTTATTCATGGAAATGTGGAGAGATATGCGAATATAACATCGACATGATGTTAAATTGAAGAAAAAATAAAGGGGCATTGTATTGAACAATAAGTGCATTTGCCGTAAGGATTTATCAGTTTATCGAAGACTTCTGATAAAGTTACTTGCATTGTCTTGTAGGTGACATTGAAAGCGCTTGAATGCTGTCCTGGATTTATGTGGATATCCAAAATCTCTATCAAAATATGAAGAAATAAACGTAAAATCAAGTAAGAAATGAAATGAAATTAAAATATCAGCTACTATCTCCTTCAATTATGTTGCCGTGTTACGGACATCAGTGTTACATAATAAGAAAATTAATGTTTATATGCAATTCCACACCTCTGGCAATGTTATATATATTATTTTTTTATTGGAATCCTTTGAGATGAGTAATTTGTATATTTTATTTATTGATTTATTTGCAAACTGTTATCCTCATCTTTATAGTTGTTGTTTCACCACGTTTCAGCCCATTATTCCTTTGGTCTTCGAGGCCTGTGGCACAGTGGATAGAGACATTGAATCTCTACGGTTCCAAGTGAGCATTGTCTCAAGACAGCGGTTTCAATACAACCCAAAGCAAGTCAGAGGATTAGTTAGCCAAAACGTGGTGAGAGGATAACAACTATGGATGGCAGTAATTACTGAGGATACAGTTAAGAGACTCAGCATTCGTATCTTGTCGTGGTTAACCACCAGAAGAAAGCTAGTTGGCTGAAACGTGGTGAAACCACAATAACTATGAGGATGAAGATAACAGTTTTCAAATAAATAAAATGTGTTTAATTTAAAAATTTTAGACACCAAGTCAAAAGTATTTGGTACTCTGGTTAACTTCTTTATGATGCTGCTGCTTATTTTGTGATTCATTCAGTTGGTAATATATGCCTTCTTCTCATGCATTCAATCGGACCAAGTAATAGAAAGGCAAACGCCATATACACTATCAATCAGGGAACCATATATTGGAGGAAATCTGGAAGCAGTGGAGAGCTTGAAAGCAGACTTAGTAAAATGGTATCTTTCAAATTAAAGTGAATTATAGGAAGGCAAAGCTGTGACCTTTATGAAACTCGAAAAGTAAGATCGATGCATCAAAAGAAATAAAGACCGTGTGTATGCAGCCTGTGCCATCGTTGTCTTATTATATCCTCGTGTAACATGGATGACCTATGGTCATCATGTCTAACGATTAGAAAGGTTATCAGTATTGTACTTTGTACATGCTGAATATCAATTGCTTCTTTTACATGCCTGATATTGTGGATCTTTAAATATTATAACATATATATATATATATATATATATATATATATATATATATATCATATATATACAGAAAAGTAATTCAATTTTTGAACAGAGTTATATAACATTGCACTTGAGAAATCGATATTTGATTCTGCCTAGCCTGTTAATTACGCAAATTGTTAGTTTATGTTCTTTACATAACAAAATTCCAATTGATTTCATTGATTACATCTTGTATCCGGTTCGATAATTCTTTTAAGAGTAAACATTTAGAGATTCCCTAGTTATTATCATTGAATAATCGACAGAGCTTATTATTTAATTAAAAACCTACATTAATTACAGGTGGATAATTAAAGATGTCATCTAGAATTAAAGGGTAGGTAAGTATCTTCAGATCTTTGGAATTTTAATAATTAAATTCAAACCCTTATTATATATAAGATTAATTATTTGCCATCTATTGACTATTCTCCGCTAAAATAGTAACAATGTATACAGAAACGTCTATGGTTGCCCACTAAATAATGTATCATTAGCACATAATATAAGCTCCAGACAACCATAAAAATCTCTCAGGACATGATTTTAAAAAAAACAGACTCAGAAATTTTATTTACTTTAACTTAAAGTTGTTGATTCTAATATGACTTTGAGCATTTTTATACATTTCTTAAATAATTTTCAGCAAATATTTGTGTTCTGTTGATTTACCCTAGACAATATCTCTTCGCAGTGAACCCACAAGAAAGAAAAAGGGAACGAAAAGGTGGAACCATATTGTAAAAATTCAAGTAGCTCCGATTTTATGGAATCATAACAATAGGTATTAGACATTAGTTTAATGTTTTAACAGGCACTACCGCATTAATATCTTCTTATTTAGATGTTTGCCCATTACTTTTCTCTTAGTCAATGAGGATCTAATTATATTAAATATTCATTCTCTAATACCGTATAAATGATTTTCTTAAGACTTCAATGCCAGAACTTAGATATCTCAAACGTTATCAAATTTAACTTTTTTAGGTGGTGGACTATCACTAAGTTAATTAATGATTCAAAAACTTTAGCAAAGTGAAGGAGGAGACTTATGGAACAATAATTTGCAGGTTATTTCTTTTAGTATTCACTAAAACTGATATCACAGAGGTAATTTTCCAGGAAAAGATTATACAAGACATTTGTTACAGCATTTGAAGAGGACAGGGGCAGCTCAGTAGAGCATTTCTTTATTACTATAGCAGTCATAAGAACTGGTCCACATGATTTGGAGGTACAATGGGTTTTTTATATCCAGAAGATGAGAAGAAATAGTTTCTGTTTTTGGTGGAAAATTAGAAAGGAAATCGGCTGTGGAGTAAAATATGGAGTTTAAGGCAAACCATTGGTTAAGCAGTTAAGCCTTAACCATTGCCATATATGCGCTATCATAGTGCTTGGGTAGTAGGGAAGTTCCCATTGTTCAACACACTATTATAAATTTTCTAGAAATCACGAGTTCCTCATTTCTTTGATTCAATACTTTTCTAGTCATATCAATATATCAACTCTATGTTACAGATATTTTAATACCCAAAATTTAAGTTTCTTTGAAGCATTTTAAAGGGTTTTCAAGGAACATAATATGATCACAAACTCCCATTTGAAAATTCAAATATTTCAGAATTTAATTATTTTTTTTAGATCTGTGAAGTCTTTAATTTTAAAAATATTCGGAAATTAAAATCATCCAACGGATTTGGTTTAAAATTTGGGCACACAGCTGTTTGGCATAAAGTTGTGTAATATGGACTATATTTAGTTGAAGATAGTTTTATAAAAAGGGGATAAAAAAAGCCATTTATGAAAAAAAGCCATTTATGAAAATTCAGAGGTATCTGAATTTTCATAAAATATTTAACAATAGAGATTATACTTCAATTAATAAATATTCCTCAAATTTCATTTTCTATGGGGTATTTTAAAGGATTTGCAGGAGCATACCCTCCTATTTGAAGATTCAAATATTTCCGATTTTTATTTGATCCAAATTCGTTAGGCACTATTTAACGAAGATTCCTTAAATTTCTTCTTAATACCTCTTAAGCATATACCGGTAATATTAGACATTTTCTATAATCAAAAAGCAAGTAATGGATTTTTATAAAAATTCGAATAATGATTCTAGAAATAAAGTTTAGTAGTATTATATGTTATATTTTAATTTTTGTATGACGACATAAAATTGATGTAAAACTGTTCTGTTTGAGGAATTCATTTTACCAGTCTTGGGACAGGTTTTCGTAAGAAATTTATATATATATATATATATATATATATATATATATATATATATATATACACACACACACATATATATATATATATATATATTATTATTATTATTATCATTATTATTATTATCAAATATTTACAGCATTTACTTCGACAGTGCTCAATACGTAAGTAGAGCTAGGTAGTAAGTTTTTAAAATATATATGGCAATTAAGCTACACAGAATTTTCCGCATTTCATCCTTGTGAGTCATTAGCCTGACGAATCCTCATGAGGATGAAATACGGAGAATTCTGTGTAGCTTAATAGCTTAATTGCTATATATTTTCAACACTTACTTTATATATATATATATATATATATATATATATATATATATATATATATATATATATATATATATATGTATAAAATAAAGGGAAAATAATATATATATATATATATATATAACCAAAGCTTACAACAGAAATATTTAAAAAAATAAATAAGTAAAATAAAATTACCCTCAACTGACCCTGCCCTGTTTCTGCAGTCCAGTCACGTTCTTTTCCGCCATCTTGAATCCACTTTTGTCTTTTGAAAAAGAGAGGTCCCTTTCTTTCGAAATTAATCAAAGCTCCTACCACCCACGGACTTTACATACACCGGACATACCAGCAACTTGGTTATAAATAATTATACATTGAGGTGAGGAAAGATAGACGAATAAAGGCTAGACACTCCTCTACTCAAGCATAGCCGTCTACATTTGTTTGTTTTTCTTCCTTTACTTTCATAATTCCGGTCTTTGGCTTTTAAAAAAAATTATATATATATATATATATATATATATATATATATATATATATATATATATATATATATATATATATTCGTGTGTGTGTGTGTGTGTGTGTGTGTGTGTGTGTGGCAATTTTCGATTACTTGTTGCTACAACATTTGAAGGGCTTCAGAGATTAATTTTGGAATTCTAAACTTAAAATAGTATTTTTCTTTGTTACTTCGAACAACAGATAATATTTTCTTGCTGCCATAATTTGTATACACGTGTTATCAATCTAGCCTTATCTCGTCTGATATAAACTCATGTTAGCGAAGAATGCGTCCAAGTATTTTGTAAAGCTCTGTAAACTCTAATATGATAAATACTTTGCAAGTACCTGATCCAAAAATATCATTGAAATAGCAATCAACTTCATTTCTATCTCAACACAAAAATATCTTGACCTCTAACAATAGACAAAAAATATATTTGCTTCACAACCGCTCACTCCCCGTACTATCATTAATACACCGCTTCGTATATTCGCGCAGACCTGTTGTTGCTTTCTTTCTTTTTTGGACATTGCTATTTTTTCCATGCCAGACATAACATCTGATCATGCAATGTTGGGGTGTTGGCTCAAATCAATCAACTGTAAGAATATTTCGGCAACTTTAAGTAGTCATTAAATTGCATTCTCTTTACAGACAGTTTTAGCATTTCTACAGTGATGTGAAAAGATTTCTTTGGTTTTGTTTCTTTTTTTATAGTGCACCAACCTCTCTATTGTTATTTAATGGTTTATCAACTCTGTATTTGTTTCATACCATTAATTGAACACAAATTGCTATAGAAATGTTGGGTTCTTACTCACTGTCTCGGATAATTTTTGAATAATTCGATTTTCATGGATTCAATAGAATATTAAATGCTGCAAAAATTATTCCATAGCCAATGAATATATTCATTCTGTCAATTGAGTACCTTGAATGTTCTATTTACGTGCTTCCCACGGCAGGAAAAGATGATACAAGGTCGGAAAATAATAATAATAATAATAATAATAATAATAATAATAATAATAATAATAATAATAATAATGCGGCAAACTAGCCCAAAAAGAATATAAAAATAGACACGATCAAGTGGGGAAGGCGGTGCATTGGCAATTATGCAAACAAATGAATTTTGAACACACAGACAAATGGTAAGAACACAAACCGCCAGCAGTACTGAAAAATGAAAGTCACAAGATCCCATGGGATATGGATATACAAACGAATAAACTCGTCCAAGCAAGAAAATCGGATATCATAATAGTTAACAAGAAGGAAAAGTCTTGCCAGATTGTAGACTTTGTCCATTCCAGCAGGCCACAGAGAGAAGATCAAAGAGACTTAGAAACTGAGCTAATACATGGAACTGGCCAGAGAGCTCAAAGCGATCTGGAAAATGAAGAAAGTAAAGATAACACCACTAATAGTATGGGCGCTAGGAACAATAGCGAAAAAACTGTGAAAAAAGATTGGGAGAAATTGGAATCAGAGGGATGGCAGAGAAGATAAAACGAATTTCAATAATGAACACTGCAGAAATATTAAGAAAAACTCTTCAATGTGGAAATTAACACCACACATATACTACACACGAACTGGACACAGAATCGACCGCAGACGCAAAACACAAAGGAACATCACATGGAATCATGAAAACTGAAACTGTATAATTGAAAGATACCGTCCCCCTACTTTTTTCTGTGAGTGGAACCTTAAATGGGCACCACACCAAATAATGAGGGTCAAGGAGGATGGAAAAACCGAGGAGAGAAAGCACTAGACAGACCTCTGCTGGATTAGTGCAAAGAGGACTGGGACCTTGGGGAGGATTATTACCACCTAAATTACAGTCAAACCCAATGGTTACTGCCAATGAGAAATCAATGGTAAGCAGCTGCTGTGATAATAGAAATTCTTTTGCAAAGTTTATCGGAAGATATGGAGAGTACTGGAAACCTGGGGAGACTTGTTGTCACTCAGACTCCAGGGAACACCACAAGTTGTTCTCAAAGAGTGAGTAATAATAATATTAACATAGTTTTCTGTAATCAAATGCATGCTAATTATAAAATCGACAAAAAAATAAGAAGAAATATCGTACATAAACACATTTGCACCATTGAACAAAAATTCTCAACTTAGATTCATCATTTATTATAAAAAATTTAAAACAACTACTTTAATTATTAAGCAATAACCCGAAACCCGATAATTTATTAACAACTAGCAATGTCGTATATGTTTTTAAATGTCCTATAGGGGAATGTATTTCCAAAAACAACTCGTACATCGGTATGACTAGAACCAGTATATCTCGCCAGCTTACATGTCATTCGTCTTCCCTAACAGCTCCATCTACCAACACCTTGTACACATGACACCCTCTAAAAACACCGCGATTTTATCCGTCTTACATTGTAATCTGCACCTCCCAATCATGGAAGCCCTACTCATTCGCATAAACAAAACAACCATCAATCAGGCTCAGTATGAGGGGGAAGAGCACACAAGGGCTTTTAATGATTTTAAACGATTTTAATCGACTTTTCAATAAATTCAATACACACAATTTTTTAATTCATCACTCGCCTGAAGAGGACTCATGGACGTCGAAAACGGTCGTGACTATGAAAAATTTGTTTTTATACTTGAATAGAACGTTCAAATATTGATTCACCAGATGGAAAAAATAGATCACAGGAGAAACAAGCAGGAATTATCCCTGCCGTTCAATGATGATACACGTGTGTGTGTGTGTGTGTGTGTGTGTGTGTGTGTGTGTGTGTGTGTGTGTGTGTATAGCTCTAATAAAACCTCATATAGACTATTGCACTCAGGCTCGAGATGTAGTGTCTAGGTATGGAAATTGGAATGTATGATCACTCATTTCTGTTCCATTATCGTGTTTTAGGGCAGTTAACCAAACTATCTTTCTTTGGGAGATAGATACTACACTTTTTTGTGTGTGTGGGGGGGGTACTATTATAGGCAATTTTAGGATGTGAAAAAGTATCTACAAAACAAATTTAGAGAGGTGGCAGTGGCTCAGCTGTTAACGACAAAGTAGGTAACACCATTATTGTTGGAGACGCCCCTCCATGGGATTAATGGGCTATCTCATGACGTTACTTCTCTGGTGACGTCACATCTGGTAACGAGTACCGGTGCCCGGCAGTCAGAGATAAGTATGCGGCTAAGCAAGTCGTGTGCAAACACCCAACAGTTGAGGAATGGTATTGCTCAACCCGGCTTGCCTGTAATATATGTGAATACATGTTTGTTTCTAAGAGTTCTGTATTCCTTTCGTTTTTATTACCATTATCAAAGAGGTGATGGTGGCTAAGTGGTTAACGACACAGACTGACAACCTGGGTGTACCAAGTTCGAATCCAGTTCGTTCCAGAGAAATACTTTCACTCAGGGATGTTGGCAACGTTCATGTGGTCTCTCCCATAATTACTCGATATCTTAATTCTAACTAGAAAGATATAAGGAAAATAAATGCTAACAACAATCATTTGATTCACAAGAATCAGAACTTTTTGGGGGAGTGGGGGGGCATCGGAATCAGTATCCGAATCGGATCAAAAAAAGTGTGCTTATTCTCCTATGCCCAAAACGAATATTTTCATAGTATATATTTATTTGTTAAATGATGAAACGATAAATGTTTATTGATTTGAAACTATTGGTAAAAATAAAATCCATAGATCATCTGAATAAGAGTATTTCTACGGTTGAGAAATTATATGTACATATTTACTGGTTTTTGCGCCCCCCTCCCCCCAAAAAAACACCCAAACATTTAGAAATTTAAAAGAATCTGAATCGAAATTGGTAATTGTATCAGAATCAAGAATTGAGAAAAGAAGTGGGAATTGCATCAGAATCGGGAAAAATATTCAACATCTTCAACCCAGGCTCAAGAGAAAAAAAAAAGAGAAAGAATATTCCTTCTCTTTCAATTAAAGGACCGTCGGTCATAGTTGTAAGCCAAACAGTTGTAATAAATTCATCCAACAAACGTTGAATGCATCTTAAGCTTTTATTTCAAAATATTCATTCGTAAAGAAAGTTTTTGAAAAGTGTCAATATCTTTAGCTAATATAGGCAGAATAATAAATTCTAGAAGTTGCATCAGATTAGCATATATTTATTTTTTACAGGAAATGATCAGCCATTTATAGATTTTGGAACAAATTTAAGTTTCCTATAAATCACTACCTTTGCCAAAAAAGTAATATGTTTTATAGAGCGAGTATTTGTTTGCGTAATCTCAAATTAGTTGCTTGTTTTTCATTATTTATATCTAATCAATCAGTTTGGCTGGAATGTTGGTAGACTAATGAATCTCACAATGTGTACCTTATTAGCATATCTGCTGCGTTTTACTGGAATTAATTAGGTTAATAGCCAACAATAGATGTTAGAAAGAAACCCAGGTTTCCTATATATCATCCTCTCATCTAATCTGCCCCGTGTTCTTGATGACATAGTAACCAGCTTTCTCCAACTTTCTTGATCTTATGGCTTTCTGAACGTACTACTCAGTACATGGATTGTCCATTCTCATATTTTGTCCTCCCTTCTCTTTTTTAATTAGTGATGGGACGATTCCAATATTTTTCCCGATTCTGATACAATTACCGATTCCGTACTAAATTCCCGATTCTGATCAATTACAGATTCCGATTCTGATTCTTTATAAATCTCTAAATATTTAACTATAGAGTTGTTATTTTCCCCGATTTCTCTAAAAAAAAAAAAAAAAAAAAAAAAAAAAAACACATGTTAAATATGCAGATATTTTCCTAAACTAAATTTACAGTTGTGGAGGAAGATCTATAGATTTAACCTTTACTCGTATTTTAAAATCAATAAATATTTATTATTTATCATTATTACTAGCAATGGAAGATTTTGCTTTAAACAAAATTAAATAAAAACAGACGATTAAAAGAATCGTTTTCGCATCGGAAAATAGGCACCAATTTTTTCGATTCTGATACCAATATCGATATCCCTGAATTTGTCGAGTTTTCCAACTGTCAATTCTTATTCCGATTAGACGTCCCAACACTAGTAATAATATCAAGCTGGATTATAACTACAAATCAGATATTCATAAAGATTTTATCAGAGTAATATGTTTAGATAAGGAAGTGCCTCATTTATCTAATTGTATATTTGAAGCTAAGCAGTTAGGTTTTCTAATATGATATGCCCATAGCGCAGTGGATAGAGACATTGAGTTTCTACAGTTTCAGGTAGCATTGTCTGAAGATCCTACTCAAAGTAGGTCAGAGGATTACTTGGCCAAAATGTGGTTAGACTACAACAACTATGGAAGGCAGAAATTACTGAAGATGCAGTTAAGAGTCTCAGCATTCCTATTCTGTATTGGTTCAATTCAAGCTAGGCCGAAATGTTGGTGAAACGGTTCGCAATATCAATGAAGTATTTGGCTCAGGAACTATAACTGAACACACAACACAATGGTGATTTAAGAAATTTTGTGGCGGTGACAAGATTCTTGAAGATGATGAGTGTAGTGGTCAGCTATCAGATGTTAACAACGATTAAATAAGATCCTTAGTTGAAGCCAATCCACGCACAACTGTTAAAGAACTTGTTTCTGAATTATATGTCATTTTCAATCACTTGAGAAAAATTGGAAAGACAAAATATTGATAAATGGGAGCCTCACAAATTGTACAACAACCAAAATAAACGTTATGAAATGTCATTTTACTTTCTTTTACGCAACAAGAACGATCCGTTTCTCGACCGGGTTGTGACTTGCAATGAAAAGTGAGTTTTTTTATGATAACCGGCTCATGGTTAAATTCCTACGAAGGTCCACGATACTTCCTGAAGCCAGAGTTGCACCATAAAAAGGCCATGCTGATTGTTTGATCTGCAATTGGTCTCATCCATTACTGTTTTCTGAATGCAGGCAAAACTATTATAGCGGTGAAAGAACTATCAACAAATGGATGAAATGCATCAAAAACTTCGACAACAACACTCAGCATTAGTCAACAGAAAATGACTCAATTCAACTCCATGGCAATGTCCGGCCGCAGCTTGCTAAACCAACCATGCAGATTAAATGAATTGGACTACGAAACTTTGCCTCATTCACGATACTCTCCAGACCTCTCACCTACCAACTACCACTTTTTCCAGTATCTCGACAACTTTCTGTGTAAGAAATGCTTTAAAAACATAAGCGATATCAAAAACACCTTCAGCGACTTCATCTCCACCAGAACACAAGATTTTTACATTAGTGGCATAAATACATCGTATTGGCGAAAGTGTGTTTGTTCTGATTGTGTTTATTTTGATCAATAAATTTTTCTATGAGCCGAGATATGTACATCTAAATTTAAATACACGGCACGGGAATGGAAATATTTTGTTTTTCATTGTAATAAAAAGACTAGTTATTGCTGTGAATGTCTTAAAAGGAGAAACCAAAAACTAGAGTTCAGTCGAGCACCTACTTTGAAAATAATGATAGAGTAGAGAGGGACTAGCAACATTTCTTCTGTGAAATAGAGGTTGTAGGAAAGAGAAGATATTGCCCAAACACTAGATTTCAAAGGAAGGAGATGTGCCAGCAGTATTCCATATTTGGATAAACCTGATTCTTATATAGGCTGACTAGCTGGACGCGCGACATAGTCTGGTTGTACAATACGCTTAAACAAAATATTTTAATTTATGCAGACTCAATCCTTTATCGAATATTATATATTATAGACTCAATCCTTTATCGAATATTATATATTATGAGGAATAATTTGCATGGTGGACTAATTCACAAAAAAAATGAAAAATAAAAAAAAGATAATGATAATGTCGTTCATCAAATTCCGTCTGTGTTTATTTACAAAATCGCGTCAGCTGATATTTGGGCTTGACGAAGTTTCTTCTCTTATAGAAAAAAAACATTTTTGCAGGGGAATATTCTATATTACACCGGTGTAACCTTGGACGGTGTAACGTAAAATATTCTACTATAAAAATTGCTTTTTTATCTTTAAGAGAGAAAGACTGCTTTTCTGTTCGTATTTTTTTTTTCGAGACTTGTTGGATGAATATATATAACATGCATATATTCATATATATAAGACATATATAACATATATATAAAGCATATATAACATATATATAACATATATATAAAACATATATAACATATATATAAAAGATATCTAAGAACAATGCTAGATAAAAATTAACTTTGTGTGAAATTTGCAAAAGATAAGCTCAGCCGTTTTGGAAACTATAGGGAAAGAAACCCACACGCACACACAAAATGACTTTTTATATAATAGTAGAGATAGAGATATGTAAAAAAATAAATAAGGAAATGCAAAAAGAGGAATAATCTTTTTCATCGTTAATAAATGCACTGAAATTGTGGAATCACTTAGAACTGGAAATAATATTTTGACTTGTCAGAATTTTTTTAAAAATTATTATTTGTTTAATCCTTTGCATTTTCTGATGAAAGCTGGTAAGAATCTTTTGAAATATTATTAAAAAAAAATGAAGTATTTAATTTGGCTGTTTTTCGTTTGAACAAATAACGAAAATTCACAAAGCTTTAATTAGCATAAGCATGTATTGTATACGCACGCACACATCAAAACAAGCATATATATATATATATATATATATATATATATATATATATATATATATATATATATATATATATATATATGTATGTATGGGGGGCATATATATGTATTCTTTATCGTTGCGATCTTAACCATATTGAAAAGACCAAAGTTTTTGTTTGTTTTTCTTGTTTTGGCTGATAAGAAAAGAAATTGCTGTTAGCAGTTTTTGAGTTTTTGTTATTCATTTTTGCCCATGTATTTTGCATTGAGAAAAGTTTTTTGGTTTTTTTTTTTTTTTGCTGATGCAGATTTGAAAGAAAGTCCTGGCATGAGTTGTGGAAAATTAAAAACAGAAAGAAAATAGAAAATATCTTCAGAACAAAGAATAAAGGAAAAAAAGTATATGAGGTCAAAAGAATTCCGAATAAAAAGACAAGGTTGCACTGGATTTCTCAGCAAAAATATTTTTCATAGATATTAAGGAATTTTCAGGATCATATATATATATATATATATATATATATATATATATATATATATATATAGTCATCCACATAGAGTACTGTTTTGCTGTTTCATAGCTCATCAGTGCGGCTAGACAGGCAACTACCTCAAGCCAGGATTGAAACCCGACCGTCTGTCCAACAGTCAAGGCTCCTTACCATTATGCTATCGGCGGCTGCTGAGCGAGTCGTGAGTTTAACAATGTTTTGACATCGTCTGAAATTATTTATTATTATTAAAAAGGAGTTTCGTTTGCATGAATTGCTTCTAACTAACTAAACATGGAAACAAAAATAGTGATTTAAAGTAGCCACCAATATGATGAAATCTATATATCTATAAAAGTGGTGTGTGTGTGTGTGTGTGTGTGTGTGTGCAGACACTTCTCAACCTATATAAACGAATTTTTGATCTGCAGACTTGAAAATTGGTATATAAAGGAAAACTTTTTAATCGGTTTTCATCCGGAAAAAGTACTGCTAAGGGGTAAAAATTGAAAAAATTGGTACGTGGGAGTCGTCAGATTTTTATCTGTTTTCAACTGTTTCACAACTGCGCATGCATGAATCGTTCACATTATGTTAAGAATAAGCAGGTTTGAAAACACCTTTAATAGGTCGTGTCAAGTCGGTATAATGTTTATTGTGCTTGATGTGTTTCGGTTTCAATCTCAGCTCGAGTATTTTTTTTTACTTACAAGAAGTAAACTGTTTAGAAAAGATATAATGATCGCATGACCATGTCTCAGTTTCTGTTTTTCATTTTTATAAAGAAAACGTTACGTTTTATACCGGTCAACGCCACGTACATCTAGTATTAGGTTGGTGCAAAAATAATGTCGTTTCTGACGTTCAACTATATATATATATATATATATATATATATATATATATATATAAAAGTGAAAGTGTCTGTGTATGTGTGTGTGTGTGTGTGTGTGTGTGTGTCTGTGTCTGTGTACATTTCCCTACGTAATAACTCTGTCAATTTTAAGCCTACAGATTCGAAATTTGATATACAGTGTACTGAGATTTGGGAAAATCGATGTGATTGGTTTTCGGATAGAAATCTTGCGATTAAGGGGTCAAAGTTCAACGATTTGACCTTTGAGAACTCTACCAAACTCCTCCTACAATTTTTGGTCTAAACACGTGAAATTTTAGATATAGATTCCTTGGACATGGATCTAACTTAATAACTTTATTTGAGCCCTAAACAATAAATTTTAAGGGGTCATAATAGGGGTCAAATTTTTTAAAAATTGATCTTTTTTTTTGTTTTTGTTTTGCTCAGCATGCACCTCAAAACATCCGGGCAACGCCGGGCACCCATACTAGTACATATATATATATATATATATATATATATATATATATATATATATATATATATATATATATATATATATTAGTGTAATTAGGCAGCATTCCTTCATTCAGGCAAACATTATTAAAAACAACAGAGCTACCTTGCTTAATGATTCTTTTGCCGACGACAAAAATGTTGGAGCAAACCAATATTGTGTACAAATTTGAATGCCTCTTAGGAGAGTGTAACTCGGAAAATAAAAACGCATATATTGGACATACAAAAACAACATTGTCCCGTCGATTAACGATGCATTTGAACAGTACTAGCTCAATATACCAGCATTTAACAAATCAACATAGCTGTCCCCCCCCCTCTAATCTTAGAAAGGTCCTTGTGGACAACACAAGGATTTTGCAACGAGAAAGTAATTGTAAAAAATTAAAAATACTTGAAGCACTATATATAAAAACCCAGCACCCATCTATAAATAGCATTAATTTTAAAAGTAGCAATAATGTGCTGAAATGTTTAGCATAACCAGTATACGACTGGTTTTACTAACATTGTCTTTTATCATCCTAATTTTAATCGAGTTTTTTATCACTCGTAAATGTATATTTTAATCGACTTTTCATTGACTATTTTTTATCATTCGTAATTATATATCTCACTTCTATTTTTAATATTTTATCTCCACCTGATGATGATTCAAGAAAGAATCGAAAGCGCTCGTGTGAACCATGGAACATTTGTAAATACCTTCCATCTTGAAGTTTAAAAAATCTTACGAAAGATCGAAAAAATGAAAAAAAGAATCATTAAGCAAGGTATCTCTGTTGTTTTTAATAATGTTTGCCTGAATATATATATATATATATATATATATATATATATATATATATATATATATATATATATATATATATATTAAATTTATAAATTTATTTATACAAACATTGATGGCTACATATGTGCATACATGTTTGTGTAATCACCCGCGTTGGGAGATTACGTCTTCAGGCCAAGAATTATCGTCGATAATTCTTGGCCTGAAGACGTAATCCCCCAACGCAAAAACAAATGTATGCACATATGTAGCCATGTATGCACATATGTAGCCATGAATGTTTGTATAAATAAATTTATATACCTGCTATGTTCACTCATTTAGCACTATTTGGTAGACACATGTTGTTTCATTGGATATACTTCTAGGAAACTAAACTCTACTGGCTATATATATATATATATATATATATATATATATATATATATATAAACAATATATATATATATATATATATATATATATATATATATATATATATATATATATATATAAACAACATTATTTTGCACCAACCTAATATAATATAATTTCACAAAAATTGCATGCTTAATTTTTTAAGACAGTTTAAAATCATCATTAACATGTTCTATATGCTCATCATGTTCGCATAACACAATTTACTTTTCATTGAAATCTTCTAATATGATAACATACAATAACAATCAAAACAAACCGCAGATCAGCATAAAAATAATTTAATAATATATCAAACAAAATAATATTACTAATACGACCAGCGGATATTTCACTATTAATTATTTAAAATAAATTAAATCTTAATATTTTTATAAACTTATATATTTTATTAGTTTTATTTATAATCATAGTTACATGTAAGAAATGTTTCTTGTTTTCTAAATATCTCCATATTGTAAAATGTATTGCTGCTTTCTACTGGAGTTTTATAATCATGGGCACACGACTAAAATTTAAAAAAAAATAAGTTGAATTTTCAAAGTCTGACGCAAATAGCAACCTATTTGACATGTCTCTATTTGATTCAGACTATCCTATAGCTTCTCCAATATGTTACTTATATGAATATATTTGATTTTTGTTCATTTTTTTTTTCTGGAAATAATTGTTTTCTGCTAAGAAAGCTGTTATAGTGGAGACTGACCATGAGGCAAAATGTCGGTCAGGAAGAAAAAAAACAATACTGTAATATGCATATTAACCTTGAAAATAATATTTACAAAACTGATCCCTAATTTGTTAAATTTAAACAATTTAAAATTTGCGTTTATGATTCAAGATCAATAGAAAAAAAAAACGAAGAAAAATTACAGATTTTAAAACCAAATGCATAACGAATGTGATAGTATAAACTCCCGGGCAACACACGGTCATAACAGATAGTTTATCATAAAGGATTCCGAACATAATTACAGTTGCTTTATAATTCTGTATTTGCTGTGATAAAATCATACCAATGTCGTTCAGTATACTATTTACTTAGATTTATTTACCATTCCTGCAAGGGGCTATTTTTCTTTTATATCATAACTAGCAGTGAGACTCGACGTTGCCCGTGATTGAATGAAGATCAACAAATCTTTCACACTTTCATATTTTATCGATTAATTGTCTGCTCTAATTGGGGGTCCACCGCGTTGCACTATGAGAAATTTTTACATGCCCCCCGCTTTGAAATGACTTAGTTCGCAACACATTGTAGTTTACACTGTACTGTAGAGAACTCATTGTTGATTTTATAAGATTACTTGAATTTTATAAGATTGACTTGAATTAAAGTTTAACATGTAAAAGTCAAGTATCATGGTTAAACTGTGCTCTAAACAGAAACATTCATTTTGAATACGCCGCTGTCACATCACAGAACGTATTGTTGATTTTATATGCTGGGCTCTTCTGCTTATGTGGTAATAAAACTTCTCAAACGCACTTGTGATGTTAGGCTGTTCAAGGTGTTAACTTTAGTCAAAATCGCCTGTTTCTTCTTTCATCAGATCTTTTTGATTATCGATTATCGATACTTATCAAAGACGTTCTTTTTGACCTATCTAAAAACACCACCAGACACATAAAGTACATTTGTGTGAAATTTCACAAAAATGTCGGTCCAGCCGCTTGGGATTCCATAGGGAATGAACTCACACACACACACACACACACACACACACACATAGAAATTTCCGTTAATATAATAGATTATAGATAATACTTTATCATCTATTCATTAATTTAGATATGGTTGTCGTTTACTTTTTTTTTACAAGGTAGTCACCACTTATCAAGGCCCGGAAGCCACTCGGGAATAAGAGTTATTGCGTGTACAGTAATCAATGGGATAATATTTTAGTAATCGTTAGTAGTGGAGAATTGATAAAGTGTCTTACTTAAGGGGGTGGTTCATCAGGAATTTGTTTATGTTGAACTTGAAGACATCCAGGTTGTAGTCAGGTGAGAAGCAGGCAAATGGAAGAGAGTTCCACAGGCGTGCACTTCTAAGAAAGAAGCTTTGTTCATGGAATCTACGTTTTGGTTTTGGCACAGATAAAGAATGGGGAAAATTATGGATAGTGGTTTCAGCTAGACGGGTGTTTTTTGAGTGATGCTATGTTTACCAGAGACACGTCCTTAATTATTTTTTGTATTATTTGGACTATCATTCTCATCTTGCTTGTTTTGTTTTTCACAACGTTTCGGCCGATGTAACATTCGGCCATCTTCAGGTGCATGCACACTGGATGTTATATGTGAATAATGAAACTTGTTTGGTTTATTTGCTTTCCCAACGAACATAGCCGTTAGAAATTCCAAACGCAAACAGCAAATAAACCAAACATTTTTTCACTATTCACTAATAACATCCAGTGTGAATGCACCTGAAGATGGCTGGAGGTTACATCGGCTGAAACGTTATAAAAAAAACAAGATGAGAATAATAGTCCAAATAATACAAAAATAATTATAAATCCTCATCTCAAAAATATACATTCATCATATAGTTAATGTTGCTTACTTAGTTTGTTCTTTATTCTTACTTAATTGTTAACCGTAAATAGTATCTTTATTAAAGTAAAATAATTTTAAGGTAAATATCAAAAAAATGTCATTTAAGTCTTTGACAACGACAGAAACATATTGATAATATCTGACTCCATTTTTGCAAAATTCATTTTAAATTTTGCCAGCTAGCTACACCAGATATTTCTCAATTACTTTTTTGCGGGCCATATTTGGTATGATCGCGTTTGCGGAAACGATAAAGGTTGTGGGCAAGGCAGAATGCAAGAAAATTTTTGTATAGGAATCTAAAATGGTTTTATGCTGTTTTTTCGTATAAATCATTAAATGAGGAATCGTTTTGATTTAAAATCTATTTAGTATTATGCATGTAAACTTAAGAAAAACATGCAGTTAGTAAACGAAATCAAAACAATATTGTGGTTGGATTTGACCTGATGCCGGGTGATTTCACTTATACAGGTAATGTTGACACATTTCAAGCATACTTTTCTCAAGTTTACATGCGTGATACTAAATGTATTTTAAATATAAATTATTCCTCAGTAAATAATATATAAGAAAAACATAAAACTATTTTTGATGCCGATACAGAATTTTTCTTGTATTCTCTTTGGCCGTGAACTTTAATGTTTGGTCTCATTTCTTAAGATAAGCAAAAAAAAAAAAACTTGAAAATGCATGTTTCGAAGCTCGACAAAGATACTTGTCTGGAAAGATAGAAAAAAATTAGAGATTACATCGGCCGAAACATTGTAAAAGTAGTAAATAAAATGAGAATGGTCGCCTGAATAATCAAAATATAAATTAGAATGTTTACGTTTAACTATTTTACATAAAAACAATGTACGGAGTGATTAAATTGAGATCTTTTGAATAAATGAAACTTCTAATTAAGGAAAAATGTTTTTGTTTGGTTTTGCTTTTTTTTAATCTGGCACTAGAACAGACTTATGTCAATAACAAAATCTACCAAAAATTGGATTTTTCCCATTATAGCAATAATTAGAGAAATTTACTTAATCTAAACCTAAACGTACATTCCACGAACAAAGCTTCTTTCTTAGAACTGCACGCCTGTGAAACTCTTTTCCGTTTGCCTGCTTTCCAGCTGGCTACAATTTGGTTGTCTTCAAGTCCAATGTAAACAAGTTCTTGATGAACCGTCCCCCTAAGTAATCCAATTTACAACATTTCCACTACTTATGATTACTATGCTATAATCCCATTGACTAATGTATACACATTGACCCTTATCCTCGAGTGGCCTCTGGGCCTTGATAAGTGGGGACTCCTCTGTAATAAATAAATAAATTGGATGAATTTAGAAGGATTGCTAAGATAATTAACTTCTACAGCCATTTTTACTGTTTCCCTAATGATATATCTAAGAATTCTTAGGTAATATTCCGTAAAACTGGGATTGTTGAAAGATACTGAAAAGGAATAATAAATAGATATATTTTTTTCATGCATGTCTTTAAATGTTAACAAAAAAAGTCTGAATGTTTATTATTTTGTATTCTTTGGATTATTCGGACTACTGTTTACATCTTGAGTGTTGGTTTTCACGTTTCGGCCGATGTAACTGAAATGATCCATGGTATAACGAATAAAGTACTAGGTTCTTCAGTTCTAAGTGAAAATCTCCTTGAAGTTGAAGCTTCAATCCTTAGTGCGTGTGTTATTCAGAATATAATTGCGAATTATTAAAACTTCTACAGGGTTATGGCTGATAGAATGAGAACATTCTACTCTCGTTGATTGGATAAAGGGTTCTGTAAAAATTCCGAGTTCAACAAAAAGAATCCAGAATTTGACAAGATACATCTGAAAAAATACAGGTTACATCGGCTGAAACGTTGTAAAAGTGGAACACCAGACGAGAACAGTAGTCAAAATAACACAAATTGTCTATCCTCATCTCAAAAATTAAGAAACGTTTATTATTTTAATTTCTACAGGGTGGAACGATAAAATTCTCGCACTAGAAAAGACGGCATGATTCCATTTCCGTTTGATGAAAACTGGTTTTCTTCTTTTTTTTGTTGCAGATCATCTACTAGATAGTCAGTTATGTACAAATCCCTCGAGCGATATGAGCCTTCTATTTACATAATGTTGAACGAGCAAGATCAGAGATGCGACGCTGTACAACACATGCTCACTACCGAGCCAACTTATGACAACAGAACCATTTCCAGCACTCTCAAAATGCAAATCCAGACGGTTCAATGCTTGAGGGCAGTGTTCAATGAAGTTTTCAGCTATGGTTATGGTCTTTGATGTGGTTTCAATCGAGGGTCACATCATGTCACCTCATATCTTCGAAGTCGGCTTGTAAGTCAACACCAAAGTGTATTTGGATGTGCTGAAGAGCTGGTGATCCCCTGGTGCAATCAGGTGACCACTGGTAGACCTTGGGTGTGACAGCAGGATTCGGCGCTGGCCCACAAATCCAAAGAGACCCAGGTTTAATTTCAGAAGTGCAACTTTGTACCGTTCTCTCACTGCCCCTCTCTTTCCCTGATCTGAACCCGTTGGACTACTTCGTTTAGTCATAGGTCAGGAACATCACCGACATGACCCCCACCCCATAACACTAAAGTCAGCCTGATCGCCACCATCTACCGAGTATTTACCGCGCTCCCAGTGGTGCTTGCAGAAAAGGCATGCTTCCAGTTTCGGACCCAATCTGAGGTGGTGATTGAGGTTGAAGGCAACTATTGATAGATAATTCCTTTACAACATAATCAAGTTACCTTAATTGATTTTTTCAATAACAGTTTTAAAAAATAAAGCTGTAGTGTTGTTTCCTTTAAGGCAACAAATTCCTTATTCCATCCTGTACCATACTACAAGATGTTTAAATATAACAATTATATTCCAAACAATACGTAAAAATAAATAATTGATCTAGAAACACACACGTTTGTTTATTCAAAAGTAAAAAGCATTGTAAAGCAAACATTTCGAAGATGAGATTCCCTATACATGGGATAACCTTTCACAGATGTGAAAATAAACTTCTTTTCGGGTGAGGTGAGTTCTTTAAGGAAGTATCAGAAGAGTAGTAAAGGGTGCCTTTGAACGTTTTCAAAGGATAAGATTAATAGTGAAAGACATCAGCACCGAAAGCTAAATGAAACATCCTGATGCAAATATTCTTCGGAAAAATATTTCTCTTTGATCACCAGATGGTAAGATCTGATCGGTTACATTTGTAAATATGGACTAAGGTTATGTTTTCATGCTGTGAACCTTTGATCACTACATTAGAGAAAGTATGTATTTATATGTGTATGTCTGTATATATACACATACATACATACATACATACATACATACATACATATGCTTCCTTGTAGTTTAATGTGTGTGTATAAACATACGCATTCAACTACAAGGATGATAGCCTGAATTGTAGGATAACCTCTACATCTGGGGTCGTTATAATTGAATCTTGTATTGTAAAAAAGATGACACACGATTTCCACTATAACACGAGGCTATCTAATTGTAAGTTATATTACCGTTATCCTATAAGGCCTTAGGGGAATTATAGAGAAACTGCAATCTTCATAGTGTTTTTAATGGAAAGCCTAATTTCAATAAGAGATTGGAGCTCACTCAAGCATCTTCCATGAAAATACTAATAGTGCGGAGAAAAACTAGAACAATCTAGAAAAAAGTTATCACCTTCCACTGTTAAAATTATATTTGTTTTAATGATTTTTTTAAAATATACAAATTATACATATATATATATATATATATATATATATATATATATATATATATATATATATATATATATTAATTGTTTAAATATATATCAATTAATCAAAAGCCAAACTAACTTTTATATACATTTTATTATATACATATTTTATATGAACTTTGCATTTCAATTTAAAAAAAGGAACAAGTGAAATTATTTATCAGATTTCTAAATATGGAACTTACAAATAAAATACATCAAATCACATTTATTTATGGATTATGAAAATATTTCACTTTTCTTCGATGCAATGCAATATATTATAATGCAATACATTGATATTCTGGGTATTGTTATTTTAATTATTCGTAGTAGCAACACGTGTTCCTCACATTAATAGCATCTCATGTGTGAAGTAAAGTATAATTTTTTCCCTGTTGGTTTCACCGATATAGCTTCATAAACAAAAGCTACATAACAAAAAAGATTGCGTTATTCATTTCCAAATCTTTTTTTTTATCATAAAAAACAAACATTGCATTTTCGGATACGGTCATCGATTTCACTATTTGGGTTACTTTTTTTGTCTCATTATGAGAACGATAGTAAAACATAAGTTAACAAAGTATTAAAGTTAGCATGTACTGTGTTACCCTAACAATTTATTACATTATGGTTATTTATGTGGGGATTCACGGAGAAAGTAATAAAACTCCCAAACGACTGCCACAAAGTGTATAAACGCGTCACTACGCCTAGGCTCAAGGCACACATCCTGTCAAAAAATGGAAAAATAATAAAATTTAATTAGCCAATGGGAGCGGGGCTTACTAAAAATAAAATTTAACAACCAACATGTTTGTGGGAGTCGGCAAAGAGAAATATAAACCCAGAATTCTTGTAAATGAGTACAAAGAAGGAAACAAGACACCAATGACAGGACACAGGTGCAGTCAAGCGAGAAGTTACCCTGTTTCCACTTTCGCCTTAAAAGCTGAAAACACTTCTTTCTGTGATCGCTACTTGACCAACAAAAGGAAACAAGGAATAAGTACTCTTTATGAACACTTTCCTTTTTTTCTCCGTTTATTCCAACATCTTACTTTGTATTATTTTGAAAGGTGACGACACATGAAAATGAACTTTATTTTGAACATGCACATTCAATCTAGTCTTTTATTGTTGATAAAAGTTATTCAAAACCTTAAATGTTCAGTTTGCCTTGTGTTAAATGGAGTTTCTGTTCCATGCTTTTTTATGTTGTAATACTCGAAACAAGCTATATTTATTTAGGGTAAATTTTTACTTTCTTTCTAACTAAACACTCACTTTTAAAATGACGACTTAATAGGTTTTCAGCTATGCTAAAAACGAATACCACATTAAAATTTTGCGCAAAGAAAATAGTTTTCTGGATATTAAAACATTTTTTCAATGCATTACTTAATAAATGTCAGTGGCGTTCGCCATTCTTAAGATAGGGAGGATGATCTGTTTTATAATATGCATGCATCTTAGTACTTTTCAGTTCGAAAAAAACATAGTGGATTACATTGGATAATAACACTACTTGTCTGCGAAAAATTAAAATTTGATATTCGTTTTCAGCATACAATAAAACCTATTCAAGTCGTCATTTTAACGATTAATATTGAGGTGAAAAGAAAGTACAAGAAATACCTTATTTACATCAGTTTGTTTCACCGTTTGCTAAGAATATAAATGCCCAATGCAGTAACAATCTATAATATTTTCTAACATTAACACTTATGACTTACGATTTTCTTAAAAAGAATCATGCATAAACTATTTAACTTTATTAGTCAACTAAAAGGAAACAATAATTATCTAGCAATCGTATTTTTCATATTAATTAAATTTTTATATATTAAAAGCAAAACTCAAATACAATCACAATATAAAAAAACAATTGATATATCTTGACATATAAAAGGCTTTTGATTGAGTATGGCATAAAGGTCTACTTCACAAGATCGCCAGCTATGGAATAGCTAGAAATGTCCTCTCAATTATTAAATCCTTTCTCTCTGATGGGCTATAAAAGTAGTCGTTGATGGGCAGAAATCAGAAACTAATAGTATTAACGCTGGCGTCCTTCAAGGTTCCATCCTGGGTCCAACTCTCTTTCTAATCTTCATCAATGACCTCCTAGATCACATTGATAGACATTTATGCAGACGACACCACAATTTATTGTAATGCTTCAAAGTCTAGCAATAATCAAGATCTTTCTGATTCTCTCTCTTCTGACCTTGAGAACATGGTGCAGTGGGGAAAAAGGTGGCTGGTATATTTTAATACATCGAAAACCAAACTTTTCTCTTTTTATCATAATCGCTCTGACTCTCATCACACCCCAATTGAAATGAATAGCTCTCGTCTTGGGGAAGCTCAATGTCTTCTGGGACTGGGCTTCACTCTTCATCAGAGATGGAACACATACACCAAATCTGTTGCGAAGATCACTGGAAAAATATTTGGATCACTCTACCACTCCAGCGGGTATCTCACTACCGATGCAATCCTCTATCTGTATAAGAGCCAGGTTCTCCCTAAAATGGAGTACTGTCACTACATCTGGGCAGGAGCTGCTTGACACACCTTATCCAGCCTTGATAGAGTTCAAAATTGGCTTTGAATCCTAGTAGGTGATGCCTTGTTTCTCTTCTCTGCAGCTTCTTTCCCGCAGAAGAGACGTTGTGAGCCTGTCTCTGCTTTATTGTTATTTTTATGGCCAGTGCTCAACTGAACTCCAATCTATACCCCCCTTGCCAAACTTTCATAAAGCACCCGACTAGCTACAACCACTATAAATGATTTCCCCAACTTTCTATCTGTGCCTAAATCTAAATGCACATTCCATGAACGAAGCTTCTTTCCAAGAACTGCCCGCCTTTGGAACACCGTTCCGTTGGTCTGCTTCCCGGTTGAATACAACATGGTAGCCTTCAAATCCAATGTAAACAAGTTCTTATTGAGCTGTCCCTATAAATAATCAAATTATATCAAATTTACACCTATTGGCGATTACTACGCTACCACATTACATTCATTGACCCTTAACCTCGAGTGGTTTTCAGGCCTTGATAAGTGGTTATTAAAAAAAGAAAAAACATGTGCGTCTATACATTCCATTCAGTCTTACCATATAGATTGAATTGAGAAGTTAGGACTTTGACATAAGTTAAACACTTTAAGTTTATTAAGTAGTTCTTTTTCTTGATGAAAAAAAAAATGGCACTGAAAAATTAACTGGTGAAAAGGAGAAAAATTCCCCTTTGAAATGATTTTATTTGCTAAGCAACTGGCGTTTACTGTTGAATTATAGTACTTTGTTTTTCCTATTTACGCCTACACAAAACTATTTAAAAAGAATAAAACCACGTTGTTTCTTCATTGTTAGCTGTACCTGCCCAGTATTGACTGCGATTCTTTTTACATTCGTTATTTTGTTTCGATTTTTTTTGTTTTTAGTTAAGCAGTTTCAGATTTTTTTCTGATTTTCTAATTCTCTCTGTTTTATAATACTTTTGACAATGTATTTTCTTTCTTTCCGTCTATTTTCTTTTACAATGGGTTTAGGAATGAATCGCTCTTCCATCGGTTGGTTCGTCTGCCACACTTCAGATTAAAAGCACTTTCGTTATTAAACGTGTGCATCGAATGTACAATGTCTTAAAAATATCATATTGAATTGAATTCCTTTCTATGCTATTAAAACTTTTGTATGATTCTGATTTGTAGCGATTTTATTTTGTTTCTTCTCTCTCTACTTCAAAACATCTAAATAGGAACTTGATAGATTTGTTTTTCTGGCTAGAAACAAAGTGTAGTATCTGTTCTGATACTACACTTCACTTTTTCTGTCCTCGCTCAATGAAGGAGAAATTCTTCTAGACTGAGACAATTTTAATTTATGTTCCTATCAAGATTGCCCTTTTCTGGATAGCTGGATTTCCAACACATTTAAACTCGACCTTGCGCCTAACTCTGCCCTCGTGAGGAGGCAAGCAAATAGGAATTTGATAGATTTTTGACAGCTTACCAACTCACAATCACCATTGGATAAATGAAAACTAAAAATTAGTTTGTTTTTTTAAGCAATGCAAATCAAATGTGTTGGTTAAAATAGTAAAGTGCAACAAGTTATATAAAACGACAGAGGACGTGTTTGTCTAAATGTGATCTGAATGTTTGCAAAGGCAAATTTAAACCTGGATATGGTAGGCGTTGTTACTATCTCTGTAACGTTACGTGGCGTTACACTTTACTTTAGTAGTTCATAAAAATAAAACAGGAAATAAATAAATAAATCGGATATTTTTTCTTTTTTAACAAAAGCATATATTACCGTTACTCTTCCGTCTCGACACCACTTAAAAAGCCTCCCACTGCCACATGTCCATTTCATCTGATTCGCGTTTCTCCTTCCTCTAACCGCATGCCGGCCACAACCAGCCCATTCTCATCCTCGGCTTTATATATTCATTTTCTTTGACGGGCATTTTGCTTCTCTCAACCACGTGATAGATTTTTCTCCTTTTTTATATTTTTTATTTAGTAAATCATAAAAGCACTTAAAAAACTAAATGCACCTATTAATTCAGCAATTAATGATATTAATATATGTAAATATATATAAATATAATTTTCAACTAAAAATATTTCAAACGTACAACAAAACATGACATAAAATAAATCCAAAGTAATTTTTAGATTCAATTTAAAATTCAATTTTTATGCCTTACTATGCAAAGTTTATAAAAGTGCAATTTAGAAAATTGATCAATTTCAAACTAAATCTTGTACCTTAAGTTTTAAAGTTTATAAAAAATAGTTTAATTTTCATGCTTTGCAAGAAATACCTCTCTAACTTGTATCCTACTTTTTTAGATTATATTTTACATAATTTATGAATTTAAATTAAAAAAATGAATATGATTTGGCATGTCTGTAACAAGTTGAAATTATTTTTTGTTTGCACCTGTTACATCTAGAAATTGGGTATTTTTTGTAGCATATACTATTTATTGAATACCCTACTATTGGGTTGACAAAAAAGTTATTGCGGTTCTTAACTTTTAAATTCACATGGCTCAAACAAAACTTTATTAATCAGAATAAACACCATCAAAATCACTACACTTTTACCAACGCAAAATAAGTGTATTTATGCCAGTAATGTAAAAATATTGCGTTCTGGTAGCGATGAAGTCATTGAAGGCGTTTTTAATATAGCTTCGATTTTGAAAGTATTTTTCATGTAGAAAATTGTGAAGATGCTTGAAAAAGGGATAGTCGATGAGTAGGAGGTTTAGAGAGTATGGTGAATGAGGCAGAGTTTCGTAGCCCAATTCGTTCAACTTCTGCAGTGTCGATTTAGCAAATTGCAGTCGAGCATTGTCATGAAGGAGAATTGGACCTTTTCTGTTAACTAATACTGAGTGTTGTTGAAGTTTCTGATGCATTCATCCATGTGTTGACAGCACTTTTCTGCCATATTGGTTTCACCTGTAATGAATGAGATCAGTCGCAGACAAGCAAACAGTCATCATGACCTTCTTTTGGTGAACTCTGGCTTCGAGAAGTGTTGTGGAACTTTGTCGGCATCTAACCACTAAGCTGAGCATCGCCAGGTGTCGTAAAGAACTCACTTTTCATCGTAAGTCACAACCCGGTCAAGAAACGTGTTGTTCTTATGTAAAAAATGGGAGATGACACTTCATAACGGCGTTTCTTTTGGCTGTCATTCAATTCGTGAGGAACCCATTTATCAAGTTTTTTGTCTTTCCAATCTCTCTCAACTGGTTGAAAATACATTACATCTAATTCAGAAGCAAGTTCTGGAACAGTTGTGCGTGGATTAGCTTCGACTAAGGCTCTTAATTGATCGTTGTCAACATCCAATGGCTGACCACTACACTAATCATCTTTAAGACTCTCATCGCCGCTATAAAGTTTCTTAAACCACCATTGTGCTGTGTGTTTAGTAGTGGTTCCTGGACCAAATGCTTCATTGATATCGCAATCTGTTTCAGCAGTTTTTCGACCTAGCTGAATTGAAATAAGAAAATTGTACGGATTAGCTTTTTCCATCTTATAATCAACGTTCTAATTAGATAGAGTGAAAAAAGCCCTTTTAAATTATATATAAAGTAAAGGTATTATAACGAAAATGTATTTGAAAATACATCACTTGAACTCAAAATTCAAAATTCCGCAAGAACGTTCTTGTCAACCTAATATATTACTAATTTATTGCTTCAGAGTTGGTCTCCAATTGTCGACCGGGACTATAAATAACAAAAAAGTATGAAAAAAATGCGCTTACCATATTTCTTTTAAAACCGCATATTTTTACCTTTCACTATCCTGAGCCTAATTTGTTTTAAAATAAAGTTTATCTACTAATTTTTAGTAAAATAATAAATAAAAGAAAAACAGTTTCATACGCAAGTAGTGAAAAATAAATAAGGAAGCTTCCAGGGCACAACTGAAAGCACAAAATAAAATTAAGAGGGCGTCTAGAGCAGTACTAGAGCTAAGTTTTTATACCCACCTCTCCCGCAAATAGAATTTATTCTTGAAGGTGATCAGTAGAAAAAATCTCAGGAGGCCGCCAGAACGCTATTGAAAGCACTAATCAAAATTAAGAAGGCATCTAATGCACTACTAAAATTATTTTAAGTACTTTATTTTTTATTTAAAAATAAAACTACTCGATGATTTGATGTGGTTCTTTTGTTGTACGGCTTCTTCTTTCTGTCAAAGTAATATTTCGTTTGTTTTATCAAATATGTAGGAATCGTTACAAGTACCTTATTTCTTAATTAGAAATAAAACTATTCAATGATTTTATGTGATTTTTTTTTTGTTGCATGTCCTTTTCTTTCCGTTACAGGTAAGATATTTTTTGTACAACTGCCTTATTTCTTATAAAAAAAAATAACACCACTCGATGATATTTCGGTATAATGTTTACTTTCCCTCACAGTTAAGAGTGTGTTTTTTTTTATTTTGTTTTTTTTTTTTTCATATTAATAAAAATATTGATAAAATTCTATATAAATACCTTATTTCCTTATTTAAGTGTAACTTATCTTGCTTTTGGTAACCGTAATATGTCTTACACAACTTTTATTTGTAATAACACTTTAAAATAATTTAAAATACAAAAACTTACCCCTATAATTAGAAAAGTAACTGATGTTAACTTTGAAATGTAAGTAGGTAATAATATTTCCGTCTAAAATGCACTGGTTTAAAAGATCGCCAATCTATACAAGGAAGCCACTAGAGCACTAATAAAACCAAGTTTCTAACTTTTCACCCACTTTTTGTTTTACAAAGAAGTCACCACTTATCAAAGGCTGGAGACCACTCAAGGATAACCGTTAATGGGTATACATTAGTCAATGGGATAATAGCGTAGTAATCATAAGTAATGGGAATTTTTTTTGGGGGGGGTTACTTAGGGGGACGGTTCATGACGAACTTGTTTATGTTGGACTTGAAAACAACCAAATTGTATTCGGCTGGAAAGCGGGCAAACAGAAGAAAATTCCACAGGCATGCAGTTCTAAGAAAGAAGCTTTGTTCATGGAATCTACGTTTAGGGTTGAGGCACAGATAAAGAGTGTGGGAAATTATTGATAGTGGTTTTGGCAAGACAAGTGTTTTTCAAGAAAGCTTTGTGAGGAGGAGGGCATAGATTTATGCTCAGACGAACACTTGCCATGAAAATAAGGATTAAGAAGAGACAGACTCGCAACATCTCTTCTGTGGGAAAAAGGTTGCAGGAAAGAGAAAAAGGCATCCCCCACTAAGCTACAAAGTTTATTTTGAACGCTGACAAGGCAGGATAAGCTGCTTTTGGTAGCTCCTGCCCAGATGTGGTCACAGTACTCCATCATTGACCGTATGTGGCTTTTGTATAGGTGCATCAAGAGGGAGATATCTACTGGAGTGGTAGAATGATCCTATCATTTTTCCAGCGGCATTGGCAACGTATTTGATGCATGTGTTCCATTTCAGATCAGGAGTACAGATCACGCCTAAAAGCTAGTAAAAAAATGGAGCCTCCCCAAGACGAGAGCCATTCATTTCAATTGATGCCAGATGAGGATCAGAGCAGTGATAATGTAAAGATAGGAGCTTGGTTTTAAATGCATTAAAAGTAAACAGCCACCACTTTCCCAATTGTACCGCGTGCTCAATATCAGAGGGGATATAGTCAGAGTGAACTTGGTCATTTACGGCCTTTGATGTGTTGCCATAGATGGTAGTGTCATCAGTATAAATGTAAACGAATGATCTTAGGATGTTACTTAGAAGATCATTAATGTAGATCAGGAAGAGAGTTTGTTTTTGTCTTTTTTTTACAAAGGAGTCGCCACTTATCAAGGCCCGGAGCCTAAAGGTTAATAAGCGTGCAGTCGTCAATGGGAAAATGTCGTAATAATCGTTAGTAGTGGACATTTGGTAAATTGGATTACTTAAGGGGAACAGCTCATCAAGAACTTGTTTACGTTGGACTTGAAGGCGACCATATTATAGTCAGCTGGAAAGCAGGCAAAAGGAAGAGAGTTCCACAGGTGTGCAGTTCTAAGAAAGAAACTTTGGTCATGGAATCTACGGACAGGTTTAGGCACAGATAAAGCCTGGGGAAAATTATTGATAGTGTTTTCAGCTAGATGAGGGTTTCTTGTGAAAGTTTGGCGAGGGGAGACAATAGATTGAAGTGCAGACGAGCACTTGCAATGAAAATAACGAAAAAGCAGAGACAGGCTCGCAACATCTCTTCTGTGAATAAGAGGTTGCAGGGAAAAGAAAAGGGATTCCCCCACTAAGCTACAGAGACTGTTTTGAACTCTCTCAAGGCAGGATAAGATCTTTCTTGCAACTCCTGCCCAGATGCGGCAACAGTACTCCATCATTGGACGTACCTGGCTCTTATATAGGTAGAGAATTGCATCAGCAGTGAGATATCTACTGGATCGATAGAAGGATCCAGCCATTTCCCCAGCGTCCTTGGCAACAGATTTGATATACGTGTTCCATTTCAGATCAGGAGTAATGGACAAGCCCAGGAGCTTGTCAAAACATGGAGTCTCCTCTAGATGAGAGCCATTCATTCCAATTGATGCCAGATGAGGATCAGAACGTTGATGATCTAAAGACAGAAGTTTGCTTTTAGATGCATTAAAAGTAAGCAGCCACTTCTTTCCCCATTGTACCACATGCTCAAGATCAGAGGAGAGAGTATCAGAAAGAACTTGGTCATTAACGGTCTTTGATGTATTGCCATAGATGGTAGTGTCGTCAGCATAAATGTCTATGAATGATCTAAAGATGTGATTTAGAAGATCATTGATGTAGATTAGGAAGAGAGTTGGGCCCAGGACGGACCGCTGAGGGACTCCAGCATTAATACTGTGAGCTTATGATTTCTGCCCATTAACCACTACTCTTATGAACCTATCCGACAGAAATGATTTAATAATTGAGAAGACATTACCGGCTATACCGTAAATGGAGATCTTGTGAAGAAGACCTTTATGCCATGTCCTATCAAAAGCCTTTGATATGTCAAGAGCAACTGTCCTAGAAATTAAGCCTTCGCCAAGAGATTCGCTAATCCTATGAGATATAACCGCTAGCACATCTGCTGTAGATCTAGCAAAACGGAAACCATATTGAATGTCACTAAGAAGTTTATTTTTACTGAGGTGATAGACTACTTCTCTATTTAACACAGATTCCAGCAATTTACTCATAACACACAGGAGACTTATTGGTCTGTACTGAGAGGGAGATGACCGATTATCTGAATTCTTAAATACAGGGCATACTAACGAGGTTTTCCAGGGTGTTGGGAGGCAGGTTTCCTTAAGACAATGCTTAAACAGCTTTATAAGTGTGGGAGCTAGTTTTGGTTTAAGCTTTTTTAGCACTATAATAGGAATGCTGCGAGGGCCAGTTGCTTTACTGGAATCAAAGTTTTTGATTTCGCTTGGCAATATCACGCACAGATATTTGGTCGCATAGGGTAGAATTAGCTGCAAAGTTCTTGGCAAAGAGCTTGGCTTTTTCTGATGCCAACAAGATTATCTCAGGTCCATTGATAATGGTTGAGATAGAGCACACGCTTCTGTTCAGGACCCAATTTGCTATTTGCCAAAACTGGTGGGAACCAAGCTGCTACTCAGCATACAACTCTCTCACCTTTTTCTTTTACTCTTTTACAGTGGTTGCTGGCATCCTGAAAGCGGATTTTATCTCAGTACATCTATTTTATTGGAAGCAATGGAAAAAGTGATTTCTGTGCGCAATGGTTTATTTGTATTAAAATATGTCCTCAAATAATGTAACAAACAAACTAAAATTATGGCATACAGTTATAGTGTTTTAGTATTAGTAGTACAAATACTTTTTTCACTCTCTACTAGTATATCTTACTCTCTTGTGTATTCATCCTCTTGCTTCTACTATGCAACCATATCATCGTATTAAAAATACGAAAATCTTAAAATCTCAAAACTTATTTTGAACGTGTTTAGAACGAAATAAGGAAGTGTTTGAAAGTGTTTAGAACGAAATAAGGAACAGAATTTATAAAAGTTTTATTTACAAAGCTTCAGTACATAACGAGAAAAATCAAGATGAAAATTTAACACATCCTAAAACAAGAGAAATTTAAGAGACAGTCAATTATGTCCTAGCAGAGCGAAAGTTCCTACTAGATTAGACAGAAATAGTAGCAAATATTCTGTGTCCTAGCACTTTTGCATGAGGACAGTTATAAGTCATTTTAGTTGATTGTGTGGTCTTTTTCTTGTATTAAATGAAAATTAAAATAAACCTTTTTTTCTGTTATTGTTTTGATTGGATATTTTGAACTCTCACTCATAATCACTTAAAATTCACTGATTTTGTTTCTATAAAATTTATTTCATATTCCTCTCGGAGTTGTGAAATACACATACATGTTGAGCAGAGAAATCTCTGAAATAGCGTAATTGGTTATGTATGGTAATCTTGTGAAGATGATGGTCACAGAGAGTAAAAATAAAATATTTGTCATCATTTTAATTTCGCTTGCTTTCCAAATCACAGGCGGAAGCAAGAATTTTTGTCTCGGTTTATGATGAAATGATAATTATAAAGGAGAGGAAGAAAAAGTTAAATATTTTCCAGTTTGTGTCTCATAGATGGCCTGAAAAGGTGCTTTTCTTTATATCTTACTAGATTTTTCTACATCAGGTTCTAACTTCTATCATAGAAATATGTTTACAGTTCTATTTTCTTTGATTTCTTTTAATTCTTACCATTATTTTGTTTCACCTATTCACCCTTGGAAATTCATTATTCCTGATATTCATAAATGACGTTCCTGATAAAATTGTCTCTGAGATGGGTATATTTGCTGACGACACGACGATCTATAGCAGACATGAGAGGAAAACGAATGAACACACATCCAAAAAATGGCAGAAAAACTTGAGGAAGACCTTCAGTCTATAGCGTAATGAGGACAAAATTGGATGGTCACATTCAATGCTGCTAAGACTAAGCTTCTTTCCTTTAATAATTACAGCAAATCTTCTCAGCCACTAATAGCCATGGCTAATGATACGCTACCTGGAAGTCCTTTGTTCAAACTCTTCGGCTTAACATTCACAAGAAACATAAGTTGGAACATGTATATTAAGAACATTGCTAGGGCTGCTGTAGAGAAAGTGGGCTCTCTCTACCATGCTAGAAAGTTAGTCATGCCTAAGAGTATCCTGTACCTCTACAAGGCTAGCATTCTTCCATATATGGAGTATTGTTTCCACGGTTGGGCTGGTACTAATCTAACACTTTTAGACAGGGTTCAAAAGTGAGTCACAAACCTAATAGGTCCTGCACTGTCAGTTAGGCTTCAACTTCTGCCCCATCGACGAAATGTTGCATCCGTCTGCCTGTTTTACAAGTGTTTTAATGGTAGCTGCTGTGACGAACTACAAGCCGTTGTACCCCCTCAACGGAAATACCTCCTATAAACCCGAGAAGTAGCAAAATCCCACCCCTACACAGGGGAGATTCTCAGATGCGAGAAAGACTTCTACTCTAATAGTTTCTTCTTTAGGACTGCTAGACTTTGGAATTCCCTTCTGGGTTCATGCTTCCCTGACTGTACTGACATACAGAAGTTCAAGTGTAATGCAAACAGACATCTTGCTGCTCAACATCCTACATAGTATCTCTGCAAATTATGTTCCAGGTAGTAGTCCCCTACATCGAAGTTGCGCTATGCCTTGTTTGGGGTGAAAATGTAATAATAAAAAAGAAATAAACATCACAACTGTAAAAATAGTCAGTTGAGGCAATTATAAAGAGATATACAGATGATAAATAAAGAGAAATACAAATGGACGTGTTGAAGCAACCAAGCTAGCTGAACTGTGGAATTGAATAAAGCAATATCTTAATATTTTAAATCGTGTCCATTAAAAACGGGCTAAACTTATAGACCATAGATTTAGGATGAGTGCGTTATGCCAAACTGATCGTTGAAAAGGTAAAATATGTGCTCATTTTTTGCATTAAATCGCTGCACTTTATCAAAACAAAGATCTATACAAAATTTCAGACAGATCAACACAATAATTTCCGAGAAAACAGAGACCAGACAGACAGACAGACAAAGAGAAATATAAAATAGGTTGTACCATTGCTTGTAATAATCATCAAATTATTCTTGAAGTCGATCCGCTATAGAGTTAGCGATCCAGACCCATTTAAAAAAAACGCTAGGGCAATCATCTCTTTTCTTCTTCTATTCTTCTTCTATTCTTCTATCTTCTTCTATTCTATATAAATAAAATGAACTCATTTTTTCCCGTCTGATTTTGACATTAATAGGATTAAAAATCAAGATATTTCATGCAAATATGATATGCACAAACGGCAGAACAATATCTGAGGTGTGTTATAGGCTTATTATTTCTCAAATTCCTCGATAATCTTAGATTTCTATACTTTTTCTGCTGAGAAGTCACGGCCAAAATCGGTTAAGATCAATGGAAGTGGTAAAATATTTTCTCTCTAATAAATTCCTCCTCCCCCTGTCACCACTTAACACCGTTTGGGGATCGTTCACAAGGAACAGTTGAGAAGAGAACACCGGTTTGGCTTCGTAGTTCTTTCATGTGAAGTTATTTAAAATCACTAAACTAAGCTGCAGTGCTCTGTGGCGTAGTGGTTAGCGTGCTGGACAATTCACATTATATTTTCACGTTCGCGCCGACCTACCGTAGTCGTTTTTTTTTTTTTTTCCTAAACAACTGGAATGGACTTTTCTTGGTGGCCGAACTGTTAACGTTGCAGATGTTTTTTTTTGTTTTTTTTTCACACTTTATTTTCCTACTTTTACTCATGACTCCGGGTTTGATCCTTCCTACTTACCTACCATAACATTTTTTAAAACTCCCCCCCCCGTCCCGGAAACAAACACTCGGGCAACGCCGGGTACCCCCGCTAGTACTTAATATAACAAAATGAATTTCTCGTTTGCTTCGAAGATTACATTTCCTTCGAACATTAGATATCTTTTCTAAGCCTTTAAATCCGACAGTGTTGGTAAATTTGTAAAACATGCAGTTCAGGAACATCTCACATGACTATAATTGCACAGTACGGCATTTTAATATACAGGGTCAATTAGAGAGGTGATTTACCAAAAACTAGTGAATTAGCAATGAGCGAAGTTTTACAATTTTTGTCCCACTTTTATTTTTTATATTCTGGACTATATAAGATAGTGAAAGTGAAGCAGAGAACAGTTTTTATAGTGAAAGATGCCGGCTTATACAAAGAAAACTTTTAAAATAAAAATAGTCAAATATATTGACATAGAATTTGTTTGATTTTGTTGTTTTACGGCATATCAACCCTTTTCAGGTTATTTAATGCCGAATCCAGTTATTTTGGAAATAGTATTCATGTTGCATCCAATTATTTTGTGGAAGGTTTTTATTCTTCAAGATTTTTGTATTTTCAATCGTTAATTTATAGTGTTTGGTTTGGTTGTTTTAGAGTGAATTTTATCGTTTTTCTTCTTTGCCCTGCAGTACATGAATGAGTTTTGCAATGGGAGAGGAAAAAGGGTTACAGTATTAATGTGTGGTACATTTTAAGTTAGAAAACCAGCCAGGAAGTGGGGGAGATAGAAAGAGAAAGACGAAATGGGAAGAAGGAAAAGTGGAAAAGGTGGGTTGTTGTTTTTGGTTTTGCAGAAGATAATGAAGTTTTGCAAAAGGAAGAAAAAAAACAAAAAGCATCAATGTTAGGCGCATTTCGTCTCAGAAAGCCAATATCTTTAGACAGCCTGATCTGGTAGCAGCAGACATAGGATTTGTATGCGAATTCTTCAGGCCACTCTATACTACAGCCAATCAGCATAAGTCTCTATATAAACATGTACTTTGAATGTATATTTAAAAGAAATGAAAATGAATGTTACATAATAACAGGAACAATATATATGAGGATATTAAAAAAACAGTATAACCGGAAGCACGCCTGTGGAACTCTGTTCTGTCTGCCTGCTTCCCACCGGACTACAACTTAGATGTGTTCAAGTCCAACGTTAACAAATTCCTAATGAACCGCCCCCTTAAGTAAACACTTCATCAAATCTCCACACTAACGTAATGTACTTGCAATAACCCTTATCCCTGAGTGGCTTCCGGGCCTTGATAAGTGGTGATCACCGTGTAAAAAAAAAAAAAAGCATGAACAGGAAATTAAAAAAAGGATGCAATGTGCCCATCTTTATTTGCACTTTCTTAAGGGCCCACTGCACCCTTTTCCATTTTATTAACTATATGTCCCTTGAGAAGTGGTTCAGTTCAAAGCCTCTGTAACATGCAACACATTGATTGGCAAATGCACCAATTGAAGCACGATCAATATCAAATGTAATTGGCTGTGCAGTCACGGTGACCAAGCTCTTTTTCATCTAAATTAATAATGCCTGAAGGTGCTACCTTTCGCGATCTGGCAGTTCATGTACAAAAACGCATGTCATTCATTGTTCTGAAAGAGATTCTCTCAAAAGCAGAACAATACTCTGAATTTCAGCTAAGAATACACACCCAGTCATTGTAAAATCGTCGAACTCTTACAAAAGAGTCAAACACAACGAAGGCACAAAGAGTTGCCACATATGTCCGATGTTGAATCTTCACCCATAGTTATGCTGTCTATATTGCACTAGGGATCCACCTCTTAATCACAATAGGATAGCATGTTCCACTGAACTATGGAATTAACTAAACGTCAAACTGTTTTTGGTATTATTTCTGGTTGGAACAGCTTGGATTTGGGTATTCTAATCAGGTCAAATAGAGAGTTTAGTTACAATTAGAGCCAGAAACGTACAGTGAACATTAAAATCTAAAATCAAATACGGACATTAAAAATGAGTAACTAAAATACCACAGAAAACACTAGTACTAATTGTTAATATTACATAAAAACAAGTTTGATTTGCAAAAGTTTATTATCTTTTAAAATAGGCAATAAATACAAGTATTTAGCTTTTAAAATATCACTTCTATTTGAATATAAATTCCTTCTGTGATGCTATTGCCGAAAACTATTATTAAACAAAAAATAATGAATAACATTCATGGAACGCGTGAAACCAACATTTTAATAAATCATTTCAAAATAGTAGATTGTAAAACCAAAATATTAAACTTTCTTTTTCGTCACGAACTTGACATTTTCAATGAAAACAAATATTGAGAAATTCAGAAACACTAATTTTAATAATCGTTTATGAAACATTGCAAAAGCATTTCATCAAAATGATTGTTTATGAAACATTGCAATACTATTTCATATAAATAATTGTCTATGTAGCATTACAATACTATTTGATCCAAATGATCGTTTATGAAACATTGCAATACTATTTCATCCAATTGATTGTTTATGTAACATTTATACACCATTTCATTTTAATAGTTGTTTATGTAACATTGCAATACTATTTCATCCAAATGATTGTTTATGAAACATTACAATACCATTTCATCCAAATGATTGTTTATGAAACATTGAAATACTATTTCATCTAAATGATCGTTTATGTAACATTGCAATACTATTTCATCCAAATGATCGTTTATGAAACATTACAATACCATTTCATCCAATTGATTGTTTATGTAACATTTATACACCATTTAATTTTAATAGTTGTTTATGTAACATTGCAATACTATTTCATCCAAATGATTGTTTATGAAACATTACAATACCATTTCATCCAAATGATTGTTTATGAAACATTGAAATACTATTTCATCCAAATGATTGTTTATGTAACATTTATACACCATTTCATTTTAATAGTTGTTTATGTAACATTGCAATACTATTTCATCCAAATGATTGTTTATGAAACATTACAATACCATTTCATCCAAATGATTGTTTATGAAACATTGAAATACTATTTCATCCAAATGATTGTTTATGTAACATTTATACACCATTTCATTTTAATAGTTGTTTATGTAACATTGCAATACTATTTCATCCAAATGATTGTTTATGAAACATTACAATACTATTTCATCCAAATGATTGTTTATGAAACATTACAATACCATTTCATCCAAATGATTGTTTATGTAACATTGCAATACTATTTCATCCAAATGATTGTTTATGAAACATTACAATACCATTTCATCCAAATGATTGTTTATGAAACATTGAAATACTATTTCATCTAAATGATCGTTTATGTAACATTGCAATACTATTTCATCTAAATGATCGTTTATGAAACATTGCAATACTATTTCATCCAATTGATTGTTTATGTAACATTTATACACCATTTCATTTTAATAGTTGTTTATGTAACATTGCAATACTATTTCATCCAAATGATTGTTTATGAAACATTACAATACCATTTCATCCAAATGATTGTTTATGAAACATTGAAATACTATTTCATCTAAATGATCGTTTATGTAACATTGCAATACTATTTCATCCAAATGATCGTTTATGAAACATTACAATACCATTTCATCCAATTGATTGTTTATGTAACATTTATACACCATTTAATTTTAATAGTTGTTTATGTAACATTGCAATACTATTTCATCCAAATGATTGTTTATGAAACATTGAAATACTATTTCATCCAAATGATTGTTTATGTAACATTGCAATACTATTTCATCCAAATGATCGTTTATGAAACATTACAATACCATTTCATCCAAATGATTGTTTATGAAACATTGAAATACTATTTCATCTAAATGATTGTTTATGAAACATTGAAATACTATTTCATCTAAATGATTGTTTATTAAACATTGCATTACTATTTCATCAAAATGATTGTTTATTAAATATTGCAATACTATTTCATCAAAATGATTGTTTATGAAATATTGCAATACCATTTAATCCAAATGATTGTTTATTAAACATTACAATACCATTTCATCCGAATGATTGTTTATGATACATTGCAATACAAATTAATCCAAATGATTATTTATGAAACATCGCAATACCATTTCATCCAAATGATTGTTTATTAAATATTGCAATACCATTCAATCCAAATGATTGTTTATGAAACATTGCAATACTATTTCATCCAAATGATTGTTCATGAAACATTGCATTACCAATTCATCTAAATGATTGTTTATTAAACATTGCAATACCATTTCATCCAAACAATTGTTTATGAAACATTACAATACTATTTCATCCAAATGATTGTTTATGAAACATTGAATTACCATTTCATCCAAATGATTTTTTTATGAAACATTACACTACTATTTTATCCAAATGATTGTTCCTGAAACATTGCAACACCATTTCATCCAAATGATTGTTTATTAAACATTGCAATACCATTCAATCCAAATTATTGTTTATGAAAAATTGCAATACAATTTCATCCAAATGATTGTTTATTAAAATTGCAATACTATTTCATCCAAATGATTGTTTATGAAACATTACAATACTATTTCATCCCAATGATTGTTTATGAAACATTGCAATACCATTTCATCCAAATGATTGTTTATGAAACCTTGAAATTCCATGTCATCCAAATGATTGTTTATGAAACATTACAATACGATTTAATTCTAATGATTGTTTATGAAACATTACAATACCATTTCATCCGAATGATTGCTTATGAAACATTGCAATACCATTTCATCCAAACGATTGTTTATGAAACATTGCAATACCAATTCATCCAAATGATTGTTCATAAAATATTGCAATACCATTCCATCGAAATGATTGTTTATGAAACATTGCCATACTATTTCATCCAAATGATTGTTTATTAAACATTGCAGTATAATTTAATCCCAATGATCGTTTATGAAACATTACAATACCATTTAATCCAAATGATTGTTCTTAAAACATTACAATACCAATTCATCCAAATGATTGTTTATGAAACATTGCAATTCCATTTCATCCAAATGATTGTTTATTACACATTAAAATACCATTTCATTCAACCAAATGATCGTTTATGAAACATTGCAATACCATTCCATCCAAATAATTGTTCATGAAACATTGCAATATCATTCCATCCAAATGATTGTTCATGAAACATTGAAATACTTTTTCATCCAAATGATTGTTTATGAAACATTACAATACTATTTAATCCACATGATTGTTTATGAAACATTACAATACCATTTCATCCAAATGATTGTTTATGAAACATTGCCAAACCATTTAATCAAAATGATTGTTTATAAAACATTACAATACAATTTAATCCAAATGATTATTTATGAAACATTGCAATACTATTTCATCCAAATGATTGTTTAAGGAACATTGCAATACTATTTCATCCGAATGATTGTTTATGAAATATTCCAATACTATTTCATCCAAATGATTGTTTATTAAACATTGAAATACCATTTGATCCAAATGATCGTTTATGAAAAATTACAATAGCATTCCATCCAAATGATTGTTTATGAAACATTGCAATATTATTTCATCCAAATGATTGTATATGAAACATTACAATACCGTTCCATCCAAATGATTGTTTATGAAACATTTAAACACCATTTTATGTTAATGGTTGTTTATGTAGCATTACAATACTATTTTATATAAATGATCGTTTATAAAACATTGCAATACCATTTCCTCCAAATGATCGTTTTTGAAACATCGCAATATTATTTCATCTAAATGATTGTTTATGAAACATTACAATACAATTTAATCTAAATAATTGTTTATGAAACATTACAATACTATTTCATCCAAATGATTGTTTATTAAAAATTGCAATATTATTTCATCAAAATGATTGTTCATGAAACATTGCAAGACTATTTCATCAAAATGATTGTTTATGAAACATTACAATACCATTTTATCCAAATGATTGTTTATGAAACATTACAATACTACTTCATCCAAATGATTGTTTATGAAACATTGCAATACAATTTGATCCAAATGATTGTTTATTAAACATTGCAATACTATTTCATCCAAATGATATTTTATTAAACATTGCAATACTATTTCATCCAAATGATTGTTTATGAAACATTACAATATTATTTCATCTAAATGATTGTTTATGAAACATTACAATACTATTTCATCCAAATGATTGTTTATTAAACATTGCAATACTATTTCCTCCAAATGATTGTTCATGAAACATTGCAATACTATTTTATCCAAATGATTGTTCATGAAACATTGCAATACCATTTCATACAAATGATTGCTTATTAAACATTGCAATACCATTTCATCCAAACAATTGTTTATGAAACATTACAATACTATTTCATCCAAATGATTGTTTATGAAACATTGAATTACCATTTCATCCAAATGATTTTTTTATGAAACATTACACTAATATTTTATCCAAATGATTGTTCCTGAAACATTGCAACACCATTTCATCCAAATGATTGTTTATTAAACATTGCAATACTATTCAATCCAAATTATTGTTTATGAAAAATTGCAATACCATTTCATCCAAATGATTGTTTATTAAAATTGCAATACTATTTCATCCAAATGATTGTTTATGAAACATTACAATACTATTTTATCCAAATAATTGTTTGTGAAACATTAAAATACCATTTCATCCAGATAATTCTTTATGAAATATTGTATTACCATTCCATCCAAATGATTGTTTATGAAACATTGCAATACTATTTCATCCAAATGATTGTTTATGAAACATTGAAATTCCATGTCATCCAAATGATTGTTTATGAAACATTACAATACGATTTAATTCTAATGATTGTTTATGAAACATTACAATACCATTTCATCCGAATGATTGCTTATGAAACATTGCAATACCATTTCCTCCAAACGATTGTTTATGAAACATTGCAATACCAATTCATCCAAATGATTGTTCATAAAATATTGCAATACCATTCCATCGAAATGATTGTTTATGAAACATTGCCATACTATTTCATCCAAATGATTGTTTATTAAACATTGCAGTATTATTTAATCCCAATGATCGTTTATGAAACATTACAATACCATTTAATCCAAATTATTGTTCTTGAAACATTACAATACCAATTCATCCAAATGATTGTTTATGAAACATTGCAATTCCATTTCATCCAAATGATTGTTTATTACACATTAAAATAGCATTTCATTCAACCAAATGATCGTTTATGAAACATTGCAATACCATTCCATCCAAATAATTGTTCATGAAACATTGCAATATCATTCCATCCAAATGATTGTTCATGAAACATTGAAATACTTTTTCATCCGAATGATTGTTTATGAAACATTACAATACTATTTAATCCACATGATTGTTTATGAAACATTACAATACCATTTCATCCGAATGATTGTTTATGAAACATTGCCAAACCATTTAATCCAAATGATTGTTTATAAAACATTACAATACAATTTAATCCAAATGATTATTTATGAAACATTGCAATACTATTTCATCCAAATGATTGTTTAAGGAACATTGCAATACTATTTCATCCGAATGATTGTTTATGAAATATTCCAATACTAATTCATCCAAATGGTTGTTTATTAAACATTGAAATACCATTTGATCCAAATGATCGTTTATGAAAAATTACAATAGCATTCCATCCAAATGATTGTTTATGAAACATTACAATACCGTTCCATCCAAATGATTGTTTATGAAACATTTAAATACCATTTTATGTTAATGGTTGTTTATGTAGCATTACAATACTATTTTATATAAATGATCGTTTATAAAACATTGCAATACCATTTCCTCCAAATGATCGTTTTTGAAACATCGCAATATTATTTCATCCAAATGATTGTTTATTAAACATTGCAATACAATTTAATCTAAATAATTGTTTATGAAACATTACAATACGATTTCATCCAAATGATTGTTTATTAAACATTGCAATATTATTTCATCCAAATGATTGTTCATTAAACATTGCAAGACTATTTAATCAAAATGATTGTTTATGAAACATTACAATACCATTTTATCCCAATGATTGTTTATGAAACATTACAATACTACTTCATCCAAATGATTGTTTATGAAACATTGCAATACAATTTGATCCAAATGAATGTTTATTAAACATTGCAATACTATTTCATCCAAATGATATTTTATTAAACATTGCAATACTATTTAATCCAAATGATTGTTTATGAAACATTACAATATTATTTCATCTAAATGATCGTTTATGAAACATTACAATACTATTTCATCCAAATGATTGTTTATTAAACATTGCAATACTATTTCCTCCAAATGATTGTTCATGAAACATTGCCATACTGTTTTATCAAAATGATTGTTCATGAAACATTGCAATACCATTTCATACAAATGATTGCTTATTAAACATTGCAATACCATTTCATCCAAACAATTGTTTATGAAACATTACAATACTATTTCATCCAAATGATTTTTTATGAAACATTGAATTACCATTTCATCCAAATGATTTTTTTATGAAACATTACACTACTATTTTATCCAAATGATTGTTCCTGAAACATTGCAACACCATTTCATCTAAATGATTGTTTATTAAACATTGCAATACCATTTCATCCAAATGATTGTTCATGAAACATTGCAATACTATTTTATCCAAATGATTGTTCATGAAACATTGCAATACCATTTCATCCAAATGATTGTTTATTAAACATTGCAATACCATTTCATCCAAATGATTGTTTATGAAACATTACGATATAATTTCATCCAATTGATAGTTTCTTAAACATTCTAATACTATTTCATCCAAATGATTGCTTATGAAACATTGCAATACAATTTAATCCAAATGATTGTTTATGAAACATTACAATACTATTTCATCCAAATGATTGTTTATTAAACATTGCAATATTATTTCATCAAAATGATTGTTCATGAAACATTGCAAGACTATTTCATGCAAATGATTGTTTATGAAACATTACAATACTATTTCATCCAAACGATTGTTTATTAAACATTGCAATATTATTTCATCAAAATGATTGTTCATGAAACATTGCAAGACTATTTCATCCAAATGATTGTTTATGAAACATTACAATACCATTTTATCCAAATGATTGTTTATGAAACATTACAATACTATTTCATCTAAATGATTGTTTATGAAACATTGCAATACAATTTGATCCAAATGAATGTTTATTAAACATCGCAATACTATTTCATCCAAATGATATTTTATTAAACATTGCAATACTATTTCATCCAAATGATTGTTTATGAAACATTACAATATTATTTCATCTAAATGATTGTTTATGAAACATTACAATACTGTTTCATCCAAATGATTGTTTATTAAACATTGCAATACTATTTCTTCGAAATGATTGTTCATGAAACATTGCAATACTATTTTATCAAAATGATTGTTCATGAAACATTGCAATACCATTTCATACAAATGATTGCTTATTAAACATTGCAATACCATTTCATCCAAACGATTGTTTATGAAACATTACAATACTATTTCATCCAAATGATTGTTTATGAAACATTGAATTACCATTTCATCCAAATGATTTTTTTATGAAACATTACACTACTATTTTATCCAAATGATTGTTCCTGAAACATTGCAACACCATTTCATCCAAATGATTGTTTATTAAGCATTGCAATACCATTTCATCCAAATGATTGTTCATGAAACATTGCAATACTATTTTATCCAAATGATTGTTCATGAAACATTGCAATACCATATCATCCAAATGATTGTTTATTAAACATTGCAATACCATTTCATCCAAATGATTGTTTATGAAACATTACGATATAATTTCATCCAATTGATTGTTTATTAAACATTCTAATACTATTTCATCCAAATGATTGTTCATGAAACATTGCAATACTATTTTATCCAAATGATTGTTCATGAAACATTGCAGCATCATTTCATCCAAATGATTGTTTATTAAACATTGCAATACTATTTCCTCCAAATGATTGTTCATGAAACATTGCGATACTATTTTATCCAAATGATTGTTCATGAAACATTGCAATACCATTTAATCCAAATGATTGTTTATGAAACATTGCAATACTATTTCATCCAGATGATTGTTTATGTAGCATTGCAATACCATTTTATCGAAATAATTTTTTATGAAACATTGCAATACTATTTCATCCAAATGATTGTTTATGAAACATTAGAATACTATTTCATCCAAATGATTTCATATTAAACATTGCAATGCAATTTTATCCAAATGAATCTTTATTAAACATTGCAATACAATTTCATCCAAATGATCGTTTATGAAACATTGCAATACTATTTCATCTAAATGATTGTTTATGAACCATTGCAATATTATTTCATCCAAATGATTGTTTATGAAACATTACAATACCATTCCATCCAAATGATCGTTTATGAAACATTGCAATACCATTCCATCCAAATGATTGTTTATGAAACATTGCAATATTATTTAATCCAAATGATCGTTTATGAAACATTACAATACCATTTTATCCAAATGATTGTTTATGAAACATTGCAATACCATTTCATCCAAATGATTGTTTATGAAACATTGCAATACTATTTCATCCAAATGATTGTTTATTAAACATTGCAATCCCAATTCATCCAAATGATTGTTTATGAAACATTGCAATACTATTTCATCCAAATGATTGTTTATGAAACATTACAATACAATTTCATCCAAATGATTGTTTATTAAACATTGCAATACAATTTCATCCAAATGATCGTTTATTAAACATTGCAATACGATTTGATCCAAATGATTGTTTATGAAACATTGCAACACTATTTCATCCAAATGATCGTTTATGAAACATTACAATACCATTTCATCTAAATGATTTCATATTGAACATTGCAATACTATATCATCAAAAACGCAGACCCCACAATTTTATTATACCATCCCTACTTAAGTTAAAACATACTTATCAAAGTATTCTCATATACAACTATATCAAAAACACTAGTAAACGTTTATTTTTAATTTTGAAATTTTTTGTTTCCATACTTTATGGACCAGGCGCGAACGCAGACCCCACAATTTTAATGAACCACTGTTCTGCCAGATCAAACATGCCCATTCCTGTGTCTCGATACATCTTCTATCATTATATGTAATCAGTTTTTTAAAATAGTCAACCATCTAGGAGCCTATTCGTGACATGACATACACACACACATACACACAAAGACATTCAGCTTTATATACATATATATATATATATTATATATATATGTATATATATATATATATATATATATATATATATATATATATATATATATATATATATATATATAAGGACATTGTTAAAAACAACAGAAAGCTTCTGTTTTGTAATGCATTTTCTATGGTCCAAGCATTTTTTCTGCTCAAAGTGTCTGTGTTTTTTTTTAACTTTAAACTTTTTGTGTACTCATTTAAACTTTTCTTGTACTCATTTAAACTTTTCTTCAGGAATTTGTGCGAGAGACTCGCTGGCAATTATGGGTAGATTGTTTGAAATAGTAGTTGGGTTGTGAGTGAAGGTGCGAGTGAGGGTCAGTGGGTCTGCTGGCGACGGTGAGGAGCTTAGTATCATAGGAACGAGAGAGCGTGCCATTTCTAAGGGCAGTGGCAGAAACGGGTTTGGAGTGTGGGCGGGGGAGTTCTACAAGGTATTTAACTGTGTTGAAACTATTTCGGAATGTAACTAATTGACCACCACATGCACCTTCACTGAAAAACTGCTGCCTAAATATACGCAATATATATATATATATATATATATATATATATATATATATATATATATATATTAAATTAAAAATGTTATCTATAGCTGCACAGTATCAAAAACTCCAAATCTACATGAACCTATTAACAGCCATAACTCAACTACCAGATTAAATAATAACACCAACTTAAACCAATCTACCGATCAATTACAAATCAACCCACCGTATAATAATCCAACACCAGACCTAACGGAAAATAATTACAATAAGCAAGAGGTAATATATTTTGGTTCCACATCTGGCCTAATAAAACATAGAATTTCAACGCACAAACATTCTTTTAAAAATAACTCTCTGTCAAATCAAACTACTCTATCCAACTATATTTGGCAACTAAAAAATAGCAATATTTCTTTCAACTTAAAATGGCGAATAATTGAGACTTGCAAATCATATAAACCAGGAGATAAATTTTGTGCACTATGTACAAAAGAGACCCTAAAAATTTTAAAATATGAAGAAATAAAAAATACAACCACACTATTAAATTCAAGACAGGAGCTAATATTTACATGCAGTCATAAACGTTGGTTTAAATTTAATAAATATAAACCACCTTAAATCATTAAAAATTACTTATTAGTAAAAATAGATTACAATTTTATTTTTTTTAATAAATTAAGTTAGTCCAATTATCCCCCTTACACCACTTAAATAAAAAAAGTAAAGAAAATATGGAATTATCTCCCCTTACAACATGTGATTACATAAACAACATTCGAAATATAAACCGTAGCGTCTTTAAATCTAAAGTACGCTAACGGAAATAATTTATTGCACGAGCGCCCCCCCCCCGTTTAAAATTCATCATTCAATAAGGTAAAAAGCTATAGCAAACATCTAAATGAGTATTTTAACCATAGTTCCTGATTTCAAAAAGCGAAAAATTAAAAGGTAAATTTCTCTATATATTTTTTTATATATACCTGTATACCTATGTGTATATATATATATGTGTGTGTCTATTTTTTCATATATATGCATATATATATTTGAAATGTGATACTTAAAGCAAACTTATAATTTAAATTTAAATCGTTATTTCACTCTACTTCTTTTCTATCTCTAACCCATATTAATTTTCTTATAAATTTTAAATCCAGACCTTTTATTTCAATTTTTTTCAGATACATCTGCCGTACTTTTAATGCTAGGTTTATTTATGGTGTATTTTAAATTTAATAAAAACCCTTCAAAATTTGCTGACGAGGAGACCTTGCTTATAAAAAAAACTATATGTAATTATTCTACGTAACTTGATGTCTACCACAATAAAAAGCATTGTTTTCCGAAACGATCGTACAGATAATTGATTTTGTTGTTGTTCCTTCTTATGAAACGGATTTTTAATTTAATTATAATTTGATTTTCAAATTTTAAATTATCAATCACATTACTTAATATATATATATATATATATATATATATATATATATATATATATATATATATATATATATATATATATATATATATATATGGTTTAAGAACTAACTTCTTTGAATAGCGGATAAAGTTTATTTCTGCTGCCTGACGAGGAACTTTTGGTTTTTTAATAAACCAATTGTCTAAAACATTAGCATGTTTAGTGCAACGACTATGTAATGTTTACCTATATAAATAAAATATATATATATATATATATATATATATATATATATATATATATATATATATATATATATTATTATTATTATTATTATTATTATTATTATTATTAGGTGTTACAGTTCACTAGCACCTAAAGACAAATTGCCATTGGCCAGTTAATAACTTCTATTTAATAAGTTCTTTGATATAAAGTAAAAATGTTCAAACGACTACTGGTACCGACTATACCAATATTAAAGTACGCATTTGGCTTTAGGTCAGACTAATATATCAGCTATGATGGTTACTAGATATCGAGGTTATTTGGTTTATCATATTGCCCATACCAAAATTGTAGCCAAAAAGTTCAGTTCATTTAAAACAGACAAATCACTTACTATTTTCTACATACAAGTTAAATTACTCTTAATCAAAACAGTAGAACTATCTATCTATCTATCTATCTATCTATCGATCTATCTATCTATCTATCTATCTATCTATTATTATTATTGGCCCACATGAAGCTTTCACACAAGTCAACAAACGATCTGATTGGAAACCTGTGGTATTCTCTGGAAGCTGAGTGACAACAAGTCTCCCCAGCGTCCTCCTTCGATAGCATTTGCAAATGAATTTGCATCATCGAAACAGACGCTTACCATTGATTTCTCGCTGGTAGTGGCTATTGGTTTATACTGGAATTTGAGTGGCATTCAGCCTCCCCAAGGTCCCAGTTCTCTTTGCATTTGTCCAGCCGAGGTCTGGTTGGCGCTCGCTCCTCGGTCTTTCAGTCCTTATTGACCCTTCTCGGCCCTTTGGTATCTTTTTTTTTTTTGGGGGGGGGGGGGATCGGTGATGAAATAATGGGGGGGGGGTGCATGATGGGGGGTGTAGAACTTGTAAATATGCAGTTTTGGTGTTCTTCATTCCCTGTAACGCTTATTTGTTACATTGTCTTGTATTATTCTCCGCACTCAAGATTATTATTATACTAAAGCAGAGTTTGTAGACAAACATCGGGGTTTACCAATTGTTGGGGACTTGCATAAATCCCCTGAAATAAATAAATAAAAAGAAATACACCACCAAATAATGTAAAATAAACTTTTGTTTATTTTCGTTAAAAGAAAAGAAATTACTTTTTAGTGTGTGCAAAGGTGGCAGTCTGCATGGAAGAAGGAAGGGGGGAAGAAGTTGAAGACTTGAGAGTGTGAGAGAAAAAGTCCGACTACGTGTTGTGGCGAAATGAGAGAAAAATAAAGTCAAGCAATGTTTTTGACGTGTGAGAAAAGCTGTCATTTCAGCTACTGAATTGCACTCGGCGAGTGTTGCTGTTGGTGTCGGCCATCCCTTTCTCAGATGAGAGAAATTCTCCCTGCCTTTTATATTTCTTTAGCGGCTCCCAGAGGCTTGCAAAAATAAGTTTTTTTAAATTGAGCCCTGATTGGTCAAAAATTCATATTTTTGACACATTTCATCCTGTTTTTTGACCCAAGAGGTTTGGTGTGGAGGAACGCTGTAATTCCTACGCAAATTAATTATACAATTTTAATGTGTGTGTGTGTGTGTGTGTGTGTGTGTGTGTGTGTGTGTGTGTGTGTGTGTGTGTGTGTGTGTGTTAGAAAAATAAAATAAGAAACAGTACAAGTTAATCAATGTTTGTTTCCACAAGGTATTCCTTATCTGCACAAAACACATGCTAAAATATTTCTTATTTTGGGAACTGAGTTAGCTTTATAAAAAATGTAAATTCTGAATTGTAATATGTCACGCATCTATCGCCTATCTATGTATTTCTATCTCTGTGCTTGATTTACTCAATTCATGATTGTGTTATTGTGACCGAGAGCATTTAGAATTGTAGTAATTTTTTTTTCAGCTAATTTACGTAGTGTTCATAAAACTCTATGTAAAAATGTTTGTCAATTAAATAGCAAAATAATTAGCAATTTTCCTCTATATTATACTTTTGGATAGTAGAGAAGTATATAGACATTAACAGATATATTATTAGGGCTAGGATAACAGCATATTCTTTTCATTGTTTTGACTCTAGACTGTGTATCCGTTGATATGTTACATGCTTCTATGTAGAGTGATGTGGTTCTCGGTTGATTAACTGTGTCTAACTGTGTCGGATATATACTCGAGGGTAAAAACAATGATAAGAATATTCCGTTATCATGGCCGTAAACATTAAAGTTCATGAATTTTTTAATAAAAGAAAATATGGTACTGATGCGATCCAAAAGTCTAGTTATTATATATATATATATATATATATATATATATATATATATATATATATATATATATATATATATATATATATATATTTAAATAAGGGAGTAGTCACCAACAATGTGTATTTTTTAACATTATTTTATTATTCCGTGTCTTGGTTTTTCATTGAGAATTATGTTTGGATCACTGTAATAATGTCTTTAAGTGTTAAATATACATCTTTCTTTCGTTGGAATTTATTAACCCATTTTATATATATATATATATATATATATATATATATATATATATATATTTATATGTGTGTGTGTGTGTGTGTGTGTGTGTGTGTGGACTAGCAGGGTGCCCGGCATTTCCCGGTCGTAAAATACTCTTAAATATGTATGATATATTAATTAATGCAGATTTCGAATGCATTATTATATTATACTGAACCCAATATATAGTAATGATTTAAAACGGTTTTAAAAAATGCCTCATGTGCCACCACCGAGAATCGAAACCAAAACGTTTACCTTAAGATTTATTTTTTCTTCTGCCGTTAATGATTGAGCTATGAAACATGCTTGATGCAAGGCTAAAAATTAAGACATGAACCAATAGCTACGTTACACACGCATATTCGTAATGCCGGCGTTCGACCTACTAGCAAATTTCATTTTTTTAAATTTTCAAAATTTTGTATAGATTTTCCCCGGGCAAAAACCCAACTATAATGTTTCGCATGGGTTCAAATACAGTATATATGAAGTTTCATGTGTGTAGACCAAAAACTGTCGGAGGAGTTTGGTAGGTAAAAATTTTTAAACAAAAATATGCACGTATACATAAATCTATCAATCTATATCGTCTATACTCCTATAAATTCGTTTTTTTTTGTGTGTGTGTATTGATATTCATATTAAAAACCCTCTTTTCTATTTATTTAAAAAGAAAATACAATTTTCTTATATATGGGTTTTGGAATTGGATTCACTAGCAAAAGATCTAGGTAATTTACATATTCTTTTTAGCATTCATTTCAATTAATTCCCTATTAGCTTTTTCGGTTTTCTAATGGGATGATCATCTTTAGTTAACTATTACGTGTAATTATATTCATGCAGATATTCTACTTGATTTATATTTGCATAATATTTGCGTAAAAGGTTTACAGTAAACACAAAATTGTTTCCATATATATTTATGTATACGTATATCTTCTATATATCTATAAAAATGAAAGTGTCTGTCTGTCTGTCTGTGTATCTGTGTATCTGTGTATCTGTGTGTCTGTGTGTGTACATTTCCATACGCAATAACTTTGTCAATTTTTAGTCTACAGACTCGAAATTTGATATACAGTGTACTGAGATTTGGGAAAATCGATGTGATTAGTTTTCGGCCAGAAATTTGGCGATTAAGGGGTCAAAGTTCAACGATTTGACATTTGAGAACTCTACCAAACTCCTCCTACAATTTTCGGTCCAAACACTTGACATTTTAGATATAGGTTCATTGAACATGTATCTAACTTAATAACTTGGTTCGAGCCCAAAACAATAGATTTTAAGAGGTCATAATAGGGGTCACATTTTAAAAAATTGACCACTTTTTTTTTGCTCAACATACATCTCAAAATACCCGGGCAACGCCAGTCACCCATGCTAGTACGTATATATTTTTGTTTAATCTATAAAAGTGAACGTGTCTGCGTGTCTGTGTGTCTGTGTGTGTACATTTCCCTATGCAATAACTATGTTAATTTTCAATTTACAGACTCGAAATTTGATATACAGGGTACTGAGATTTGGAAAAAATTTTGTAATCCGTGTTCGGCCAGAAATTAGGCTGTTAAGGGGTCAAAGTTCAACGATTTGACCTTTGAGAACTCTACCAAACTCCTCCGCCAATTTTGAGTCTAAACACTTGAAATTTTAGATATAGGTTCTTTGGACATGGATCTACCTTAATAACTTGATTTTCGCCCAAAACAGTAAATATTAAGGGGTCATAATAGGGGTCAAAGTTTAAAAAAAATGACCGATTTTTTTTTTTTTTTTTGCTCAACACACACCTCCAAACTCTCGGGCAAGGCCGGGCTGAAATGCTAGTACATCTATAAAAGTGAAAATGTGTGTGTGTGTGTGTGTGTGTGTGTGTGTCTGTATCTGTGTCTGTGTTTATACATTTCCCTACCAAATAAAGTTAAAAAATTTTTTGACCTCTGCGGATTCTATCAAATTACTCAGCCAATTTCGTGTCTAAACATTTGAAATTTTACATAAAGGGTATTCAGAGATAGAACAAGCTTTGTAATCAGTTTGGGTCGAAAATTTGAGCTCCAAGGGGACAATGTTAAAAAGATTTGACCTTTGCGGTGTCTTACAAACTACTCAGCCAATTTTGGGTGTAAACATTTGAAATTTATACATAACAGGTATTCAGACATGCGGCAAGCATTTTAATCACTTTTGGGGCGAAAATTTGTCTGCCAAATGTCAAAGTTGAAAAGGTTTACCTTTGCAGCTTCTACCAAATTCCTCCGCCATTTTTGGTCTGAAAACTTGTAATTTTAGATGTAGGTAAGTTGGACATGGGTAAAACTTTGTATTTTGATTTGAGACCAAAATAATAATTCTTAAGGGGTCAAAGTTTAAAAATATTACCTCTGTGGTCTCTACGAAATTACTCAGACAAATTTTGGTCCAGACATTTGAAATCTTACATAAGGTGTATTCACACGTAGGGCAAGTTATGAACAGGAAATCAGGCCCGAGCGAAGCCAGGCTGAACTGCTAGTACATCTATGAAATTGTCTGTGTGTGTGTGTGTGTGTGTGTGTGTGTGTGTGTGTGTGTGTGTGTGTGTGTGTGTGTGTACATTTGCCTACTAAATAACTTTGCCAATTTTCAGTCTAGAGACTCAAGATTTGACATAAGAGGTATTGAGATTTTGGAAAATCTTTTTAATCGCTCTTCGGCCAGACATGTGGCTGTCAAGGGGTCAAAGTTCAACGATTTTACTTTTGAAAACTCTACCAAACCCCTCCATCAATTTTGGGTCTAAATACTTGAAAATTAAGATGTAGATTTCTTGGACATGGATAAAACTTTTTAATTTGATTTGAGCCAAAAAAATAGATGTTAAGCGGTCAAAATTGGGGTCAAAGTTAACAAAAATTTACTTCTGCGGTCTTTACGGAATTTATCAAATTTTGGTCTTAACATTTGAAATCTTTCATAACGTTTATTCAGACACAGGGCCAGCTTTTTCATCAGTTTGGGTCGAAAATTTGAGCTGCTAAGGGTCAATGTTCAAAAGATTTTAGCTTTTCGGGTCTAGCAAACTACTCAGCCAATTTTGGGTCTAAACATTTGAAATTGATATATAACGGATATTCAGACATGCGGCAAGCATTTTAATCAGTTTTGAGGCGAAAATTTGTCTGCCAAAAGATTAAAGTTGAAAGAATTGACTTTTGAAGCTTCTACCAAATTCCTTCGGCAATTTTGGGTCTAAATGCTTGAAATTTTAGATGTAGGTAAAGTTGAACATGGGTAAAACTTTGTATTTTGATTTGAGACTAAAATAATAAATGTTAAGGAGTCAAAATTGGGGGCAAAGTTAACAAAAATTTACCTCTGCGGTAAAATTTATCAAATTTTGGTCTAAATATTTAAAATTTTACATAACGTGTACTCAGACACAGGGCAAGCTTGTTAATCGGTTATTGGACGAAAATTTCGCTGCCAACGGGTAAAAGTTTAAAAGATTTGATCTTTGCAGTCTCTAGTAAATTATTCAGCGAATTTCGTGTCTAAGCATTTGAAATTTTACATAAAGGGTATTCAGACATGCACCAAGCTTTTTAATCAGTTCTTGGGCGACAGTTGGGCTGCCAAGAGGTCAAAGTTGAAAGAGCTGACCTTTAAAGACTCTACCAAACTCCTCTGCCAATTTTGGGTATAAACTCTTGAAATTTTATATGTAGGTTATCTGGACATGAATGAAACTTTTAATATATATATATATATATATATATATATATATATATATATATATATATATATATATATATATATATATATATATATATATATATATATATACGAGATGCTCATGAAGTTATGAACAGTACATAGGACCCAAGCAAAGACGGGCTGAACTACTAGTATAGAAAGAGTTTTGTGTTTATTATAAACTTTTTACGCAAATATTACGCAAGTATTAATCATGTAGAATATTTGCATTAATATGATTACACGTAATAGTTTACTAAAGATGATCATCCTATAAGAAAACCGAAAAAACTAATAAGGAATTAATTAAAATGCATATTTAAAAGAATATGCAGATTAGTTAGATATGTTGCTAGTGAATGCATTTCCACGACCCATACATAAAAAAGTTGTATTTTCTTTTAAAATAAATAAAAAAGTTGTTTTTTATATGAGTATCAATACACAAAATAAACAAATTTATAGTATATATATATATATATATATATATATATATATATATATATATATAATTTTTTTTTTTTTAAAAAGAAATCCAGCAGAGCGCTCAATTATAAGGAAAATCCGAAAATAAGAGTGTATTTATATTTTGTTTACAGAAAGTTTTTAGATGAGACAAGTCATTAATACCGTCGGTTTCTAACCCGATAATTAGGACCGTTTTAGATACCCATATTAAGCTCTTGTCAGCCAGTAGTCTTCATAGAGAAGAGTATTGACTGACGAGAGCTTGATAGAGAAGAGTATTGGCTGACGAGAGCTTGATATTAGTATCTAAAGCGGTCCTAATCATCGGGTTTGAAACCGACGGTACCAATGACTTGTCTCATCTAAAAACTTTCTGTAAATATATATATATATATATATATATATGTATATATATATATATATATATATATATATATATATATATATATGAAACTCTTATGTAAGATCTGATGTCTATCGTCTGATCTGTCTTGTAGTAGCCATTGCACCGACAGAAATTAGCAGTTGTACCAAAAGTGTGGTTGGTTCTGCACAAAGCCTCCAGCACTATAAGCAAATCATCTGTTTGGATTTTTTAGAAACTTAGTTGTTATGGCAGAGCTCATACATTAAAATGGATGGGTGGGTTCCTCATATATTTATATATATATTTTCCATAACGTCATAATATCATACCTGCTTTTATTTTTTGTGTTCATCAGGCAAGGGTAATTTGACCTCTAATCCACCTGTTTCTTTCACCTGTTCGGTGAGGACCAGGGTTCTCTATTCTTTGTAATGAGAACTGACCTATTTTAAATCTGGATATTTTTCAGTTATATTTTATTCTATTCTAGTGCTTATTTATTTGTTTATTTATTAATTATTATCATAATTATGATTATCATTTTTGATATTGTTGGTGGGTGTGGCAGGATACTTACTCTCTTAGTATTATCTATTCTCAATCTCCCATAATTCACCAGAGCAAATACTTTAGATTCTTTGTTTATTATGCTTCACCATAATTATTTCACTTTGTGATTACATCTTTCATCTAAAATTCATTTCTTACATAAATAATACCTACTCTCGTGCTTTTCACTTCTTCTTCCAACGAATATTTTATTGGCTACCTTTATCCTTGTTGTGGGGGAACCACCCTCTGAATAGACTCAACCACCGTCCATATATACCAGAACTCATAACGATCCCAGGTAGAGCTTTAGTTCCAGAGTCAACCTCGTTTGCTCAGTGGAATGCAAAACTCTTTACACTTTGTTTGTTTTTTATTAATACACGTCTTGACTTACACAGTTGTTCTGTTTTAATCGTGGCGACAGAAGAATTCAAAAAACGCTCTCACGCCGAAAACCTAAGGCCTTACCAGTCCAACAGCAAGAAACCAGTGTTCTCATAACACTGGCGACAGAAGGATTCGAAAACTCACAAAAGGAAAAGGAATTAAAAAAAAAAACAGTGTGCCAATAACACTGGCCACAGAGGATTCGAAAACTCGTGAAAGGAAAAAAAAATTAATAAATCAGTGTGCCCATAACACTGGCAATATAAGGATTTGAGGAAGAATTGTTTTTCTCGCAGTAATCCCAAAGAAAAAAATAACAACTCTGTTAATTGACTTTAAAAACATTAACTGAGTATAAACCCAAGTCCCCGAAAAAAAAAAAACCAATAAAAAACAATACAGAACCAAAGAAGCACGAGACAAAAACTGTAAGTAAAATCTTTTTCTTTAAAAACAAATGGTGTCGGTCTATCCTATCGGAAAAGTACATTTCAAAAGCTTTAAAAAGAATAAAAATAAGATTAAATTCTTAATCTTCCTGTTGAGTATTTTTTTAATCGTCGTTGTTATTCTTTCTGCATGACTTAAACAAACAAAAAATCTTTACTCTACTGCCCCCCCCCCTGGAAAAATATACATAATTTTTTTTTCAGTTCTCTTTGTTTGGCTTTTTTATGCTAAAGGAATTGAATAGTTCTGTTTCCTTTTTTGTCGGAAAGAGAAAACGCAAACGTCTTGAAATTGTTACGATCAACGAACATTTTATTTTATTTTGAAATATATTTTCCTCAATTGTTTCAAATAATGTGGAAATAAGAGGAAAGAAAAGAGGCGAACTACAAAATTCTCTTTCCTGACGGGCGAGAAAATAAAAAAAGACTAGATCTGTACTTTTTCTCTCTCTGAACTAGCTAACCAGATAAGATGGAGGAGCTAAGGTCAACTTTGGCTCAGTTACAAAACTTCAAATTGAACAAAAAAGATACAAAAAGACTTATTGTAGAAATTGAGAGAAAAACAGGAAATGATAGCTAGAGGAACAACAAGTCGAATTATAGAATAATGGTTCAAACAATCAATGGAACATTAAAAACAATGGTCCGAGCAACTAATGGAACATCAAAACAATCGTCCGAGTACCAATAACGGACAGAGGAACTACTGATATTCCCACATTTATGGCTATTAAGATGGAGAACGACTCTTCGAAATTACGATTTTACACTAGAATTTCTCTACTCAAAACAACTTGCACACACGGACGTTCTGTCAAGACTAATCCCTGCCCAAATGGAATCCCTGGAAGACTCAGTAATCGCAGTGCTACATATTAATAGCGAATTGAAAATCATGATGAATAATATTATTCGCAAACTGCCGGTAACACTCGAAGAAATTAAGGCAGAGGCCGTGAATGACAATTTCATCCAAACCACTAAACAGAAGTTAATACTGGGGGATACCGTTTCAGACATTTTTCTGTTTGCAACAAAGTGCTGCTTTACAGTGAAAGGGTTGTCATCCCCAAAACCCTTCAAAAAAGGATACTCAAGGATTTTCACATGGGTCATCCAGGAACAAACAGGATAAAAAGTTTTGTCTACTGGTCATCTATGGACCAAGACATTATCAACATGGTGAAAACATGTAAAGATGTGGTTTGCTGCCAAGACACCCTATAATATATAAAACCTAGCCTAAAGCTGAACAACCATGGTCTAGGATCCACATTGACCATGCAGGATGAGTAGAGGACTTCTACTACATGATAGGCAGTTACTCAAAATGACCAGAGGTCCTGAAATGCAGAAAACCAACCACAGCAACGACTACAATTTTATTTGTTTGCTTGTTTCGGGTCTTGGGCTGTCTGGTCAGCAACAACGCTACCCACTTCACCATGGCAGAGTTCAAGGAATTCTGTGAAACATACCAAGTCAAGCACATCACGACCCATCCAGTACCATCCCGAGGGCAACAGACAGGCTGAACGCTTCATTGACACTAAAAAAGGCGTTAAAGAAGATACATCAATGGAAAAGGCTCTGCAACAATTTTTCCAATTTTATAGAATCACGAGAAATCCTAACATGACAGATGCTGGATCCCCAGCTGAAATCATGTTTTGATGAAAACATGCAATGCAACACAAAACCTCTACCATGCCAACAAAACAATTTAACCTCGGCGATAAAGTCTATTTTAAGCATTTCAAGAACAGTGTTTCCTTTTGGGAACAGGACACGATCTAACAAAGAATTAGCAATGTCACATACAGCATTCAGGGCCCAAAATTCGAGTATAAAAGGCACCTGAACGAAATAAGAAATTGCATCCCCGATTATCAAGCAGAACCACCTCAGTAAGGCGTGGAGGCGACCGGGACAATATATGACGTTTTTGACATGGAACTGCCACAAATCATGCCAGAACCAAGACGCTCCAGCAGAAAGAGAAAGTGCACAGACCACTTGCTGGTTTGTTCCAAAAAGAAAATATACTGATTTCACACTTGGGGAAATCAGCTCGGGAGGAGGGGGGTTGTGGAGGGACCACCCTTTGAATAGACTCAACCATTGTCCACATATACCGGAATTCTTAACGATCCCAGGTAGGGTTTTAGTTCCAGAGTTAACCTCGCATGCTCGGTGGAACGCAAAACACTCTTTACATTCTGTAACCCCTTGTTTGTCTTTTATTAATACTTACATTGTTGTTCTGTTTTTATTGCGGCTAATTCCGAGCCATAACAATTCTACAGTTTTAATTTAGCGAAAAGGAGAGAAATTCAACATGGCGTGCATCCACATTCTATTCTTTCAAAATAAAAAAAATATATATTTATCACGATTAATCTAATATGAACCACGGGTTCCAATTGAGTGAAGAAAATTGTCATAAATTCTTCATCCTTAGCTAGATAATTGTTCATTTATTGTTCAAACATAAGCTTTTATTCTATAAATGAATTTTGTTTGCATGGGTAAAGAGAGAGAGAGAGAGAGAGAGAGAGAGAGAGAGAGAGAGAAAGCTTTTTATATTGGCCCTTCTTCTTAGTGTTATTTTTGTTAACTGCTACTAGCACTGCTATTTATTATTATTACTATCATTATTATTATTATTATTATTATTATTATTATTATTATTATTATTATTATTATTATTATTAATGTCTCTCAAGGAGCTTTCACACAGGTTATCAAAGATCTCATTGAATACCGCTTGTGGTGTCCCTGGAAACTGAGTGACAACAAATCTCCCCAGGTTTTCCAGTACTCTCCACCTCTTTTGATACTATTTGCGAATAAATTTGCATTATCGCAACAGCTGCTTGCAATTAATTTCTTGTTGGCAGTGGCCATTGGTTTTTACTGGAATTTGAGTGGCAATAAGACTCCCCAAGGTCTTAGTTCTCTTCGCACTTATGCAGCGGAGGTTTGGTTAGTGCTCACTCGGTCTTTCTTTCCTCCTTGGTTACTTGGCTATTTGGTTTCACTCTTTTTTTAGGGGGGGCAGTGATGTAGTAATGGGGGAATGGGGTGGGGTTAGAGAACTTATCGGAATCCAGCTTCAATGTTCTTGGTTCCATGTAGCGCTTCATGTTTTGTCTCTGTGGCAGTTTATCTGGCCTATGCTTTTGGTTTGTGTGTGTTAGTCTTCACATTCAAGGGTTTTCCTTAATATTTCAGCTGTTTTCATTATTGTTGTTCGTTGTATTTTTCCAGTCATTCCTCTGATTCCAATTTCTCCCATTCTTTTTTCCAAGTTTTTCGGGATTGTTCCTAGTGCTCCTGCTATTATAGGTATTATTTTGATGTTCTTCATCTTCCATATTCCTTTCAGCTCTCTGGCTAGCTCTGTGTATTTGCTCCATCTTTCCTTTTCTTTGATATTCACCCTGTGTCAGCTGGAACAGCAAAGTCCACGATTTGACAGGATTTTCCTTTCTTGTTAATTATTACGACATCTGGTCTTCTTGCTTTGATGGGTTTATCAGTTTGTATGTCCATGTCCAATAGGATTTTGTGATTCTCGTTTTCAAGTACTGTTGCCAGCTTATGTTTGTACCACTTGTCTGCATGTTAAAGCTGTAGTTGTTTGCATAATTCCAAGTACACTGCCCTTTCCACTTGGTCATGCCTGTTCTTGTATTTCTTTTGGGCCAGTTTGCTGCATTCACTTACTATATGGTTTATCGTTTCGTCTCTTTGTCCACAGAGTCTGCATTTAGTATTTTCTTGTGTTTTATCGATCTTTGCTTGGATGTGGTTGGTTTTTATCGAGTTATCTTGTGCTTCGGTTATTAGGGATTAAATTTCTCGGCTTATGTGTCTCTTTTGCATGCATGTCCAAGTGTTTTCGTTATTCACATATGTTGTTATCCCTATGAATCATGTAGTTGTTTTTCATCCTATTTTTCTTTTCTTGTCTTATCCTTTATCTCTCTGTTTTCTGTTTTGTTGATTTTCTCAGTATTTCTCACTGCCATGATTATCCTTTCCATGTTTTGCATTATGTATTTTTCAAATTCTTTTTTGGTGCCATGCACACAGTCTTCTATACAAACTAGCCCTCTCCCGCCTTCTTTTCTTTTCACATAGTGTTGGTCAACATCGTCCTTTGGGTATAGTTTATTGTGCACGGTCGTGAGATACCTGGTCTTCTGATCGAGCTGTTTCAGATTTTCTTTAGTCCATCCTATGAATGGACCTGAGTATCTTATTAGTTATACTGCCCATGTATGTATACCTTTTATTAGGTTTCTGCTATATAATTCAGTTTCTAGAAGTTTACTTGCTCTCCTGAGGTATTCCTTTCTAATTCTTTCTTTCATTTGTGTGGCTGTGATATTGTCTGCTTCCAAAACTCCCAGGTATTTATGTCTTGTTCCCCTAGGGCCCTCATCTCCTTTAAGTTAGGTAGTTCGATGCTTTTCGTTGTCTTCAGTTTTCCCTTTCTTATAACTAATAGTGCGCACTTTTCCATACTAAACGCCATTTGTATATCCTGGCTGAAGATCCTGGTACTATTTATTAATATCTCTAGTTCTTTTTTGGTCCTTGCGAAGAGTTTCAGATCGTCCATGCACATTAGGTGGTTCATTTTTTTCTCTGTATTAGAGAACTTGCATCCAGCTTGGCACTTTCTCAGTATATTGTTCAGGGGTTTCATGGCTATTATAAACAGCAATGATGATAGTGAATCTCCTTGGAAGATGCCTCTTTGTATGTTAATTTCTGTTATGTGTTGTCCTTCAGCTGTCAGTTCCAGTCTCCACATTCTCATTGCGTTTTCTATTACGTTGATGATCCTGCTTAGTATTTTATACATTCTAAAACATTCTATTATCCATGTTTGTGGGATCCTGTCGTTCGCCTTTTTGAAGTCGATCCATGCTATGGCTAAATCCTTTCTCCTTTTTACCTCCTTTAGGATCTTGGCGCCTGCGTAGATTACATTATTATTATTATTATTATTATTATTATTATTATTATTATTATTATTTGAAAGACATTGGTAGAATCGAAGAAATAAGAAAAGGAGTTAAACTAGTACAGAAAACCAAGGACGAGCTTGAAAGGAGGTATAGATTGCTGGAAAAAGGAACGATGTTGAAACAATGTTGAACAATGTTGAAAGTGAAGGTCCACACTGGTGGTATGAAAATTAGGAACTTTGTTGGAAAAAGTGTTGCATTTCGGCAGAACAACCTTTTCCAGAACAATCAGTCTCAGCTGTATAAAGAATCAAATGGTAGTAAACAGGCGGGAAATAACAACACTCCAAATGAAAAAAGATGCAAGGAAGTTCTGAAGTGGGATTTGGTCTGTCGAAGGGCGATATAATGAGAAGGTTAACTGGTTGGGAGAGGTCAGAGAAAGGCTATCAGAAATGCAGCAGATGAAGAACGTTGAGATAACCATTGATGACGTTAAGGCTGGCATACGAAGGATGACAAACTGGAAGGCACCTGGCCCAGATGGAGTGATGGGCTTCTGGTTTAAACAGTTTTCATGCCTTCATCCACCCATAGATGCTAATCTGCAAAGGGTTGTAGAGTCGGGAGATGTCCCTGATTGGCTTGTGAAGGGAAGAACAACACTGATTAGGAAAGATCCTGCAAAAGGAACAGATGCCAATAATTATAGACCAATTACATGTCTGCCATTGATGTGGAAACTGTTGACTGGAATATTTGTGAACATCTTGGTGTTTTTCCTGACAAACAAAAGGGGTGCCGGAAAGGCTCGAGAGGTACTAAAGAGCAACTACTAATTGATAAAGCAATAATGCAGGATGTGAAGAAGAAGAAGAAGAAGAAGAAGAAGAGGAGGAATCTGAGCCTAGCATGGATCGATTACAGAAAGACTTATGACATGGTTCCTCATTCATGGATACGTGAAACACTATTGAGGATGAAGGTTGCTGAGAATGTGGTAGGGCTTTTGGAGACAAGTATGGCTCAATGGAAAACGATGCTGACAGCAAACAGAGAGGAGATGGGGCAGGTTGGCATTAAATGTGGGATCTTTCAAGGAGATTCGTTATCGCCACATCTTTTTGTAATGATAATGATGCCACTGAGCATCCTCTCGAAGAGAGAAAAACTGGGGCATAACTTTGGATCTGGTGACAGACGCCTCAACAATCTACTGTTTATGGATGATTTGAAAATATTCGGTAGAAATGAAAAGGAAATAGAGAGACTGGTAGAACTTGTGGGGACATAATAAGAAGACATTGGGATGGAGTTTGGGATTAGTAAATGTGCGGTGCTGGTGATGAAAAGAGGAGTAAAGGTCCATTCAAATGGAATAGTGCTACCAAATGGAGAAATCATGAAAAAAATAGAAGATACAGGGTATAAGTATTTAGGAGTGTTGGGGGGTGTAAGCATCATGAACAGAAAAATGAAGGAGAATGTAAGAAAAGAGTATCTTAGAAGAGTGATACTAATTGCAAAGTCGAAACTGTATGGAGGAAACCTAATGAAAGCAGTAAATGCCTGGGCAGTCAGTATTTTGAGATACAGTGCAGGAATTTTAGAATGGTCTGACAAGGAGTTGCATGCCATGGATATCAAAACAAGAAAAGTTTTAGCAATGTTTGGTATATTTCACATTCGAAGTAGCGTAGCAAGGCTGTATCAAAAGAGGAAACATGGTGGGAGATGATTGAAAAGTGTAAAAAATTGTGTTAGAACCAAGGAGATGTCGTTGAAGGAGCATGTGGTTAGAAGTGAGGAGTGGATGCTTAAGGTTGTGGCCAATGAACTGGAGGTATGTGAGACCAAGACTGATTATGTGAAACGTATGGATAGAGAAAGAGCAAAGGACTGGCTACGAAGAAAATGCATGAAAGGTTCTTCCAGGATATAGTAGAAGTGGCTGATGAAAGATCATGGCAATGGCTTAGAGCTGGGTACATGGTTAAGAGTATTGAAGCTTTTGTTTGTGCAGCACAAGACCAGGCATTAGGAACACGATTGTTCAAAAAAGTGGTTCTAGGAGAGGAAATTGCTGCAGAATGCCGGATTTGTGGTAAGACTTCAGAGTCAATTGTACACCTTGCAGCAGGGTGTAGTGGACTGGCCCAGAGAGAGTACCGCAAAAGACACGATCGCATGGGACTCCAGATATATTGGCAGGTGTGTACGAGGGTTGGGGTGAAGTGTGCTGGAAAATAGTTTGAGAAGGTGCCTGTTGAAGTGAGAACAAGTGAGGATGGAAAGGTAGAGATATGGTGGAACAAAAGTGTCATAACGACCAAGCAATTGGAACACAATCGTCCGGATTTGGCCGTCATTGACAAGGTCTCGAAAAACGGGCAGATTGTAGACTTCTCAGTACCCTGGGACAGGAATATGAGAGAGAAGGAGAATGAGAAGTGGAGCAATTATGCTCCATTGGCCTTGGAGATAAGGCATATACACGGGGTTAAAACACAAATAATCCCGGTCGTAGTTGGTACACTAGGAGTAGTATCAAGTCGTCTGGAAGGACAATTGAAAAAAATAAAAATCCCCGATGTTTTAGGTGGCCTTCAAACCTCTGCAATTATAGGTATCACCAACATCCTTAGGAAAACCCTTGATCGTTGAAGCTCCTGGTTTGAAGCCAGGATTAAGGAAAATCCTCTGGAAATGAATCCCATCCCTTTCCAGAGAGACGTTCATAAACGAAATCAGAATTATTATTATTATTATTATTATTATTATTATTATTATTATTATTATTATTATTTGTAACCATTTTTATTCATTGCTCTCATTTTTATTGGTACATTTTTGCTTTGAAGAGAACTTCTTACTACTACTACTACTACTACTACTACTACTACTACTACTACTACTATTATTATCATTATTATTATTATTATTATTATTATTATTATATGTTTTTCTTCCTTACATGGGCTAGAAACCGGCTCTTCAAGTTTCAATTCAAAATTATTTCACAGCAACAATTTCATTAATTTTTATTAATTGCTTTTCTTTTCTTTTTCATAGGATGAGGATAAGCACATCTTTTTTAGTCGTTATGAACATTTGTGCAGGTTATGCACATTTAAACATTAAATAACGTGTTTTTTAACATTTCTTTATATTCGCGGAGCTTCATTTCTTAAATCATCAACTACTTCATAAAAACATAAAAAAATTACTCAGGTTACAGGGAAGAAAAAGAGAGAGAGAGTGAGATGGATAGATAGATAGATAGATAGAGAGGGAGAGAGAGAGAGAAAGAGATAGAGAGAGAGAGAGAGAGAGAGAGAGAGATTTCTCCCCCCCGCCTCTTCTTCTTAGTGTTGTTGTTGATACTACTACTTATTATTATTATTATTATTATTATTATTATTATTATTATTATTATCATTATCATTATTATTATTATTTGATGTGATGGGATAACCTAACATCCCTTCATAGGAAAAAAGACAGGAAGAGAATAAGAAAAGAGGTCGAGTAATCTGAACTGAAAGATGAAGCGAAACCGGTGTTTAAACCCAAAAGGAAGGTTCCATATTCGGCATTAGAAATAATCGAGAAAGAATTAAATAGAATCAAAGAAATCGGAGTAATAAAAAAAAGTGGACTACTCTGAATGGGCATCACTCACAGTTTATGTAAAAAAGAAAAAGAAAAAAATCAGCGTATGTGGAGATTTTTCGATGGGACTGAATGATTCCTTAAAGGATCATAACTATCCACTCCCTACCCCTGAGCAAATATTTTCTAAGTGAAATGGAGAAAAAATTTTCACAAAAATTGACTTGTCAGAAGCATATTTGCAGGTCAAAGTCCATGAAGATTGTTCAAAATACCTGACAATGAATACTCATAAAGGATTATTTTCCCTAAAACGGTTGCCGTTTGGGTTGAAAGTAGCACTAAATTTATTTCAAAAAATTATGGATGCCATGCTAAATGTTGAAGAACATAACAACCATATTCGGAAGGTAGTTGAGAAAATAGAAGACTGCGGATTTAAAGTGGCTCTCGAAAAATGTAATTTTGGTATGGATATGTAAGAGTATCTTGTGTAGGAGACGGTGAGAATCGTCGTGGGCGACGAAGCGTTTCACTGAAGAACCACGGCAACACACAGCAAACCAACAAACAATGACAGCCACGGCGCGAAGGCAACTAACAAAGCTCAGCTGACTGCACGAATAGAAACGGAACCCAACGGTCACTGTACTGATCGCCACGAACGTCAGAACCCGACTGCCTCGCATCTCCAATGGACCGATTTTTATTACTCAAGATGGCCTAGCTAATTTGCATCCCCGCGAGATCTCGCGCGATCCTGCGAGATTCCGTCTCTAATAAAATCAGGCAGGCGCCATCTTGAAACTCTTTCTTCCGCTGCCCCGATCACAGGATCAGCCACCACCCCACACGCCAGGCACACACGGACCCTCTTGCGCCGAGGGCTACGGTTAGTCTCACAGGATAAGATTGAATATTTGGGACAAATAATTGATTGGAAAGGTAGACGACATAATCCAAAAACGACAGAAGCAATTAGAGACATGCCTAGACCAGACAATGTAATGGAGTTACAGTTATTCTTGGGTCTAGCAAACTACTATAATTCTTATATCCCAAATATGCACGAACTAAGAGCACCATTAAATGAATTATTGAAGAAGAATAGAAAATGGCTCTGGACAAAAGAATGTGAGGGAGCATTCCAAAACATTAAAAGATGTTTGTTATCGGATCTAGCGTTAGCACATTACGATCCGAAAAAGGATTTAATTGTAGCGGCAGATGCGAGTGAATATGGTTTAGGAGCGATGCTTCTACACAAAATGGAAGATGGATCTACTAAACCAATTTCTCATGCCTCGAGGGGTTTATTACCCACTAAAAGAAAGTACAGTCAGATCGAAAAAGAGGGTCTGGCGATTGCGTATGCCATGAGAAAGTTTCATAGATTCATTCATGGAAGATCTTTCGTCTTGGAAACGGACTATAAACCATTACTATCGGTTTTTGGTTTGAAAAAAGTGATTCCTACCCATACGGCAAATAGATTACAGAGATGGAGTATTATTTTGCTCGATTACGGTTTCAAAATGAAACACCTAGCATCTAGTAAAATTGCACATGCAGATGGTTTGTCGAGATTGATCCCCAGTAAAACTGAATTTGAAGAAACTGTTATAGCAGCACTAAAAGAAGAAAATGAACTAACAGATATATTAATAAATACTGTTAGGGAACTTCCTGTTACACTTGAGGAAATAAAGAAAGCAGCGAAAACAGATAAATATATTATTAAGATAAAAAAACAAGTGGGACAAGACGAAAAGAATAGAAAAGGATGAAAAGTGTTTCCATTTTCTATGTGTGATGAAATTATGATGTACACAGATTGGTAATACCGCGAATATTACAAAAGAAAATCCTAAAGGAATTCCACAGGGTACATCATGGAATCTCCAGAATGAAGGCCCTAATGAGAGGATTCACATACTGGCCTGGAATGGATCAGGACATTGAGAAAATGGTGAAATTATGTAAAAGTTGCCAACTAGCCGCAAGATCTTCCCCCATACGGACGCAATCTTGGCCTAAAACAGATGTATCCGGAACACGTATCCATATCGATTATGCAGGACCTCTGAAGGGATATTATTACCTAGTAATCGTAGATAGTATGTCAGAATAGCCAAAAATGTTTAAATGCAAACACCCTACAGCAGCAAACACAATAAAAGCGCTGAACGAGGTATTTAGTTGGTTCGAAGTTCCAAGAACAATCGTTAGTGATAATGGCACTATGTTCACAGCTCAAAAATTCAAGCACTACTGTGACGCACTGGCCATTGAACACATAACAACACCAACTTTTAACCCCCGATCAAACGGACAATCGGAAAGATTTGTCGATACTTTTAAAGGAGCTTTAAAAAAGAATAATAACATCAACACGGAAGAAAAAAGCATTCAAAATTCTTAGCAATATATAGGATAACACCAAATCCAAATCCAAATGCTAAATTATCCCCAGCTGAAATTATGTTTGCCAGGAAGGTACATTCGGTGTTCGACCGGTTAATCCCGAGAGAAAAAGTAAAAAAAGTATCAAGGATAATGTAAGGTACAAGACTTACAATGACGGGGATAAAGTTTTCTTCAAAAATTATCGGGCAGGGAACAGTTTTTGGGAAGAAGGCATAATCTCAAGAAGAATTGGAAGAATGGTTTACATTATAAAAAGGCGGACATTTTTTCACAAGAAACATATTAACCAACTGAGACCCCGATACGTAGAAACAGTCAGAAACCAAGAGTTACCAATGGAAGTGCTATATGACACTTTCCATACACAACCTCCAAACAAGAAAGTACCAGTAACTCAGAAATCCAGTCACTCTCCAAAAGTAAAAAATCTTCAAACACAAATGGTGAGGAGAAGTGAAAGGAAAAGGAAAAGGACCGAATTTTTTTGACAAAGTTTAAAAAGGAAAAAATGGTAGAAGCAAAATTCTATGGAAGAATTTAGCTTGGGATGAAGGTGATGTAATGGAATAACCTAACATCCCTTCATAGATGAAATGAACTATAGATATATTGACCCTCTCACGTGACTGAGAGAGAAGGAAAAAAGAAAGGAAGAGAATAAGAAAAGAGGTCGAGTAACTCTTATTTCACATGTATTCCCTTGTAAATAAACCCCTTTGTCTTTCACCCATAACCCCGTGTTTCTTGCTGTATTCTTATTTAAAGTAAGGATACAACATTATTATTATTATTATTATTATTATTATTATTATTATTATTATTATTATTATTTCATTCATAAACATTTTTTATGTATTGCTCTCCTTTTTATTGGGGAGGCACTTTTTTTCCTTTTTGGGGAGAGACTTATTATTGTTGTATTATTTTCTTTCTTTACATAGGCTAGAAACCTGTCTCTGAGAGTTTCGATTCAAGATCAATCCACAGCAACAATTTCATTTGTAAACATTTTTTATTCATTGTTTTCCTTTTTTATCAAGGGAAGTAAGCACACTATTTTCCCATTATGCATGTTTTGGGGATTGATTATAATATTTATTTGTAAACATTTTTATTACTTTCCTTTACTCGGATGCATGTACATTTTCCATTACGCAATTTTCTTAAACATTGATTTAACTGTTTTGTATTTTCTTCCTTACACTGGCTACCAACCCGGATGTGTGAGTTTCGTTTCCAGTTCATTAGAAAACAATTTCATTAAAAAAAAAATACCTCAGTTTAGAATGGTTTCTCTTTCATTGCAAAACACCAGACCCAATGTTTCAGGATTGATTAAAATATGTCTTCGTAAACATTTTTTATTAATTAATTGTCTTTATTGGAGGAGAAGGCATCCATATATGCATATTTTTAAATGTATTATCTAACGTGCTTTCTAACATTTCTTTTTATGGCTGGAGACATCAATTCTTAACGTACCAACATAAGAACAAAACAAAATTACTTCAGTCTAGAAGGATTTTTCTTACATGGAAAGACTTCAGAACCAATGGTTTCAGAATTGCTCAAAATAGTTCTTCATAAGCATTTTCTATTCTTTACTTTTTTTATATGGGGATACACATTATTTATATGTTAATTAATATGCTTTTTAACATTGTTTTTTTATTGGTGAGGACTTCAATTTTTAACTCACCAACTTCATGAAACAGAAAAAAATAGTTCAGTCTACAAGGATGCGCTAGATGATTATAGTTTACTTTGTTTTTGAGGAGGTGTAGTTCTTTTAACGAATCATTTCTGGCTTTGTGCCATATTTCCAGGTCTTGCTAGTCGTAAATAAAATAATAATTCAATGTCTATTTTTCAACGTTACAAGTAGACGAGAAACACATGGACACGTGAGATCTTGTTTGACAATTTTGTTAATACAGATATTTTAAACCATCTATTGAAATTGCACATACTTCCGAATACTTAAATATTTAGCGAAATCGTTACCACAATATACAATAAAAATATAAACATGGCTTACTGCAAGTTCAAAATAGCCTAAAAGCGTAAAATTTATTTTGCTTAAAGAATCTTAAATGTCTTTGTTTAACGAAGGAAAAGTTATTCTTTCACCTAAATATCTAGCCTTAAGACAAATTTTACTAAATGCACATAATTTACATTTATGGAATAATTGTCCTTAGAATTTGGAGAAAAATTATATTATGTCGACTAATATTTTTCTTCCTGGATAATAATAACATCAATAATAATCATTAAAATGCTTAATAATAATAATAATAATAATAATAATAATAATAATAATAATAATAATAATAATAATAATAATAATTCAAATGCATATTAATAATAATAATGATATTGGGTTGGTGTAAAAATATTGTCGTTTATATATATATATATATATATATATATATATATATATATATATATATATATATATATATATATATATATAGTAAGTTATGAAATGTATATGGTGATGAAACGCGGAATATTCAGTGTGGCTTAATCGCCATATACATTTTATAACTTATTAACAAGCTCTATCTACGTATTGAGCACTTTTGAAGCAAATACTTAAAGTTTACGCATAAATTTATACTTTCGTATATTAATTTTATGTGAGTAAATTAAGTAGTTATATATATATATATATATATATATATATATATATATATATATACATATATATATATATATATATTACGTCAAAAAACGACATTAGTTTTGCACCAACCTAATACCATTAATAATAATCATTAAAATGCTTATTATTATTAATAATAATGATAACATTAATAATCTTCTATAATATAGATCTCACCTGTCTGTTTAAATGTATGTATGTATGTATGTATCTATGTATGTATGTATGTATGTACGTATGCCTAAAACTTTCGACAGAAGGAACGGGTTTTCACTAGATCGGTATCGTTTTGAAGCTCGACGCTTTGGACAACAAATATTAAAAAATTGTCCGAAAACATTGATTCCTTCACCCTCAACTGGGCACTTTTCTACAAGGAAGGGTCGTTTTTTTCACCGATATTTTAGAAAGTTATCCCCTTTTTTGATTGTTTAGCTGTCATTTCAGTTTGGTGATGGACGCAACAGCAAACACGTCCCCTTTTTTTTACACATTCTTTTCCTCCTTATCAGTACGGGTTCAAGCCTGCCTGCCTACTATCCCCTTTTTTTTTGCTCAACATACACTTCCACACACCCGGGAAACGCCGGGCACCCAGGCTAGTGCATAATATAAATCTCACCTGTCTGTTTAAATGCATGTATGTATGTATGTTTGTATGTCTGCCTAAAACTTTTGACAGAGGCGACAGGTTTTCACGAGATCGGTATCATTTTGAAGCTCGACCATTCGGACGACAAATCACGGTATGGGCCCGAGCCTACTTGCGTACAACATTATTATTTTTTTTTTTTGCTTAACACACACCTCAAAACACCGGGCAACTCCGGACGCCCAGGCTAGTCTAATATATAAAAGGCATTCTGTCTGTCTGTCTGTCTGTCTGTCTCCATATTTTTAAACTCTATCTCTTCCGAAACTAAAAGTCTCAGAGCAGAGCAGCGCTAACGGCCTCAAATGATTGGATTTTTATGGACCGTTCTCTTATGGGTCTTTAGCCGATTAAAATTGTTTTTAAGGGGTCAAAAAGAGTTTAAACTGAAAAAGTCGTTCTACATTTATCTTAGATTGTTTTTAATACTCAATTTTTAATCAGTTCATATGCGTGTCACATTGGTACAGTGGTAGCGTCACACGCTTTGAATACCACATTTTGCTTTTAGTTTCAATTCTAGCTGATGGTATCCAAATGCATTTTTTTTTTTTTTTTTTTTTTTTTTTGGCTTTTGAAATCACAACTCTATAATAATGTATACGAAATCTGGACAAATTAATATATCATATTTAAGTGTACTTTACGACCGGGCGAAGCCGAGCGCCCCCCCCCTCCCCGCTAGTAATCATTAAAATGCTTAGGATAATTCAAATAAAAACGTCACTCGAATTCGTTTTTTTTTATTTTTAGTCAAAGGAATTTATTGAAGATATTTAATTCTTTCATGACTTTTACTAAAAAACATGAAACATGTTATTTTTTTAGCAAATTATATTACAATTATGATTTAATCGATGAGTCTAATATTGCCTATTGATGCTTCGAAATACCAATCTAGACGTCAGACGTTTGCACTCGAGCTGATTTTTCTGCAAACGTGCAAAGTAAATTATAAACATTAGTGAATCTAAGAAGTCAAAGTAATGGAGGTGACATTATTTGTAGTTCGTTCTTTCGGCTAGAAAGGAAAAAAGGAAAACTACTAAAATAAAGCTTGCATGACGACATTGAAAACCTATAATAAAAATAAACATAAAATTACAATCTGAAAGTTGATTGAAAGTAACTTGTGATTAATTGAGTATAGATAACGTTATGCGCCTTTGCAGTTCCCCAATAATACAATTTCACAATTTGTTAATTTATTTGAGTGTTGTTGAGTATTAGAGTCGGCCATTATTGAACTTGTGGAAGATGACGACTGATCTTCAGGTTGGAAGAAGAAGTTGAGGAAGAGCAGACTATTAGTGTTTGACATTTGCTAATTGCACAGAATAGTGAAAAAGTTTGAATAGAGAATTGATTCTGCTAACATTTATTTCTGGACAACAAAGGAAAGACGTTTTATTTTTTGTTTTTTGTTTTTATAACTTTTTCTAATTCTCCTGGAATGATTAGTTGGTATACACGTCCTGATATATTTTTTAAAACCTTTTTTTTCTTATTTACGAATCTTTGTGTTGTGTCAAAGAACAAAAATCCAATAAAGTTGAAGTAACTGTTGCAAATTGATTACTTTCATGTACCCAAACTTTTACTTACAATCTTTTAAGTTTTTTTTTTCTATAACTACCTGTTGATAAAATAAAATAACGGATTATACTACAGTTATTAATTTATTTTTATTTCGGACTACTAGTCTCATCTTTATTAGTTGTTGTTTTTCAACAACTAATAAAGATGAGACTAGTAGTCCGAAATAAAAATAAATTAATATATATAATGCTCATCTCAAAAAATGAATTCCAATTAAGGAATAATATATATATACTACAGTTATTTGAAATTCTCTCGTTCTAGTTTCTGGTAAAGCCTCGTTTTAAATATTCCAATTTTACATTAATGATATTTGCAAAGAATAATAAATAGCTTTGTGGTAGTCGGTCCAAATATGGAATGTTTTAGAAGAAATCATAAATTAGATTCTTGGGAGTCGAACAAAATTTTGACTTTCAGTAGCACAGCAGCAGGCACATACATCATGTGAACTTCTGTATGTTTTGCTATAATTTTTTAAAACCTTTTTCAACGTTTATATATCTCTATCATTCTTTATACAGGGTGTCCCAAAAGAATCTGACGGATTTTAAATTTGATTATCTTCCTTAATATTTAAGTTATGCTTACTAATTTTTATTTTTTTAGATAGATAAGTCTCTCCGTGAATTTTTTTAGGTATAGCAAGATATCATTGTCTACTAATTTTAATTTTACACAACAATCTAGGTGATGTTTTTCACAAGGTCTAATTTTAGTTATGAAAAATGATGTTACTCAAATGTCCACCATTTTAATTTTCACACTTTTGTGTTCTCTGCAGGGCATTATCCAGCACATCACTTAATGTTTCAGGACTTATGGCCCTAATTTCCTCCTCTATATTGTTTTTAAGGGCATTTACTGTGGTTGGTTTGTTTGCATATACCCGCTCTTTGAGGTAACCCCAAAGGAAGAAATCTGCACATGTGAGATCTGGCGAGTATTTGGTTGGCAAATATGTGCTGGGGCGGATTTAATGTTTCTCGTGCCGTATGCGTCGTTGCACCGTCCTGCTGGAACCACATTGACCGAGAGACCCCAATTTGACTTGATCTCCTTCTTACTGATGTGGATCGATCCTCGGCCACACTCTCTGCTAATCTCTGAAGATTCTCATCACTTCTTGCCGTACAGGGTCAACCAGATTTAGGGAGGTCACATACAGACCCTTGCTCATGAAATCGAGCCACCATAGCTTTTATTGCATTGGGAGTAGAGGAATTTCTTGTGTTAAAGTTTTGTCGAAATTTTCTTTGAGTTTCTGATATTGACTCATTCAACCGAAAACACAACTCTACGATAAATATCCGCTTCTCGGTAGTGTAACGAATTATAATGACCTTGGAAAGGTTACTCTAGATGATATAAAAAAAATAAAAGAAAAATATAAAAAAAATTAAGAAAGTTATGAATTATTTTTAACCATCAGCTTCTTTTGGGATAAAGTTGTAATATTTATTACACTAGAAGTAAGGCTAAAACACCAAATTAATATTTACAATTGAAGAGCAATAGCTTTTTAATATAGTAATCATATGTATGCGACAGACGTCTTAATATTAACTAATTTGCATATTGCTTAGCAAAATTACATCTCATTAATTAAATATTGGTTTCTAATTCAATAATTGTTCTTTTTTTATATATATAATAAAGCACAGGTTTACTCACGAATATATGATGGATAATGGTTTAGTATTTCAAGTAAAAAAGTTTCTGATTATTTTATTTCTGTGGGTTGTGATTCTTGGTTTCCTCACCGTGGTTAAAAGTAAAGAACCTTACCTCATGCATCGTGCGGCTCGTGTTAGGAAAGAAAAAAAAAAGAGAAATGAAATGGCCGTCCCCTGGTATTTATGGACTGATGATCACGTGATGTGAGGAGAGGGGATAGGGGGTATGCAAATGAGATGTGGTTGGGTCTCTCTATAAAAGAGCCGTCTTCTTTATTTGGGGCGTTAGTGTGGAAAGTGCAGAGAGAAGAGAACAGTTGGAGTTGGATTTGGATTTGGATTTGGATTTGGAGTTGAGTTCAAATTTAACGTCACTCACTTTTCCTGAGTAATATGAGGATACAGTTCCAGGTTGGTTCAAATGTTGGATGTTTTAGAAACAGTCAAACATTTGAACCCGACGAGTGAGGAACAAAGATTCGATTTTGTAGCTTATATATGTATGTTAATGCATCAATGAACACCAATAAAAATCGGCAAAACAGATTTTTCAATGACTAATTAATTTTATTTAAGAGATTGTAATATTCTAATAAAAGATTTCTTTTAAAGTAAAACTTAAAAATTACATAATATATAATAAATAAATTCTATTTCTGACTATTTTCACACCTTAGCCTGACTGAAAAAATTAGGAGAGGGGCAAATTTTGTCACTCCTCTATGGCTGTCACCCAGGGCGGACGAACCCTGACCCGCCTCCCTTGGCTACGCTAGTGGACCACATTGATACCTATCTATGTTTTCTAAATTGAAAAAGAAAACTTGGATCTGTTTGGTGCCAGTTTGTAGCAATATCTTTCTCATGAAGTGATAAAGGTTGTGATGTGATTATCCTTTTTATTTAATGAAACTGAATGCCAGTCATTCCATCTATCAATGACATTTTTTTTCTTTGGGGGAATTTCGTCAGCAAAACAAAAAGAAGTTACAAATATTCTGGAACAATTTTTTTTTCAATTACCCCAAGTGAAACATCCCTTTCAAGATCTTCAAATGCTTGTACTTGCCAGTGTATAGAGACTATTACTGGTTTGGGAGCAGTTATAAGCACTTGATAAAGTTGACCGTAATTCTTATTTATTTCTTTTCAATTTTTAGCTTGATCAGAGATCCTGTGCAATTATTATTTTAACTTAAAAAAATATTTATCAACATTTAAAATATTCAATCCATCTATGCTTCTGTATTTGTACTGAACCGGCTTTATTAAGACAGAGATAATTAATGCGATTGTTAATAATGAAGTCTTCTTTCATCATAGGTACAATAAATTTTCCTTAATCTATATATCTATAAAAGTGATATTGTCTGTGTGTGTGTGTGTGTGTTTGTCTGTATGTGTACATTTCCCTACCAAATTACTCTGTCAATTTTCAATCTACAGACCCGAGATTTTGGTCTAAACATTTGAAATTTTACATAAATGGTATTCAGATATGCAGCACGCTTTTAATTAGTTTTTGAGCGTAAATTTGGCTGCCAACAGGTCAAAGTTGAAAGAGTTGACCTTTGCATACTGTACCAAACTCCTCCGCCAATTTTGGATCTAAACACTTGAAATTTTAGAAGTTACCTGGACATGAGTAAAACTTTTTAATATATATATATATATATATATATATATATATATATATATATATATATATATATATATATATATATATATATATATATGTATACAGGGTGTCCACAAAGTTTGACTACATTATGTAGCCAGACTTTGTGGGCACTGTGTAGATTATATAGCCGGACTTTATGGGCACCCTGTACATATATATATATATATATATATATATATATATATATATATATATATATATATATAAAATTATTACTATGATAATTTTTTGGATACCTATGGACATTAATGTTTCATCCTTTCAGGAATATATCAATGCAGGGAGTTATGATTACAGCTGGTTGGGAGATTCGAACTTGGCCACAAAACCATCTGACTCTATTAGCAAGGAACAGGTCAGACTTTGTGGACACCCTATATATATATATATATATATATATATATATATATATATATATATATATATATATATATATATATATAAAGTATATATGTATGTGTGTGTGTGTGTGTGTGTGTGTGTGTGCACATAAAGTTGTGAAGAGTACATAGGGTCCGAGCAAAGCTTGGCTGAACTGCTAGTGAGGACATAAAGCTGATATACTTTCTTCATCTTTTATGTATCATCGGTAAAGATGATGGAAGCAATCTTTCTAAAGAAATAATACAAATAGGACATATTACTCATAAATTCATACTTCCATATATATATATATATATATGGAAGTATATAACTTACCGTGTTAAAGAGAGTGTCGGTCGCCATTTTGAATTTTCCAATACATCGGTAAACACTGTATGCTTTTCGAGCTGAATAAACATGTTACATTAAATAAAAACAAAAAAATGTATCCAGTTTGGTAGAAATGTAACTTATCTTGCCTTTGATAATATTTATTTGTTATATATTTGTTTTTTGACAAATTTTTCGAATATATGTGTACAGTAATACAAACCCAATTACGTTAATGAAATGAACTGTAAGACCATAGGTATATAAAAACACCGAATATATGTCAACTTATGTCACGGTAACATATAATGAGCGAATTTCTAACAGTATTTTGTCTAGTTTATTATTTATAACATCTTTTCCTGAACTTACCGTGTTAAAGAGAGTGTCGGGCGCCATTTTGAATTTTCCAATACATCGGTAAACACTGTATGCTTTTCGAGCTGAATAAACATGTTACATTGAATAAAAACACGAAAAATATATCCAGTTAGGTAGATAAGTAACTTATCTTGCCTTTGATAACATTTATTTGTTATATATTTGTTTTTTGACAACTTTTTCGAATCTATGTGTACAGTAATACAAACCCCTTCCATATATATATATATATATATATATATATATATATATATATATATATATATATATATTTATAATCTATATTGCTACAGATTACAATGGTTGTCCCTAACATGCATTAATGGACATATTGATACATATATACGGACCGTTATCTTACCTGCACTCGCTATAATATGGGATAAATAGTAAGCATATAAAATTAATATATTACCAAAACTTATTTGCCAAAAGTATGAATTTCGCCCTTTTCATGGCCTTGGACTTTGATTTTAGATATCCAAAAATTAAATTATTTCTGGGTTAGACCATGACCAATATTTTGATCAAGCTTTGTAACTATGGCTCAAGCAATGTGGACACAAGGGTGTGCATAAAAAAAAAATAATGACAAACATGAGTTAAACTCATTCTCACCTTCTCTCTTTTCGTTCAATTTTACCAATTTTTCTCACATTTTTGTAAAATATTAAATGTAAACAGAATATCATCTTTTAATTCATAAATTTCTTAAAACTTTACATTTAGTACTTTTCTTTTACAAATGAAAATGAATCTATTTTTACTCTAAAAATATAGTAAGATACTACTTGATATTTTATTCAGACATAATATTTAAACAACTCATAATACTTGCAATCACATGATCTGACATTGGATAAATAAAGTTAAGATTTAGTTTTAAACTTAAAAATAGAGCTTTATCAAAAAAAAAAAAAAAAATAGACCCAAAATATATGTTTAGTTATGCTTAAAACAAACTTAAAATATTGTTGGCACATCTGGTCTGGTGCACCAACTACGAGCCTCTCCATCCTGAACAAGATGCCAAAAAGAGTTTCTAACTTTATAGGTGCTGCATTGTTTGCCAAGCTCCAACCACTGTTGCATCACTTCAGTGTTCTATCCATCTCTGTGTTTGTTTTACAATTACTGCTTCAAAATGCACTCTGATGAACCTACTGCATTGTATGGCCATAAAGAAAATTCTCTCAATCCGACGAGCATCAAATTCCGATTCTCTTTTTGTAGAAGCCTACATAAATTTCTACTCTGATAGCTTTTTTGTTCTATGACCACTTTCTCCTGGAATTCAAACAATACCAAGAAACAGAATTTTACGTGTAATGTAAACAAATATCTTCTTGCTTAACTACCCACGCACGTTGCATCTTATAAATAAGGCCCCAATCAGAGATGTTAGTTGCAATATGCCTTTGTTGGAAGGCAAAACAGTAAAAAAAAAATAAATAAAAACAAAACTTAAAAGCTAAAAATATAATCCTAAAGCAAGAATGTTACTATTTTGATCAAGCTTTGTAAGGTAAAGACATTCCTTTTTTTTTTCTTTTGATAATTTCCGTGGAATATGGTTCAACCATATTTTCAAGCAAATCTTGTTAATAATTCTATTTTCTTGTAAATTGAATAAATCGTAACACGAAGGAGTCCATATCGATTATTTCTTTTGTGATCAATATATGATAACGGTGGAATCTTGGTACTTAGTGAGAGGTATCAGACATTTTAAGTACTTGAGATCCTACAGGATATGAGAGCATGCAATTTGTCCGATCAACAAGAACAATTATCTTGGATAAACATGTTATAGGGCAAAGAGTTGACTTACAGGTACCCCCTTTTGGAGAGATAGCAATCGGTTATGTGTGGTGGCAATGATGGCAAGGTTCAAAGTAGGAAACCTTACAAATGAAACAGACTTCCATTCAGTAGAGGAAATAACTTTGTATGAAAACTTAAAAAGATCTAAACCGGCTCTGTTATGCCTGCCAAACATTAGAATAAAAATAAAAATTCATATGAAGACACAAATAGGAAAAATATATATATATCTGCATATTTCCATCTCTATTTCGCTTCCCTGCAATCCAATTGCATTTTATATGGGACTAGCCTGGGTGCCCGGCGTTGCCCGGCTGTTTAGAGATGTGTGTTCAGCAAAAAAAGAAGAAAAAGTGATAGTAGGCAGGCAGGCTCGCACCCGTACCACGAAGGAGGAAAAGAACGTGAAAAAAACGTGATGTCTTTGCCGTGGCGTCCATCGCCAAACAAGAACTGGCGAAGGTTTAAATGAAGGCTAGTCAATCGAAAAGAGAGGATGAGTTCGGAAAATATCAGCAAAAAAAGCGACCCCCTCCTTGTAGAAAAGTGCTCAGTTGAGGGTGAAGGAATTAATGTTTTTAGTCATTTTTTCGATATTTGTCGTCCGAAGGGTCGCGCTCCAAAACAATACCGATTTTGTGAAAATCCGTCGCCGCTGTCGAAAGTTTTAGGCAGACAAACATACATACATAATACATACATACATTTAAACAGGCGGGGGAGATTTATATTATAGATAAACTAAACATTACTTGTCAGCTTTATATCACGGAGGATAAAAAATACCATGAGTAAAATTAAGCACATTTAATCATTTTTTAAGCATAATGCATTTACAAGTGTATTTTAACTAATAAGTAACTAGTTATAAAATCCAAAGGACACCTAAGGATAAAATTTAATAATATGGATGTATTGTCTGCTGAATGATTAAGTATGCACTTAAATAAATAAGCCAATAAATTAATTTCATTTCATAAGTAATATAAGAAAAGATTTAAAAATTTAGAATAGAATTGCAATCAATCAAATATATTCCTCCGCCAATTTGCCAAAAGAAAAAATATGTACATTCATATGCCGCAGTGAGTACTCCTCCCTACTTGACAAATCACGCAATTGACTTAGAGGTTTAGTAAAGAGGATGATCTCTTCTCTACAGCTCCTTTCTCACAGAAGAGACATTACTAGTCTCTCTACTTCATCGTTATTTCTATAGAAGATGCTCCATTGAGCTCCGATCTTTGGTTTCTTCTTGTAAGACATCCATGACAAGAACTCGTCTTCTACTATAATGAAAAACTTCTTTATATACCCATGTGCTTATGAGATAACAAGGTACAGTTAACGCTTGTCCGAATGGTTATGAAACAGTTGTAACACTAGAAAGATACATCGTATAATAAAACACATGTGATGTATGGTTGTCTTAGTTATTGTGGAATTATAATAAATATATATAAATATATATAAAAGATATATATAAAAAAAAACAACATTTCAAAATAGTAATTCGTTTAGTGAATAAACTTCCATTAATCTTCCTGAATAAATAAATTATGGTGCTGTTTATCTTGACAACTATGAAAGAAAAGTAAAACTCCCATAGAGAATACTATAAGAGTGTAACGGACCAGGATATAAATACCCTAACTCGTCACAAGAAAATAATGAAACGAATGGAATTGAAGGAAACAAAGACTCAATTGATGGATAAGATAAACGTCGTTTATTTACTGTTGAAAGAATGTTTTAGATATAACGTGTTCATGTCGGCGCGGGTGTAACCATCGTTCGTTGCAGGACTGGTATTGTAGAAAGAAAAAGGAAATGTGTGTTCATCTCAAGTTCAGGTCACTATCCTTTGTTCGCGCGTGGGAAAAAAAAGTGAGTAATGTAATGGAACGAGAAATGGCAGTCCATCGTGTAGACAAAGAAGAGGATAGAGGGTTGACATCAGTTAGCAGTCAGCTACGCGAAGGTGTTCTCAGGGACCAATAGTAGATAGAGAGAGAAAGAGTGAGAATGTATACGTACGGTCTGTTAGCTTTTTGTCCCACATAGCAGTAAGTGTTGTGAGGTACGCGGTTCGGTCCGTAGACCGACTAGCTCGAAAGCTGGGTCGAAAAGAAAGAGCCGGTTGTTACTCTTTGCTTTATACTTGTTTCCGGTGGTCTTTGCGCATGTGTGGATTTCCTTTGAAAGAGGAAGTGACGTCGTCCATGTGTGCGTGTGTGAGTACATGTGTGTACGTTAGCGTGTGTGTATATACACGTGAATGTGAGTGTATGTACGCGAACGTGAATATATGTACGTGTGTGGACGTGTGCGCGTATGTTTGTGTGCGCGTATGTATGCGACAAGTAATATAGCTTGAAATGTGAATGTGTGTTTTTGTGCGAGACTAGAAAAGGCTTGCACAAGAGTTAAAAAGGGTAATACTTGAAATGGGTGATACTGGATGAATATTTAATCGACTAAAATAAATTTTCAAAAAAATGTATTAATCATTTTCCTTAAATGTAAAAATTATGCTACTTTATTATTATTGTTGGAAGATGGCATACGCGAGAGGTGTTGAGGCCAGCTGTAATATTTGTGAAGAAAGTTTGATGAGAAAGAGTCACATTTTCGTTTAACCCCCCTCAAAAGTTCATGCATTAATTTTTTAATTATGATTCAAGTAAAAAGGAATATTTAATTTTTAAAATTTAACGTTATTTCTATCAAATATTTATAAGAATAGTGACATTAATTATCTCCTTATAATCAGGAAAAATGAACAGAAAAATTGTAATAACAGTTTAAATATCAACTTTAAAAAATATCGACACTTCGGGTTATTTAATGGTGAAATTGCTTATTGAATGCGATCCTTTGAATAAAAACGATTATTATACAACTTAGTGTTTGAATTAGATGTACTGAATTTTTTAGATGAAGGCTGAGTGTTTATATTATTTGTATTGATCGGACTATCATTCTCGTCGTAAATGTTAAATAACATTCATGATGAAAACAATGGCCCGTTTAATGTTTAATTAAGGAGGCTCTCAAAGTCTATTTAATCGCATTTGGGAGCCTATAATTATAGAAAAAAAAACAAATATTGGACACCCTTAAAATTTTGGCGATGAATGGGCGATTTATTAGGGTTGCCTCCCCTTTGTCAACCAATTTATTTCAACAATTCGAAACTAAAACCATAAAAATTATGAAAATATCTACGAAGCCAGTAACCTTTCTCTTTTCTTAGTGTTTGTACTTTTCCTATTGTAGCATGTAAGTGCATGTAATACCTTTGACTGAATTTGAACTTGGTGTGCCGGTTCCATAATCAGTGTTGATAATCATCAGGCCACTTTTTTGGTACATGTTATGCTCAACTTCTGTTAGGACTATGTAGTCTTTTATGTAACACGATACAGGACCCCGGAATACGGTGACCCCAGGATACGTTTTTTTACAGGTTACAATGTGGAATACGATGTTTTTCCGGCCCCTGGTTACGGTATTTGCCCTGTCTTACGGTGTTATTTATAATTTTATTTGATTATACACATGTGTATTATATACTGTACTGTATTTTGTCACTAATTTTTAATGCCGTATCCGGGTTTCTACTGTAATAAAAAAATATATAAATTCTGGATAGGTTTCCAAGTCTAATGTAAATAATAAGAACACAGCAATTGGTACAATAGGGAAAGAGGAAGCTAGTTATTTTTAATGCATCTAAAACCAAGCTAAAATTTTTTTTGATGAGCCGTTCCATATAAGTTAACAAATTTACCGAATTTCCATTACTAACGATTACTATATTGTCCAATTTCTACTGAACACTCTTTAACCCTTATCCTCAAGTGGCCTCTTGGCCTTGATAAGTGGTGATACCTATGTAAAAAAAACAGCAATGAAAAAAGTAGGAAATAATATAAAACAACCAAGTTAGAAATTCATATATAAATATTTATTTACTTAATTACAGAAAAAAAAATACTTAAGAAAAGATCTAACATGAGATTATTTCAAGAACATATTTTACCAACGACCAGGCCCTGTCGGTGGGGCATTAGAATACGCCGACTGCCCCCCTGCAGAGGGTAAAAGTCCCTCAATGGGGGTCCTGGATATGACCTTAAACTATATCCAGTGGTGAGGCCCCAGCTTGTGGGCTTTGGGAGTGTGGAGCCACCCTTTAATTACCATTGCTCCCAGGTCCACTCTGACCCGGAGTGGTAGTACCTGTTAGGGTCCCAACTATGGGTTAAATAGAAACCGACGTGAAAACAACAAATATATTCTATTAAAAAAATTTTCTTCAAAATCTTTGGATTCGCCATTAAATAACCCGAAAAGAGTTGATATGCAGTAAAACAAAAACAACCAAACCAAACATTACATGAAGTAATTCATATATCGTTCTACCTTTCTTTTTTTTTTCAAGTAAGATTCCTTCATACCTTTGGAAATAAGCTTCGAAAAGTTACTTCTGATTTGTAAATAAATAAGGCTTTTGAATTTATTCTTGAATCTTGGAAGAAAGTGTTCGAACTGCCTGCGTTACTTCCTTTTTTAATAATATAATCCAATAATTTTTCGAATCTCTGTTGCGGAATTTTTTGGTGTTTAAAACATTTAGTATGAGATCTTCCAAGTTTATATTTTCAATGTAATTGAAATGAGTATTCGATTATTTTGCTGTCGAATATTTTTTTTTACTTTATAGTTCACTACAATATGCAGTGAATTTGAGATCAAATCTCTCGCCACTATTTCAGTTTGCGGTTTTCATAGGGTTTAGACGAATACCTTGTTGGTAGATCTGTTAGTAGTCTGAATCCCTAATCGCCAGATCTGTTATAGTTGAAAAATACAGTGAAGCAAAATGTAGCAGGAAAAATTCGGGAACAGATAGGAAATAGTCAGTTTCGCCTTTTGAAGAGAGAGATTTCTTGGCTGTAATGACCGTAGAGAAAGAAAAAGAAGGAAACAGAAAAAATCGGCAGAAGAAAACTCGTTTCTCGCAGATTCGTGGTTCGTCACAAAGAACAATCCAACCGTCAGAACCACCTACGCACAATCTGCAAAACACTGCCTGACCGTTTCTCAGCCTCCTGCCTTTATAGCGGCCGGGAATTATATATTTGCATAATCGCGTGAGATCACATGCGATTCTGCAGGAATTGCATGGGGCCAAAGCCAATAAAAACACATGGACACCATCTTGGAACTCTCTTCCTCTCAGCGCACAACACAACAACAGACGTATCCAGGGTAAGCCCTTTATTCCCCCACTCCATTTCGGTTATAGTGGATTCCGCTGCATACAGATATAAAAACACAGATATAAACTGTAGAACAAATTTATTCCATTAGGTACAATAATAGAAATCCGTGTCGGGAAGTAACAATTGGAGAGTTGAAAAATAAACAGTTAAGTGTACGTATTCCAAATCGCAGATTCAACCTACCGTAACCAGTTTTGCTCTCCTTAAATACACATGATTCATATTCACGTATTCAAGTCACAACAAAAGGTAAAGATAAAATTGTTTAATTTGTTAAAGTAAACTACTGAAAATAAACATGGTGAAAGAAATGAAAAGATATCCTTCCCTCAGTTGAATGGGGGTCACTGATAGATATTCTTCACTGATGCATTCTCACACAGTATTGACAGTGATCATGAATAATATGTATTATAAAAAAAAAAAGGTCTGAGCTAATCATTAAAATAAATCGCTTACCTTCAAACACGGGAACAAGAGCAAATCCAAATCACGCATGACTAAAAAAAACTGATAAATCAAAGTTTTCCTCAATTTTCGTGGAGTTGATCAGTGAGGACTATTACTCCGACCCTTACCAACTCTGGTGATACCTCTGCTGACGTCTTTATTTTCCTTATCACAATCTCATCTTTCTTCCTATTCAAAATTTAAATCAGTAAAAAATAGTCGATAGTGATGATGTGAATATATTAGATTTGGCCACACAAAAAAAAAAAAAATGAATTAAAAAAAAATAGAAAACATGGCCTTTATCCAATACATTGACGCTACAAAAATATTTTCTCAATTAAAAGAAATTGAATTTATCGAGTTTGCATTCAATCTCTTCCTATATTGATGGCTATATTTTATTTCTATTGTTCATTCCCGATATTAATCAAAAATAAGCGCAAAGAGAGAAAATGTTGGCTCAAATAAACATTCAACTATTAGTGGCTTATCTTGATGATTCTTTTGACCTTCGCCTCAAATTCAGCTTCAGCCGGATAGGATCGACCTAGAAATTTGAAATCCTTGAATGTTAATTGCCTCAATTCTGCGACTGCTATTTGCTTCCTTAATGGGATCGTTTGTTAGCTGCACTTATGTAACCTTGCTTACAGCTGAAGAAATTATCTTTCGTAGATTTAACTGGATTTAATTGGCTGGAATTTAGTTATATATACATTTGTCTATTTATACATGTAAAGCAAATGTATTTTTTACTAACTTTCAAAAGTTCCTTAATACAATTCTGTTTGCAGATTAAATTTTAAAAAGTGTTAAATTAATTTGTTTGTTGCATGTTAGCTTTCTAATTACTGGAGAAGAAGAAGAAGAAGAAGAAGAAGATGAAGAAGAAGAAGAAGAAGAAGAAGTTTTTATCCATGTAATGGAATGATATGAGATAAAATAATGCAGATAAAAGGTATTGTAGATGGAATGTCAGGATCAGGTGTGAAATTCTTCAAATTAAATTTCAATCTCAGTGTTCGATATTAAAATGATCGATATTAAAATGATCGAAATTAAAATGATCGATATTCATCTTTCAACGTAAAATGAAGTGTTTGTGTCTGTAAACCAAAATGTTACTTTCTAATATATATATATATATATATATATATATATATATATATATATATATATATACAGGGTGTCTCAAAAAAATGTACTCACACTTCGAATGAGGAGAAATTCTTTATTTATGAACATAGAGTGAAATGGAATAGCTTCGAATACAGAAGATAAATGTGATTAAAGAATCATGTTCGCAAATGTTCGAATTGATGACCATTATTGTCCAGACAACGCTGATAATGCGCACCAAGGGATTCGCAAACGTCACGAAACAGGTCATTAGGAATATTACGACATTGTCTTTCAATTTCCATTTTCAATGCATCAATTGTTCTTGGTTTCGTGCGATAAACTTTGTCTTTGAGATATCCCCACAAAAAGAAGTCCATGGGCGTGAGGTCCGGGGAACGTGCAGGTTATTCAATGGCACCCCTTCGTCCAATCCATGTGTCTGGAAAAGCTGCATCGAGGTGAGCTCGTACGTCGCGATGGTAGTGGGGAGATGCTCCATCTTGCTGAAAGTAAATCTCGCCGTCATCACCAAACATCTCAGAAATTTGTGGACCAACAAACTCCTGAAGCAAGTTAAGGTATCTCTCACCAGTGACAGTTCCGTTAATAAAAAATGGCCCTATAATATCCAGTGCGGATATCCCACACCACACTGTTACTCCTGGTAAGTTTACGTGGTCTTCAAGTGTTACATGAGGATTTATAGGACCCCAGTACGTGCAATTATGGCGATTAATGGTGCCATTTAATTTAAAGGTTGCTTCATCGCTCCACACAATTTTGTGTGGAAACCCTGCATCTTCTGCACATTTTGCCAGGTACCATTCACAGAATTCGACTCTCCGGTCAGGATCGTCTTCGTTGAGAGCATGAATTAGTGTTGGAATGTATCATTTCCAGTGCAGACGCTTCATGATGCGATGGATGCTATCTTTTGAGATGTGGGTTTCCTGAGCAATTTGTCGAAGTGATTTCTGTGGTGACCGAAAGCGTTTTTCCTGCACCTGCTCTTCTTTACCAGGGTTCGTGGATGTCCGAGGTCGCCCAGAACGTTTCTTGCTGACATTCTGGACGGTTCCATCTGCTTCAAATTTCTCTTTGATGCGAGCAATGGTCCAGCGCGTTGGTGGTGGTCTTGCGAATCCCTTCTGAATCGTCTTTGCACTTCAATGGCGTTTTCTGTCTTCCAATTACATTTCAGGACAAACTTCCTCTCTTCCAAGCTGTTGATTTCCTGCCATGCTGTGGTTCACACCTCACACCTGCAACACAAAAAAGACAGCATGTTAGCAACGGTTAAAGTGTGAGTACATTTTTTGGAGACACCCTGTATATATATATATATATATATATATATATATATATATATATATACTTGTTTATTGTTATATAAAGGTTACATCCTGCTGCTACAAATAGCCACTTGTTTCAATCAAACAACAGATATCATCAGGCAGCGACTTGACTATTCAAAAGTTCAATGAATAAACTTATGATTATTCATTGAACTTTTGAATAGTCAAGTCGCTGCCTGATGATATCCGTTGTTTGATTGAAACAAGTGGCTATTTGTAGCAGCAGGATGTAACCATGTTTATATAACAATAAACAAGTATTATCAGCTCTTTTTATTGAGCACTATCTAACAACCTCGTTGAATTCATTAGTCCATTACTTTTGAATAAAAAAACCCGAGTATATATATATATATATATAAAGATAGATAGAAAGATAGATAGATAGATATGTATGCATATATATGTGTATATATATATATTTGTAGTCATGTATATATATATATATATATATATAGTAAGTTCTAAAATATATATGGCAATTAAGCTACATAGAATATTCCGCGTTTCCACCAACGCTAGGATTCATCAGGCTTACCTAGCTCTACCTCATATATATATATATATGTATATATCTGTGTGCGTTAATTTTTGTAAAATATGACTTTTCAATTATATATCATTCTTTGTGTATAGCAATCCTTTTTGTTTAAAATCTCAACGTATGTTAAATATAACAAGAAAGCAAATATAAAAATAATAGCAATATAGCAAAATTCGAAGATCCAAACATTTATTTTTCATACAAAATAACTCCAGCATTTTAAAAGTTTGGTACATGTTTTACAGATCCGTTTTGTTATGCATAACCATTATATATATATATATATATATATATATATATATATATATATATATATATATATATTAGCATGGTTATCTGGTGTTAATCCGAAAAAATACAACTGAACAATCTGATTAGTGTTGTACCTATTTACAATGCCTCCCCACGGGACAGAGTTAGACACCAGGGTCGTTTTTTTAATTTGAAATTTCTAAGTCCATTTCGAGACAAAATCAGAATAGCTAAGGGTCGAACCGACAAACTTTTTTCTACATGCAGCAAGTTAATTTAATGTTTTCTTAGTTCTATGTGTAGCAGGTATAGTAGATATGATTTTAAGAGTAAGTACTCCTTTGCCTTCCTTTATTCATGGCTAATAAAAAATCGATAAAGATTTAAATATTAAAATTTCTAAAATTATGTTAAATATTTGGCATGTTATTCTGACAAAACAGATTATTTACCAACACATTATTAAGAAAAATATTTTGGTCAGGAATTTTTTTTAAAATCAGATTTATATATATATATATATATATATATATATATATATATATATATATATATATATAAATATGATATATATATATATATATCTGATATATATATATATAAATATATATAAGATTCTTTGTGTGTGTGTGTGTGTGTGTGTGTGTGTGTGTGTGTGTGTGTGTGTGTGTGTGTGTGTTAGTTCATTCCTTATAGACTCGAAAATAACTCAGCTAATTTTTATGAAGTTTCACAGGAAGGTACTTTATGTGCATGGCAGTGTTTTTAGATAGGTTTTGTGTTGGAATGTCTTCAATAAGTATCGATAATCAAAATAATCCAATGAAAAAAAAAAAAAGAAGCATGCGTTATTAACCAAATCCTAACATAACAAGTACATTTGAGAAGTTTTATTTCCACACAAGTCGACTGGTCTTTTTTTTTTTTTTTTTATTATTACATTTTCACCCCAAACAAGGCATATTGCCACTTTGGTGTAGGGGGCTACTATCAGGGGAAACATCTACTGGGGTACTATGTAGGGATTAGGGCAGCAAGATGTTGGTTCATGTTGCACTTGAACTTATGCATGTCAGTACAGTTGGGGAAGCAGTGACCTGGAATGGAATTCCAAAGTCTAGCAGTTCTGGGGAAGAAACTACTGGAGTAGAAAGATCTTTTACATCTAGGGATCTCTACAGTGTGGGGGGTGGGATTTTGCAGCTTGTCGGGTCTGTCGAGGGTGTTCACGTCGTGGGGGCACAAGTGCTTGCAGTTCATCAGAGCATTCACCTTTATAATACTTGTAGAACAGGCAGAGGGATGCAACGTTTCGACGATGGGACAGAGGCTGAAGCTTAGATGCCAGTTTAGGGCCTATCAGATTTGCGACTCTCTTTTGAACCCTGTCAAGGAGTGAGAGACTAGTAGCCGATGCACCAGCCCAAATATGACAGCAATACTCCATACATGGGCGAATGGTGGCCTTATAGAGGTACAGAATACTTTCGGGTGTTAGAAGTTTTCTAGCACGGTAGAGAGAGCCCACATTCCTCGCAGCGGCCCTGGCAATGCCCTCGATGTAATTGTTCCAACTCATGTTTCCTGTGAACATTAGGCCAAGGAGCTTGAAAGACGTACTCTCAGATAAAGAGTCGTTGGCCATTGCTATAGGTGGTAGAGAAGGTTTCTTGTAATTATTGAATGAAACCAGTTTTGTCTTGGCGGCATTGAACGTGACCATCCATTTTTGTCCCCATTCCACTACTGATTGGAGGTCATCCTCTAGTGTTTCTGCCATTACTTTAGATATATGTTCATTTGTTTTCCTGTCGTGCCTGCTATAGAGTGTGGTGTCATCAGCATATATACCCATCTCAGAGGCAATTTTGTCGAGGAGGTCATTTATGAATATCAGGAACATCAGAGGTCCAAGGATAGATCCCTGGGGCACTCCCGCATTTATATCATATTGTTTAGATGTACGACCGTCGAGGACAACCTGGATTTTTCTCTCATCTAAGAAGGATTTAATTATGTTAAGTATTCTACCAGTGATACCATATGATCTAATCTTCCTGAGGAGACCCTCATGCCATACCCTGTCAAAAGCCTTAGATATATCTAGAGCTACCGCTCTGCCCTCTCCTGCTTTGTCCAGTGAATGGTATATGCGTTCAGAGATTACAGTGAGGATGTCTGCCGTGGAACGGGCTTGTCTAAATCCATATTGTTGGTCGGTCAGAAGTTTAGCATCTGTAAGGTGCTGGACTACAGCATGGTTAATTAAGATCTCAAATATTTTGGCAAAAAGTGGAAGGAGGCTAATAGGGCGATAATTTAATGGGTCAGTTCTTTCGCCAGAATTCTTGAATACTGGTACCACAGAAGCAGTTTTCCAACAGCCCGGAAAGCAAGATTCATTAAGGCATTTGTTGTAGAGTTTGGAGAGAACTGGAGCTACTTCGGCTGAGCACTTTTTTAATAGCACAGCTGGGATGAGGTCGGGTCCACATGCTTTTGAAGTGTCAAGGTTTTTTATGATAGCATGCACCTGAGCAGGGGTGATTATCAGATCGTCTAGCGTGGCGTCTGTCCGCATAGGAAATTGAGGTAGGGGTGGTTTAGAGGGTCCAGTGTGGAGTTTGAGGCAAACCGACTGGCAAGCATGTTAGCCTTCTCGGTTGCTGAGCAAAGAACCTCGTGATTGTTGGTTAGTGGGGGAATTGTTGATTGCCCATTATTTACTACACTGTTGTAGATTTTCCAGAAGTCACGAGTTCCTATTTTTTGTGCTTCGATGCGTTTTTTAGTGGTTTCCGTAAATTCCCTCTTAGATAAAATCAACAGTGGCGCATTCAAAAGGAATGATTCTGTTTAAAACACAATTTAAGAATGATACTGTACTTTTGCATTTAAAACTTTAAATCCAGCTATTATATATATTTATATATACATATATGAATATATATATATATATATATATATATAACTACTTAATTTACTTACATAAAATTAATATACGAAACTATAGATTTATGCGTAAACTTTAAGTATTTACTTCAAAAGTGTTCAATACGTAGGTAGAGCTAGTTAGTAAGTTATAAAATGTATATGGTGATTAAGCTACACTGAATATTCCGCGTTTCATCCACTCTTTTAGATAGCCAATCAGCTTTCTAGTATCCACCGCGCCCTTTCTATCAGCCAATGAGAATGCATTTATCGGACAAAGGCCTATTTGACCTCTGGTTGACCTGTTCCTTTGTGTGTGCTCTATTTAGCCTGGATATTTAGCTTCTTGATCTGTTTTAAATCTAGGTTAGTGTTTTTTATGTTAGTTTATATATAAATATATATATGTGTACACACATATATATGCACATATATATACATATATATGTACATACATATATGTGTGATCGTTTGTGTATATTCATGTTTATTTAATTTATTTATTTGTTTATTTTCTATTGTTTTTGTTAGTATATATATATATATATATAAAAATTAACAACAGGTTCTCTACAATGTAACGTAGACTACAATGCATTTTGGACTAAGTCCCTGTGAGAAGACATGTGAAGCTTCCTTCCAATGCACAGCGATGAGTCTCCAACTAGAGTAGGCAATCAATCGATTTGATTGAAAAATGAGCTATTTTATCGATTTTGATGACAATAAAAAGTGTGAAACATTTGTTGATTATGATTCAATCCCGGACAAAGTCGGGTCTCCCTGCTAGTATATATATATATATATATATATATATATATATATATATATATATATATATATATATATATATATATATGTTTTAATAGGCTATTAGTTTTGAGCTGTTTTTCCTTAGGTTTAGACATCTTGGTAAGGGTTGTGATTTCTATAAATCTCAGCAAGGGGCAGACGTGGAACAGAAGTGGTAACAAACGCTATTGGGCTAGCGAGCAATATGGGCATTTCGTTAACCTGTCATAACTAGGCCTATTTTCAATGTTAAACGTTTTACCAAGTATACAAGTAAACGTTTACCTCTTACACCCTTATTAATGGCATGGCAACAAGAACAGTATGAAAAGAGGTTTAAGTAATCTCTACTACTTGCACAAAACTTCTGCCGAGTATACAGCGTTTCCTTCCCACCCTTTGTCAGAAAAATTGCTTATTCATTTGAGATTTGGACTGAGGGATAAAATAAGGGAAGCGAAAATGCATCCACAAATATATTTTCTACTCTGGTCAAGTAGAGCTCTGTGAGGACGAGCATTATCATGATGGAAGATGACTCTCTTTATTAAATAAAGGTTCTTTTCGGGTCAAGATGTGTGGGAATATTGCAGAAAAATATGAATGAGGCTTTCATACTCTGAACGAAAAAGTTAATCATGGTGATACACAATACCACTTCTGCTATTTTCTTTGTCATGAATTGTTAATAAGAATAATTTTGCATAGAGATTACAAGTTTTACTGAGATAAATTTTACAAGATAATATTATTGACATATTTACACCTATTGTAGTCAGATAAGAATATTCGACTGTTTTTTTTTTGCACCTAATGTGAACGAATACTAGCATGTCTACTTTTTAAGCATCTAAATTAATTTAAAAATGTGCAAATAGTTTTAAATAAAATTTAACATCAAACAAGATAAAAGTCAACATCTAACAAGACTATCAAAGGAGAATAAACTTATTACCCCCTTCCGTCACCTATGTTATTCCCCTTTGATTTCAAACACAAACTGCTGAACAAACATTTGTACACTTCCAAACTTAATTTGATGAAATGTATCTTTCACTTTTCTTGTCTGCAGGTTTGTTTTCAAAATGAAAAACTTGCATTCTGTTTTTTCTTATTAAATCACTTTTTTTTTATTTTAAATTAGTTTTTCTCTTTATTTAATAGTTGTCGACATTTTTGTACAAATTATTTTTCTACTTTCTTTCTCTTAGTTATCAAGCATATATTTTCTCCTTACAACAGATTTGCTTTTAAATTTATAAAATAATTAGTACTAGCAGAACCTGTGGAAATTCCACGGTAGTTGAAAATTTTTTAAATACATGTTAAATAAAATGAATAAAAAATAGAATAAAACAAATAACGACGAATTTTAAAAAAATTTAGTAAATTCTTTTTTAACCTTTTAAAGCTAAAAAGTATAGATTTAAAAGTTTAGATTTAGATTTTTCCCATATAAATTCAACACACAATACACTATTTTTTTTGTTTTTTAATAATTTTTTATATAGATTATAAAGAAAAAAATGTCAATTGACTTTTACATTTTTTTTTAATTTTAAAAAGAAACTATAATAAAAGCAACTTACAGTCTCTTCTCAACATGCCTTTTTAAATTATAAAATAAAATAGCCAGTTGAATGTACTCGCAGTAAATGGAACAAAAAGACATCAACAGATCTTATATACAACAATTTAACAGACAAGCATGATTATATGAAAAGTAGAATTAGCTTTAAAAAGAAATAATTAAACGGAAACGTAAGGTGCTATATTATAATGTGTGTTTAAATGAAAACATGCGAAAGAAAAAGAGAAGAATGAAATGCTTTAAAAGATGAATAGAATCCTAACGAGAGATAAATTACTTTGAAAGTCAATTTCTAAAAGCCGCTCAACAAATGGGATTTACTTTATAAACTCTTATAACTCTTGCTTTCCTTATCTTGCCCTTTAGTCCTCACCTTCCATGACCGTTTTCTTGCTGACAAATGCGGAATAATTTCTACTTTCTAAATCGAAATCTATCCAGCTACTACTTATTGTTTGCTAGTTTTTGACCTTGAGGTGGTATGTTTTAGCTCTTTACATCAAATGGCTTCATGTTTTGCCTGGAGTAATTTCCATAAAAAAAAACTGATGTTAGAAGCATTATAATTAAAAATAAGAGGCATCAATATCATTATTGATTAAAACTTTTAAAAGAAGTATTGTCTAATATACAAAGTGATTGGTTCAATCACGAAATGGGAACTAACACTAAGCACGCTTTACATTTAATTTTGGTTTGTCAGTTGATATGTACGTGCAATATAAACGTAATAAAAATACAAGCAAATACGAATAAAAACAAACCAAAAACTATATGGGTCCACCGACTGATGCCTGGAATTTTAGGAGAAAAATTAAAATTAGCCCTAAAAGATGTGCTTTTCACCCCTAAAATACCCTGGGGCTCAAATATTACGTTTCGAGATGTATATGCACGTGAGCTTACTTTTTGGGTAATGTTCAGCAAAATCTGATGGTCAGAAAAGATTCTATGTCCTGAAAAGTGTTTTTTAGGGGGCATTTTGACCACTTTTAACCCTCTGGAGACGTAACTAGAATTTTCCCAGGGTCAACTACTACGTTTCTAGATATATATCCATGTGATCTCGCTTTTGGGTAATTTTCAGCAAAATCTAGTGATTGGAATAGATTCTATATCCCAAAAAGTGCGACTTTTTACCATTTTTATCCCTTTTGACCCCCTGGAGACGCAGCAAGAATTTTCATCAAAAATCCGAGAATGTTAAATTTCCTCCCTTGGGTAGTTGTAACTTCAAGCAAAATTTCAAATAAATGTAATGAGTAGTTATTGATAATTTTGGGAACGAATGGACGAACGGACAAACGGATGAATGGACGAGGGTGAATTCTAAGGTTCAAATCCGACTAAGTTAATAACATATACAATCAAAATAAACTAAACAGTTATTTACAATCGCACGCATTAATATAAAATTGGAAACCTGTTTAATAGAATGTCTTATTATATATTATAGATTACATAAAACGAAAGAACGAATGTGTAATGAAATCGTTAAAATATAAAGATATATATGATTTATTCAAGGATTTAACAAAGGAGAAGAAATGCAAAAATATCAAAGAAATAATTGTAATAATGTCTACTATTTCATTTATAATCCTTTGTCGGTATATATTCTGTATTATTACTTTTTGAACGTTCTTAATATCTAAAAAGAAATAAAGTTTTCATTAACATATTGGTTTCATTAACAATTGTTATTTCGGGAAGAAGAAATATAATGTTGGCGGTTAGATTCCGCTATCTGAAGAAGTAGAACGTTTTTTGCAAGAAAGATAAATGAAGCTAAAAGACTTAAATTGAATTATACGTAAAGACAGTGCGAATTACATTATATTAGTCAAGTCACAGCTTCATATCCTATTCACAATTCCAAAATTCAATTATATTGCTCAAGTCAAACTACTATTCAATTAAACAAATTTTATGAATGTTTTTATTTTCTCGAATAGGAAAATGTTCTTTAGAGAAGCAGCCCGTTTGTCACGAAAGACAAAGTCGTCCACTCTTTATGCTCATGCTGACGTTTTCGGTGAATGTGTCGTGAAATCACAAAGAACTTTAAATACATCTCGTTTTTGTGTGGTGGTGAGGAGTTGATATGCAGTTAAACAAAACTCCAAACTGGAATTGTAATAATGATGAACATGGAAGAATATTGCATTCTAAAAACGACTTCTTTTTTTTTTTTAATGCCAATTTCCATTTATTATGGTGAAGAGAAAGCTATCTTGCTTTTCCCTCTTCACAAACGAAACCAACCAAGCCAGCTAATAACCTGATAATTAACAAGAAACGCAAGAACTTTATTCCCCAATATTCTTATACACAGAGTGACAAAACTAAATGTTTTCTAAAACAAAGGTTCTCAGAATTAAATTAATGCACACTTACAAGTAAGCTATTTAACCTGCGTTAGTCCCAAATTTTGCTTAAGTGCTTATAATTCCTAGTTGGCAACTTATTTCTTTTCCTTCCTAGTACTCTCCGGACTCAGTGAGGGTATAGCACGCAGTTGTATCAGTTTTCCGTGGAGGTAGACGTCGCTTTGTCCTTTTGAGGTGTCCAGTCACCCCATCTGACTAACGTAGCTATGATTTTATGATTTATATATTTTTCCAGTGGGAATAGAAAATTTGTAGATATAAGCGCATATTATGTATCATTAAGCTCCTCTGTATTATTTAATATGTAATTAATATGTTTTGATATTTTCTTTATCATAAGTTTTGATGGAATTATTATTTTATTTACAATTTATTACTCTTTCAGTCTTGTAACTATGAGCTTAGCTAATGTCATATCTTAATATTTCCTTCGTTCTATCATTTATTTTATTGTATAATTTTATATTAATATCAACAAGATACAAGTGATTCAAACTGTTCAACCAGGATTGTAGATATATCCTGAACCAACAAGATAACTATATTTTACAAAATAATAACACTATAAACATTTTTTGTATTGGGTGTATAAACACTAAACTAATCATGTTTGGAACACCTCAGTGATAACGCAGAGTGTAATGATTTCGGTAGAGACGGGGGAATAAACAACAGAAAAAGTAAGACATATGATCAAAAGAAGTGTTAACGTAAAAAGCAATAGGTTTAGAAAATAAAAAAAATGAGAAAAGGATAGTAATGAAAGAAAATAGTAATAAATAAAAGGATAAATATCAATGCGAATAGCGAACCCCCTCCTCCTCCAAATCAAACGTAAAGCCAGATTCAGTTCCCCCTCTCTCACACACAACATCGCTAGCAGCAAGGGTCCCACTACTCCCTTTAACACCTTGCCTTTTTTTCTCGTTCACTCCTTTCTCCCTCTGTAAAGATCGACGTGCGACAGAATTTAGCAGAAGCCGCCGGCATAAGAGGAGCGTGGATTGATTAAGCTAAGAAGAAGGGGAGGAAAATATCTAAGCGGGAGGAATAAAAGAAAAACGCGCTCTCTTTTATTTGGGGACAGAAACAGTGACCTGACAAGATGGGAAATTATCGCTGCATTACTCCGAGAATAGGATGAAAAGTCCTAAATAAATACCTCAGCCATCCACGCAGAGACAATTAAAAGAACATGGACAAATATCATGTACTTGGAATTAAACAAGAGATTTAAAATTCAATCGCCTAAAGCCATGAGAAATCTTTGTATGAAATGTTGCCCACATGGAACACCGTTGACGAAATTGAAAAAAGACTGAGATATGGCGATATGTTCGCAGTCACAAACTTTCATAAAACCAATATTGGCCATTTGATTCTATTTATCTGGAGATAAGTACCCCTTTATAATACCCCATCTCCTAACCCCCGACCTTACCACCATCCATCCCATTTTTCAAACAGTCATTCCATGACGACATTCATATCATATTTATTTTGCTTTATTTTTTATTAGATTTTTGGGTTTGTTTTCTTGTTATGCTTGCTCGACCTCACCCCGACCTACTGAAGTGTTGCATTAAGTTTCAAATATGTGTTAAATAAAATCCCTATTATATGTTATCCATGTGTTGTGTCATTCTTGTTTGAGCTCGAATTGTGCAAAGTCAAATGAGGATTACTCACGAATCTTTGACAACGTGTCATTCAGGCTGCAACTCTGCGTCCGACGCATTTTTATCTCTTTTATTTTACGAGTAGCGTAGGATTGAAGCGCTATTCTAGAGTCGAAGATTCTAAGCAGGGGTGATCATCCCGATTTAGCTTCTCCCAGCCCATAACAAGTGTTAAATGCATACAAAATCCAGTATTCATGCAACACTAAAATATATTTCAATACTTGTTTTCTTATTAATTGTATTTATGCTATTCATCTATGCTACTCATCTTATTTAAGTACTAGGAAGGATACCCTACGTTGCCCAGGAGTGAATTAGGATAAACATATGTTCCACACTTCCAGTATTGTTATTGTCATCGAAATCGGTGAAATTGCTAATTTTTCAATCAAATCAATTGATTGATTGCTTTAGTCGGAGACCCACCGTGTTGCACCAGGAAGAAGCTTCACATGCCTCCCTGAAGTGACTTTATCCACAATACATTGTTGTATACATTGCACTGTAGAGAACCTACTGTTAATTTAATAAAATTATTTTATATATAATGGTGTGAATTAAATTGTTTAATGTGAAAGTGAAGTCTGATTGTTCAATTATGTTCTAAACAGAAACATACATTTCGAATATTATAAAAGAACTGTTGATTTTATACGCCATTCTGCTTGTGCGATGATAAAACTTCTTAAATGCAATTGTGATGTTAGGCTGTATATGTGTGTTAATTTTTTATCAAAATTGGAATTTTTCGATTATTGATTTTCGATACTAATTAAGGGTTTTTCGATACAAAACTTATCTAAAAACACTCCCAGATACAACGTATATTTGTGTGAAGTTTAAAAACTCGGCCCAACCTTTTCGGTATTCATAGCGAATAAACTCACACACAGAGACACACACATAAAGTGTCTTTTATATATAAATAGAAATAACGAAAAACATTCGTTTTTATTATTATTATTATTATTATTATTATTATTATTATTATTATTATTATTATTATTATTTACACAAAAAAACAAATAGGATACTAACAATTAAGAACCTTTTCTACCATGTAATATTTTGCTAATTATACGTTATAATTGACAGCGTTTTGAATCGACGACTCGGGAAGAAGGGTGATATGGCATTATGCTTTCCTTAATTTCTCTGAAACTATTGAAACACCATTATAACGGAATGTTATGTGATCCGTGATTGGATAAAACTATAATGAAATAATTTGTTATGTGATCTGTGATTGGATAAAACTATAATGAAATCATTTGTTATGTGATCTGTGATTGGATAAAACTATAAAGAAATCATTTGTTATGTGATCTGTGATTGGATAAAACTATAATGAAATCATTTGTTATGTGATCCGTGATTGGATAAAACTATAATGAAATAATTTGTTATGTGATCTGTGATTGGATAAAACTATAATGAAATCATTTGTTATGTGATCCGTGATTGGATAAAACTATAATGAAATAATTTGTTATGTGATCTGTGATTGGATAAAACTATAATGAAATCATTTGTTATGTGATCCGTGATTGGATAAAACTATAAAGAAACCATTTGTTATGTGATCCGTGATTGGATAAAACTATAATGAAATCATTTGCTATGTGATCTGTGATTGGATAAAAATATAATGATATCATTTGTTATATGATTTGTGATTGGATAAAACTATAATGAAATCATTTGTTATGTGATCTGTGATTGGATAAAAATAAACAATCACAGGCAACTATTTACAACATCTGCTCTACTCCACGTGAGTAGATTTTTCAAATTCCCTTTCTCTTTTGTTTCTTTCCTAGTTCGACCGAGCAAATACAGAGACTGCGGCCACGTCGAGCAGGTATCAGACGTGTCATACTGTGCATAGTTTATGCGTGTGGGCGAACGCGAAGTTCCTTATTTCGAATCTTCTCGCCAAAAACACATGGAGCAAGAGAAATATGCACAAAAATACCCCCTTTTTTGCAAAACCCCTTTTCTTCTGATCCTTCCTTTCAAGTAATATAAAATCTCGGTATAATTAAATTCTTGTTTGTTTTCTCTTGCTATGTCACTTGTTTTGTAAAATTTGTTTGTCAATACAGTGGTCTTGAAATGTCGTCTCTTATTTTAACAGGGAAAACTCCTAACACGACAGTAACTATCCCACACAATTTAGTTTCATTTTTTTACCTTATTTCTTTAAAAAAAATTCACTATTTCAAGGTGCTACTAATGGAAAATAAATTCCCCAAATCAAAAAAGTATTGATTGGATTTTAAGTAAAAATAGATCATAACAAAGAAAGGGTTACCATCTATCCGAAGTTCATCCAGTTCAAACATGAATAACATGAAAATAAAAAATATTCATTCCTTACAAAACTGAGCCTGCAATGAAAAACGTGAGACTGTTGAAGATAGGATATTATTAAATGAAAAAAATTGAAGTCCAACTATACAAAAAAATTTTATTTACAAATTGTTAATACAATGAAAACTGATGGTTGGTAACGGTTAATAGTTCAGAGTGCTCGAGAACGTTCTAAGTGAAAAAGAGTTGTTTAGTCTGTAAGGAGTAATTTAGTACACGTGTCCATTTCGACTATTACCTTATGAGTGGCGTTACAGATATGAAATCAATAGACATTGTAGATGTGAGTGTATATAAATTTGTTCTGTTGTATTAGTGAGAGAGTATGTAAAATTTACGTGTATGTGTGTTTGATGAGCGGCATGTATGTGCTTTGCTTGCGTACCCTAGTTTGTAAATGTCTGTAGTTATGTATTTGTTATTACAGAGTCTTTCGACCCCAAAGGACTTAGGCTAGATTGAGACATGCGCACACGTTGAATCTAGAAGAAGATAGGAAAAAACAGAAAAACGCTATGTTTAGGTTTTTATAGTGCGCACAAATATTTGAAACTGAATATTAATTGTAATATGATTGACTGAAAAGATTGGTCATTGTTTTTAGATAATGTCAAGTGTCTTCACTAGTAAACAATATTAAAAAATAATCATAATATTTTAAAGGCCTTTATCTCAACTTTTAAGAAAAAAAAAAAGGAAACGGGCTAATTTTAAAATAAAATATTCAATTAGAAAATTCCCCTAAATTTGTGATTTACAAACAGTTACATTTTGATATCTACCTGGTTTATCCTCAAAAAACTCTAAATTTCACTGCAAATATTTCTTACGGGAGGTGTCATTTAGATCATTTTCTTTCAGCTGCCATTCTTATATATGTTGTAATTAGAAGTATTTTTCACCATGACTTTTCAAACCCTTTCCAGCTGCTATTTTCATAGTTTTTGGCAATCTGGGAATCGAGAAATAAATCTTTTCATTGCTGGAACAATGGCTTCGCTGTTAAATTAATGTAAGCTTGTCATCTATAAGAAAAAGGCACCTGTCAAATAGCAAAGCAATATTACGAAAACACACTACAGATAAAACAAGAACACAAGTCAGTAAGGAAAGTTTATCTTACTTTTCAATGTTGTATTAAGTATTCTCAAAGATTTGCTATGAGAACATTGATGACTTCAAAGCTATTTACATGCATGAGGTTGAAATGTTGCATTGTGGTTACTGTTATCATATTGTTGTAATCTCAGCATAGAATCTACTTATGGCGCAACTAAGTGTTGTCTTAAGCTAAGGAAACAGAAGTCTTGCCTGTATTGAAAATGCTTGCTTCTTGCTGGCAAATCAAACCATCTAATATAGTTAGCCTTATGTTCAAGTACATTCGAAATATAATACAGTACAAAGAAACAGTTACTCATGAAAACGAACCTCCTAAAGTAAAACCTTGAATAATTATCTAAACTCGAATGTAAATTAATATTAAGCCGACGATACAAATTTATAATAGTTAATTATTGGATTTTAATTAATTATAAGATAAAGTCTTACCACGTGTGTGTGTGTGTGTGTGTGTGTGTGTGTGTGTGTGTGTGTGTGTGTGTGTGTGTGTGTGTGTGTGTGTGTGTGTCGGGTGAGGTCGGGCGATAAAGAGAGATTAAAGATCGCGCCTGTGATTTTATAAGCTGCGGTCACGCAAAATCTCGCCACACACATGCAAATGGGGAAGATAGGCTACTTTTATACAGCCTGAGTTGAGAAGTAGGATTGTGACCTTTGACGATTGTTGGATTTCAGTCACGTATTTGGTGAACCGCTGTTACGACTTCTCACAACTTGATCAACAAAAAAACACCAAGTCTAAATGATCTACCATCTACTAAAAATAGGGAAGAGATAAAAAAGTTTGAGAAAAATGAGAGATTGTTTTTCTGATTAAATAAAGATTGAAATTAAAGAATATTTTTGACATTTTTTTTAATTGAAAATTTTTTACCGATTGCATAATTTTAAAATTCGAATGCATTTTATTACATAAAAAAACCGTTGTGAGAATTTCTTTCTTTACGGATAAAAAATATAATTTCTGTAAATTCTTTTGCATACGTCTTCATTATTTCTTGAATGAAAATGTTTACTAAAAAAATGAGAATAATCCAAACTGAAACTATTTACTTATAATAATATATTTGCTGTTTCTAATTAAAGGGAGATAATAATTTTCCGATATGTTCTGACATATGTACGAAAGGTGTTATTGTGACGACCGATGACAGGTTGGCGTTAATGTTTCTTTTTTTATTTTTTTTAATGTCAACCGATCAACCGACAATTCCTTTGCAATCAATTGTTTGATCGCAATCGATATAATGAACACCCCTGACCTAATCTATACTTCAAATTTGGGAAAATCGAGTCACTAAGATGAACAGAATAAAAATTATGGCCCAAAGTGTGACCTTCGTCTTTTCCATGCCCTCAATTTTTGACGGGGATATTTAAACATTAAATTAGTTTTCAGTTAGACAATGACATTTATTTTGACCAAGTATGGTGATGATTGGTGAAACGATGTAGACAGTTGTGGCCTGATATCAGGGAGGAGTGTGAGAATGGTCATGGAAGTAAGCATCCACGGGTAGCATGTGCATAATGTAAAACATCACCAACACTGTAGCTCGAAACCCAACCGATAGGAAACAAAAAGGTGGCATATGGAAATCAAGACGAGGTCGAATTTGGACATTTTAAAAAGCTAGCATTTCTTTGACTGACAGGAACGTTTTTTTTTTTTGTTGAGTCGGAGTCGTTTGAATGTGCAGGAGATTCGTGTGTCAGTGAGAAGAAAGACGGATTTTCTACGGCCGCCGAAACAGGGAAAAAAAAAAGAGGATTGTCATTTTTTGTGCGTACCGAGAAGATTGCAAGCTGAAGAAAAACTCTTTCTTTTTTTTCTTGCACGAACATTTAACGGTATCTGCCAATTCAAAGAAAAACTTTAACTTCAACACTTCAAGCTATTTCGGCTGTCATGGCTAAGGTACGATTAAGCAGCGACATGGTCAAGCCATTTACTGTTTAGGGAGACGTAGTGGCATGGCTGAAGAATGTTGATAGCGAAACTTCAAAATATAGATGATGTGACAAGTCTTCTGCCATTGTATCTGGAGAGGGATGCATTGGCCCTCTACTTAGAAATGAGCGAGATTGACCCACGGAATGTTGAGCGGATAGAGACTTGATTAATGGAGGCATTCACGGATGGTGCGTTCATAGTCTATAGGAAGTTAACCATGGTGAAATAGGCTGGTGAGCAGGTGGACTTTTATGCGAACAATATCAGATTTTGGTTGGACTGGCTGGTTTCTAGGAAGTCGGACTAGAAAAACTTGCCGAACTGGTTTTTGTCACAGGGTTCCCTAATGCCATTTCCACTGAACTCTAGCAGGCACCAAAAATTGAGACCCTAACTATGAGAGAACTAATAGCAAGAGCAACGGTGCTGACTTCAATCAGGGACCAATGCCATCACATAGTTGCAGCCGTAAATCCATCCAATGTTGAATGTGCTATTCCTACCGGGAATAGCCCTGGCGCAGGAGTAAACTGCTACAAATGCGGCTGCAAAGTTCAAAGAGCAAGAGCTTTCCAAAGACATGGAACCCATTGCTACCAATGTGGCAAGGTTGGACACTGGGTTCAGGATTATTCCGGAAATGAACAAGAGGACGAGGTATCAGTGCCAGCCTACTCCCCCACCAAGATGTAAATGCGGCTCTCCTGAAGATTGTCATCTATTTTTTTTTTTTACACAGTGGTCACCACTTATCAAGACCCAGAAGCCACTCAGGGATAAGGGTTATTGCAAGTACATTACGTTAGTGTGGAGATTTGATGAAGTGTTTACTTAAGGGAGCGGTTCATTAGGAATTTGTTAACGTTGGACTTGAACACATCCAGGTTGTAGTCAGGTGAGAAGCAGGCAGACGGAACAGAGTTCCACAGGCGTGCAGTTCTAAGAAAGAAGCTTTGTTCATGGAATCCACGTTTTGATTTAGCCACAGGTAAAGAGTGGGGGAAATTTTTCATAGTGGATTCAGCTAGACGGGTGTTTTTCGTGAAAGATTGGCAAGGGGGGACCAGAGATTGGAGTTCAGACGAGCCCATGCCATGGAAATAACGATAAAACAAGGATAGGCTCGCAACGTCTCTTCTGTGGGAGAGAGGTTGCAGGGTAGAGAAAAGGGCATCCCCCACTAAGCAACGAAGTCTATTTTGTACTCTGTCAAGGCAGGATAGGCTGTTTTTAGCAGCTCCTGCCCAGATATGGCAGCAGTATTCCATCCTTGGACGTACTTGGCTTTTATATAGATAGAGAATTGCATCAGTAGTGAGATATCTTCTGGAGCGGTAGAAGGATCCCACCATCTTTCCAGCGACCTTGGCAACAGACTTGATGTACGTGTTCCATTTCAGATCAGGAGTAAAGGTCAAACCCAGAAGCTTGTCAAAACACGGGGCCTCTCCCAGACGAGAGCCATCCATCCCAATTGATGCCAGATGGGGATCAGAGCGTTGATGATGTAAGGATAGGAGTTTGGTTTTAGATGCATTAAAGGTAACATGTTGATGGAATGCTGTGTTTGGCATTAATTGACACATGATGCTTTCATACGATAATAAATGTGAATTGATGTCGATTCTGGAAGACAGCAAAAGTGGACGTCCTTACTATTGAAGGCTCATCTCGCATGTGTTTCAGAAGAGGAATAGTCACTATTTCAACAAACGACAGTGACTATGTTAGGATTGATGCTCTAGTGGTGCATGGTAAATCACTGGTATTTGATCTGTTGTTAGGGATCGATGCTATAAAAGCATTGGGAGGCATCATTGTTGGACCTACGGGTGCAGTCCAAACCAGTATTGGGAAAGTCTTTATGTGTGCAGCTATCTCAATCAGTGAACTGGACTTTACTGCTACGTTTGACCATCAGAAACGAGCATGGATCGTGGCATGAAAATGAGCAGATAACCACCAACCTGAAGGACTGCATAATGGAGTGCCAGAATATTGAGTGGCTGCAGAACTTATGATCAAGAACTGTGGATGAACAAGGGTTGGCTTGTGCGATACCTGAAAGAAAGACTCGAAACTTCCAAGGGATGAATTCAGTTGATGGCCATGATACAGCAGAATAAGGCAAAGGTGTGTCCAGTGATGGATTGTCACAAACTGAATAATCATGTAGATTCATTCACGGTAAATGCAGATGTTAAGATGTGCGAGTGGCGCCAAAAAGGGGCATATCTCAAAGTATAAGTCCACAAAACACTGTGACCATACTGGACGATAGAGGTTGATTGAAATAGATACTGCCTGACACGTTTGGGGTTTGGTTTGAACGTGGCTCTCCTCATTATGAAGACTATTGTTAGCAGGATGCTAGCAGAGCATCGACTTATATCGATGATATCTTTGTTGATGAAGACGTTGTGCCTACATCTTGAGTTTATGAAGATTTACCTCAATTCAGACTAGAATGCAAAAACTCAGAACAGCTTGGGGACGGCACACGCATCCTGGGACTGACAGTTTAAAGAGTCCTATGCTGGATACAAAGGAACACAATCCCAGAAATTCCCAATATTCTAACACAACAGACTGTATTTTACTTGTGTGGAAAGTTCGTAGGGTAGCTACCAGTGTGTGCATGGCTGCTTGTGGCATGTGCTCACACCAAGGCTGCCAGTGAGATGCTCATTATAAGATGACTAAATACCCTCAAAGAATTGGTGACGGAATATGGGCTCTAAGGAGACGTGATATTGATTGCGTCAATTCACAACATGGGCAATCAATTGACGCATGTATCACTTAATTGGTTTAATGCTATGAAGTAGGATCAAGCAAAAAGCCACTGATCAGTTCTGTGCATATCGCTGAGCTGGACAGAAGTAGTGGACATCCAGGAGTGCAACACACTGTTTATTTTGCCGGAAGAGTTTGCATTGCGCTGACAAAAGCAGCAGATTGGCAATACAAACATGCATGGAATGCCAATCTATAGATCCAGTTCATTGGAAGAAAGGAAAACAAGAGGTGAGCAGCGATTGGAAACGGTTGGGGATAGATATTATACACTGTGGTGCTTACAATTTCCTTGCTATCACAGATCGTGGCCCATCACGGTTGTCAGCGTGGAGGCAATTAGCACAGCAGGACTTGGCAACTATAATTCGCCTAATGGAAGTGGTCTTTTTTAATGTGGCCCACCTCGCAAACTCCTGGCAGATAATGACACCGCCTTCTGCAGTCAGGAATTGACACCGCCTTCTGTAGCAAAGAACTGACACCGCCTTCTGCAGCAAAGAATTAAGGACGTTTGCAGATGAATGGGGTGTGAACTTGAGATTTCATTGTGCATATGCCCCAGCCGGGAATGCCATCGCATTGTAAAACAGATTGCAGTTAGAATGCACTGCTCCATACCAGAGGTGGTCTACTGATACAACGTGTCTCCAAAAGACGACAAGTCATGTTTGACCTCACTAGCCAATGCTATATACCGGTATGAGGTCTGGGTGAAAGGAATCGGTGTTATGCCTCCAGTAGCAGGCCCCGAGCACAGTACCTGTCAAATTGGAGAATTTGTGTGGGTGAAGGCACCATAGAATCGGTGTACCATGAGATTTGGCTAGGGTGGAGTAACCAAGATAATTAGTCCACAGTCCATCATGGTGGAGGGATGCTCCGACATGTAAAGGATCTACACCCCAATACAATGTACTCTCATCATCAGAAGATTCCGACAGAACAATCTTCAGAATGTGGGTCAGAAAATCTTATACTGGACGACGAAACAGACTCAGAATATGGTTATGAGACAGGAGTAGAGGACGCACATGCTCCTGATGAAGCCCACAATTCTGAAAAGGCCCAACAATTGTGAAAAAACACCCAACAAAAACGACAACTGCCTGAATGCAGCCTGTATAAGCATAAGATCAGGAACGAGTGTTACAATGGTCATGGAAACAAGCGTCCAAGGGTGGTATGTGCATATTGTAAAAAGTCGCCAACAATTTAACTTGAAACCCGACTGATTTTTTAATACGGGACATACTAATGAGTTTTTCAAGGTTGTTGGGACAATTTTCTCAGATATGCTTTTAAAGATAGTAACACAGCTTTTATGGGGGGAGAGCGATACAATCAAAACGTAATTGGAGACAAAATGAAAAATCGTCTTTTGCACATGGCTCCACGCATCGCTTCCGCCTGGGAAGAAAAAAATAAGATAACCACAAAATAATTATCGACCAATGGCAGAGCTCCGTGCCTAAAATAAACACCTCAAATATCACAGTCACTGGGAGCCGGTGTGCGACTATAAAACGAGGGATTTGAGGGAACCGAGAAGAGAGGGAAGAGGAGATTCGCCCAGCTGCGTCAGTGAATGCACGGGCAGATTCTCCCACCCGACCTAAAGAGATGAAGAAGAAAAAGAAATAAGGCATCAGTGAACTGAAGCCGACTACGCTCTCATGTTATGGGCCAAACGCCTTCAATTCTAAACAATGCCTAATTCACACAAACCAAAGAAGAGAGGAGGAAAAAGAAGACGAAGACGCCGGGCTGCTAGCTGCTGATGAAAAAGTCACTCGCTTTCCAGTTACAAGCCAGGACACGCATCACCGACAGCAGGATGACCGACCTACCCTAACCCTCTCCATCGTCCAAAAGATAAATTACATTTTACGAACATTCATTCCTTGTCAATTCATACATACCTACAAACAGTTTACGAACATTCATTCCTTGTCAATTCATACATACCTACAAACATTTTACGAACATTCATTCCTTGTCAATTCATACATACCTACAAACAGTTTACGAACATTCATTCCTTGTCAATTCATACATACCTACAAACATTTTACGAACATTCATCTCCTTTGTTAAATCACATTCCATCTTACGAACACTTTGCCTCTCCTAATACAAATTGTTGGTAGTAAATAAAGTCGGTTCTCAACCTTCAATATTTGTCTGTCTTTAATTATATGGAGTCAGACACTTCCAATGTCGCTCATTTCATGTATTCTTGGCTGTGGCCTCTATGGCATCCTTTCCTACCCCTAATCCTTTTCATAAATACCGAGGCCATACGTATATGTTTGGAAACTTTGAATTCACTAATTCTATTAATGCCTTAATCATCTGACTCCAAGATTTTAACGTTATCAAAACTTTTTTTTCACAGTTTGTTAGATAACCATTTCTAAGGTTTGCAAATGCTGGCTAAGAGACATCGGACAAAACCCACCATATTATTAAAAAGAAAGACAAAACCCACCATATTATTAAAAAAGAAAAACAAAACCCACCATATTATTAAAAAGAAAGACAAAACCCACCATATTATTAAAAAGAAAGACAAAACCCACCATATTATTAAAAAGAAAGACAAAACCCACCATATTATTAAAAAAGAAAGACAAAACCCACCATATTATTAAAAAGAAAGACAAAACCCACCATATTATTAAAAAGAAAAACAAAACCCACCATATTATTAAAAAGAAAGACAAAACCCACCATATTATTAAAAAGAAAGACAAAACCCACCATATTATTAAAAAGAAAAACAAAACCCACCATATTATTAAAAAGAAAAACAAAACCCACCATATTATTAAAAAAGAAAAACAAAACCCACCATATTATTAAAAAGAAAGACAAAACCCACCATATTATTAAAAAAGAAAGATAAAACCCACCATATTATTAAAAAAGAAAGATAAAACCCACCATATTATTAAAAAAGAAAGACAAAATCCCAACAGCATAAAATAAATGAATCAATCAATTTTATATTTACTTTTACATTTAAGAATATTAAGCAACTACGGGATAAATGGCAACTGAAGATAGATTTTAAGGCCATTCTTGAAGAAGATATAGTTTTAAATATTATCTAAGTGCCGCAAAATACATATTTAAAAATATTTACCCGTGTTTTTATGCAAATAATTTGATGTTCTAAGAGTTCATTCTAAGAACACAGTTCTTGTATTATCTTTTACAATTATTATATTAAATAAAACAAATCCTATTACTAGATTAAATCTATCATAATACATTTTGGTTTATTCGTAAATATGACCGCGATTTTAATATTTTGTTAATATTTGGAGAAAATCAATTACTTAGTGACTGTTTGATACTTGAAAGGAATTTGAAAACAGTTAAATTATCGAATAAAAAGTCATTTAAATATTATTTAGGGAAGGGAGAGCGCTTAGTACATATATAAAATGATATCCCGCTATAGAACAATCCGAAAATCTCTTTTCAATCGATATTTATTCCATAGTTGCTTATTCTTTCTACAATCCCAAAATTACGTAATTTTCTATTTCTAATTTTCCGGTGTCCAGTTTTCCGTTGTATCATTTTTCTGGGTATCATTAAATTATTAATGATGGTTGAAAGTATTTATCTTCCCAAAAACGTTCTAATTAATTTAGAAGCATTTTTCAGAACATGGTTAGATCAACTGCGTTCTTTTAAAAGTTACCTAGAGAATTTATGCAAAAATTATTTTTTTGTTTTTTTCTTATATATAAGTAAAATTTACATCGTATTTTGATGTTATTAAGATGCTAGTTTTTGTGATTATTTAAAAACAATAAATATATATATCATTAGTACCAATAATAGAAAACTGATTTAAAAATTAAAAAGAATTATTTTTGGAATCGAAAAATAGGCACAATTTTTTCCGATTCTCCATTCCGATCAATTGTCCAAAGACTAGTAAATATATTTAAAAGTGTATCGTTCACTTAATTGAAAATTGTATATAGGCGACTTGATTCACAGTCAAGACTGAGATTGTTTGCACTTTTGGCTTCGTATTTCGCTTTGTAGTCTTCTCTTCTTCTCTTCTATTCTTCTTCTCTTCTATTCTTCTATCTTCTTCTTCTATTCTATCTTCTTCTTCTATTCTATCTTCTTTTCTTCTATCTATTTCTTCTTCTTCTATTCTATTCTTCTTCTATTCTATCTTCTATATAAATAAAATGAACTCATTTTTTCCCGTGGGATTTTGACCTTAATAGGATTAAAAATCAAGATATTTCATGCGAATACATTATGCACAAACGGCAGAAAAATATCTGAGGTTTGTTATAGGCTTATTAGTTCTCAAATTCCTCGATAATCTTAGATTTCTATACTTTTTCTGCTGAGAAGTCACGGCCAAAATCGGTTAAGATCAATGGAAGTGGTAAAATATTTTCTCTCTTAAAAATTCCTCCTCCCCCTGCCACCACTTAACACCGTTTGGAGATCGTTCACAAGGAACAGTTGAGAAGAGAACACCGGTTTGGCTTCGTAGTTCTATCATGTTAAGTTATTTAAAATCACTAAACTAAGCTGCAGTGCTCTGTGGCGTAGTGGTTAGGGTGCTAGACAATTCACATTATATTTTCACGTTCGCGCCGACCTACCATAGTGTTTTTTTTTTTTTTTTTTCCTAAACAACTGGAATGGACTTTTCTTGGTGGCCGAACCGTTAACGTTGCAGATGTTTTTTTTTGTTTTTTTTCACACTTTATTTTCCTACTTTTACTCATGACTCCGGGTTTGATCCTTCCTACTTACCTACCATAACATTTTTTAAAACTCCCCCCCCCGTCCCGGAAACAAATACTCGGGCAACGCCGGGTACCCCCGCTAGTTATTAATAATGCAGAATTAAAACACTATATCATCCGATAAAATTTTACAACAATATCTCTTGTTAGTATCTAAGATTGTAGCAACTGAACTTGAAATCTGAAAACATCACTATTTTTACTACTCAACAATTTCTCAACAATTTATCTGGAAATTTCTGACATAAGGGGTGGTCATAAATTATTTCTAGGAGGGTCATATGCCTGCCTGTAAAACCCTATTTCAGACTATTTTTCGCACATTAGCCTGGTTGAAAATGTTTGTTGGGGCGACAAGGTGTCACTTCTATGCTGGCACATTGAGCTGTTGTTGAAGAAATTTTGTGCATTTTTGGGGGGGGGAATCTATATTTAAAGCGTTTACACATGGTTTTATGACTTTGCCAGTTGCACTTAGGGCTAGCAGTGTAAAGAAAATTGTAAATCCTGTGTATCGCTTTATTGCAGGTCAATATTTGTTGAAATTCCACAAAAATCAGGGAATATAGGCACCTTGTTATGCTCTTCCAGCGTTCCAAATTTCACTTCTCTGCGTTTCATAGCATTTTCAAAATTAAAAAAAATATTGACCTGCAATAAAGCGATACAAAGGGTTTATAACATCCCTAAAAAGTTAGAATAGCCTGGAAAGGAGGATCTTTTTTATATTAAATGTATATACGAAACTGATCTTAGATTAGAATATATAGATATATGCTAAATTATTTTTTTATTTTTTTCCTCCCTCCAAATTTGTCAAGTTGTTCAAACGTAATCATCTAAAACAAATAGTAATCAGTAACTGAGCTTCTTCATGCAGTCTACTGAGCCGCTTCTTCGTGGATAAAATCACTCCTCTCACAAGTAGGTCTTCATTGTATGTCAAAGAACTCCACTTATTAAAAACCATTAAATAAATTTATTCCAAACAAAAGACGGGTCAACCCGTGATACATTCACGAAGGTACCCACTGATGAGACTGACTGGTGCATGCTAATTTAACTTCATATCTCTCACTGGAAAAAAGCGCTTGGATTTCAATAGATAATCTAATCATTATATTGATTTTTTTTGTGTGTGAAAGCAACCTTTGAATGAGATTTGACATAGACCGGCAAACAGAAGTGATCACCATTGTCCGCAGTCCTAGTCGATGAATATATGGAATATTTCGAAAAAAAAAAAATGGATTCACATTATTATATCCATCAATGTCGTTGCAATATGTAGATGATACGTTCATTCTCTAGTTTCATAAGTAGGATGCTTAATAAGTCGTGGACCATGTGAACTTCATCCGTCCTTGTTTACTATATGTGTTGATAACTCGCCTTGATCAGGGATTCTTGTCATCTATAAGTAGAAATGTTATTTTTTGTATTATTTGGACTATTATTCTTACCCTGGTTGTTTTTTCCACAACGTTTCGGCCGATGTAATCTCTGACCATCTTCATATGCATTCACATTTGATGTTATTGGTGAATAGTGAAAAATGTTGGGTTTTTTTGGGGGGGGTTTGGGTTTTTTTTTGTATTTTATTTTTTTTGGGCTTTCCCAACAAACATAGCTGTTAGGAATTCAAAACGCAAACAGCGCCAAGTATATATATATTTTTTTTAATAAATCCAGATCCATTCTTTTTTTTTTTTTTTGATGAATGTAAATTTTTTAGATGAGGATTGATAATTATTTTTTGGACTATTATTCTCATCTTGAATTTCTTACAGTTATGTTTATTGGGAAAGCAAAGAAAAACAAAAACATTTTTCATCATTCACCAATAACATCCAGTGTGAATACATCTGAAGATGGTCAGAGGTTTCATCGGCCGAAACGTTGGAAAAAAAAAACAACTAAGATGAGAATAATAGTCCAAATAATACAAAAATAATGATCACTCCTCATCTCAAAAATATACATTCATCATAGAAATATTATGTTTTCAGTAAAACAAATAAATCAAATAAATGTTTTTAATATATAAGTTGGTCTTTAATCTCTGCTCATCATCGCTTCGATTCTTCTATTGAGATTTTGCTGTCACATGATTCTTCTTCACTACCTTCCATGGGTGGCGGTCGATTGTCTCATCTATCTTCTTTTTCATTCAGAAAGGACACAAGGAGACGCTTGCTGAGAGTTTCTTAAAAGTTTTATTTTTGGTGAGAACTGATTCATATTGGAGAGAGAGAGAGAGTAGAGAGAGAGAGTAGAGAGAGAGAGAGAGAAAGAGAGAGAGAGAGAGTAGGGTTTTCTTTAGCTGATTATGTAGTAAACTAAAATGGGTGATATGCGAATGGAGATTATATTTCGCTCTTTACGATCATTCAAAATGTTCTTTTTTTTTACAAGGAAGTCACCACTTACCAAGGCCCGGAGGCCACTCGGGAATAAGGGTTATTGCGTGTACAGTAATCAATGGGATAATATCGTAGTAATCATTAGTAATGGAGATTTGATAAAGTGTCTTACTTAAGGGGCGGTTTATCAGGAATTTGTTTATGTTGGACTTCAAGACATCCAAGTTGTAGTCAGGTGGAAAACAGGCAAATAGAAGAGAGTTCCACAGACGTGTACTTCTAAGAAAGAAGCTTTGTTTGTGGAATCTACGTTTTGATTTACCATACAGTATATCAATACTCTATGGCTGACTGTGATAGCCTCCGTACATTTATATCTATGGCATTTTTACATTATTAGTGTTTTGCATTCGCTTCCACAAACGACTGGCATTATTAGCGATGTCTCCTGTCCGACTCTCATATACAGACTGATTTGAAAATCTTTATTTTCCCTCAGCGCAAAAACCTGACATAATTCTTCATCTCGCCTTATATCTCTCTTTTATCTAACATCTAACCTCCACTTGTGCTTTAACTTTATATGTACCCCATCTCTGAGAGTGATTTTATTTAGCAAATTTGGATCATAATGACATGTACTCAGTGTGACCCTTGCCTAAATCTACACTAGTGCGCTATTTACATAGCGTCCGTAATATTTAACAGTAAGCCAACATTCACATGTGAACATTTTGTGACTATGTGTCAATATACATATTTTTAAAGGACAACCTGTGTGGCCTCTTTCCGTTTTCTTGTCATGTGTGCCTAGCTCTATAATGAATTGGATACATGTGGAAAAAGCGTTTTTTATGATTATATACTTTCAGAAGATAATTTCATCCCATAACTAAATTTAATTTCAGTGTTTCAAAAACGTCATTCATATTTCGCAAACTGAATCTTCTAATGAATATACCAGTGCCAGAAAAAGTATGAAATTTGAATAAGGATTAAAATAAAACTAGGCTTTTTAATTCGAGTTTTTTAAGTTCGAGTGCTTTATGCCAAAGTGATTGTAGAATATGGTTAAATTTGCACTAATTCTTGCATTAAACACTAATTAATATTATCCTTAACTTTGCATAGAACGGATACCATAATACTTAAGTCGCTGCATCTTATGATAGCAAATGTTATTACAAAATTTCAGCCAGATTGGATGAGTAGTTTCCAATAAAACAAGTGAAGCATGCGTGTCCCCCCCCCTGAGTGCACAGTGGACGAGGCATAAAAAATGACTAAGTTCAGCATTATATTCCCAGGACTTACTGCTACGCTGTATATTCAACTTTTACAGATGGCCCAGAGGAGATAAATCTATGTGTATGTCATAACTCTACATTTTGTCTATTATAAATCTATAAATCTAATTCTAAACATAACCTTGCAATCATGTTAAACAAATTGACAAAACGATAAAAATACTTAGAAACTTATGTGAACATCTTGAAAAAAAAAAAGAAGCAACGTATGTTACTACATGCATACTGCTTAATAATATGAACTGATTGTTCCCCCGTTTCTTTGTCAGTTATGACAGTTTTGAAAGATATTACAGATATATGTATCATGCAAAAGCATTAGAACAAGCACTTTCATTATTCAAACTTCAATATAATTCTGCTTTCCAAACTAAAAGCACGTCACATTTTATTTCTTGATTTTTATTCCAGATGAAATTATTAGATTTGAATTTGAATTTTGTCTAAGGAAATGTCGCTGCCAGGTTAATAAATGAAAATGGAGTTTTTATCATTCGGACTAAGTGCAAAGTCATTTGGAGTATTAGAAATTCGTAAAAAAAAGAAACAAGAACAAATGTCAATCAATATTGTATCCATGCAAGCAGAGACAATGTTATGTAGAAGCATCCACTCATAAGTAAATATCTGCAATTGGATTATCTACATAAAACCATAACTCAGATCTTTCGCATACATACATATATGCTTCTAAATTTTTTAGATGTGGATTAATAATTCGTACTATTTGGATTATTCGAACTACTGTTCTCATCTCGAGTGTTATTTTCACAACGTTTCGATCGATGTAACCTCCAACCTTCTTCAGGTGTATCTTGTTGAAATATTTACTTTATACACTACCTATAGAATAGTAGATACAGTACTTGGTAAAATTCAGTTGTAAGATATACTCTTCTGAATGTTGAAGGTTCAATCTTCAATGTGGGCAATATTCGAAATACAATTGCGAATTACTTAGTGCTTCTACCCAGTCATGGCTGACTGAACGAGAACACGACTGATTGAACGTGGATTAAAAAAAAAGGTTCCATTTAGGAATTCTATGCAGATTTCTTAGTTCGACACAAAGATTTCAGGGTTTGACAAGATACACCTGAAGAAGGCCGGAGATTACACAGACTGAAACGTTGTGAAAATAGCAGTTTGAATTATCCAAATAGTTTAAATCCAAAGAAGCTGTTGAATAAAATTAGCTAATCTTGCAAGGATAAACGATGTCATTTTTTTTCGTTTGATAATCTGTGCATAATAATATGTGCATACGTATACATTTACACGAATCTATGCGGTTATAGGCACCTAAAAACAAATACTGATTATAACTTTTGCTGTGAACATCTATCCCGTACAATGTGTGCAATAGCTCACCATTATTTCTTCATATGGGATACATAAATTCGATACCTGTGAAATACGTTTGGTGTTACCGCATATATTAATAAAACCGTGAGAAACGTATACCAAACAAATATAAAAACCGTGGGGGACAGAAGAAAGATCTGAGATTCATGATGAACATTGATAACCAACATAGAGGATCCAGTTGGCATTCTAAGAATATTGGCCCTTATTTTAAGTAACAGAATACGACAAGCAAAAATACAGGTAAACTAATGCAACCACAATACAAAGATCATACAATTAGACTACTAATAGAGTACGATGACAACAGTAACTCACACTCAGAGAGGTTTCTTTAGCATATGTACATAATCACCAACTTATGTTATTTATTTACTTTTTCAGAAGGTTAAACAAGGTCAAGTGTTGGTTATGATATCCATTTTCCAAAGAACCTGTATACAAGTAGTTACACATAAATAAATAGATATACACACACATGCACAAACGTATATTTATGCAGGCATTAATTAACATCTATGAGCATCACGCACGCGCACACACACACACATACACACACACACACACATTGTCTTTTCGAATTATCAAACAAGATTAAAAAATATTGAGCGCATCTGTTTTCTGTTGTTATTCTGAATCAGCGTTTGATTTAATATAGTAGACATAATTGCATTTTTGATAGATGTAAAACCTTTATTTTATGATGTGCTGTGTTTTTATATGATTGAAGTATCAAATTTATAATCAAGTATAATCGGAAGTTTGGAATATTCATTAAGTTATCCCACTGGCATCTATTCTACATGAAGAATACTTTGATTTCATCATGTCCAATTAGCGAAAGTTAGCAAAAAAAAAGACTACAAACAAAACGATTATCATAACAAGTTTCCTTGATGTTAACGCGTTTGCTTGAATTGAAACAGGAAACAGGAAGGTAGCCACGAAGAAACAAATCAAATCTCTGACGAACCAACATCCAATTAATAGAGAACTCACTACAGCTTCTACTACTTACAGTGCTGCTACTAATAACAAACACAACCTCCAAAATGTTTCAGAATTTTTCAGATGAAGATTGATAACTTGTTTTATTCAGATTATTATTCTCATCAATGTTCTGGCCGATGTAACTTTCAGGTGCACCTTGTCAAACTCGGGAATCTTCATGTTGAACTCTGGGATTTGTACAGAATTTTGAACAGAATCTTTCTATTTAATCTATGGCGGTAGCTTCTTCTTGTCCCATGAGCCACGACAGGGTAGAAATCTTAAGTAATTCATATCTCGGAAGACTGTCACATAATTATTACTTAGACCTAAAAGCATGTATTAAATGAAGGGTTCAGTTCAAAATGCTCTACAGATTTCCAAGTTGGACAAGATGCATATTAAGTCTAAACCTTCTGAGCTAAACAATCAAGATGATAAAAGTAGGTTTGTTTTTTGTGGGTTTTTTATTACTAGGGAGTCACCACTTATCAAGGGCCCGGAAGCCACTCAAGGATAAGGGTTAATAAGTGTACAGTAGTCAATGGTAAAATTTCGTAGTAATTGTTAGTAGTGGGAATTTGGTAAATTGGATTATTTAAAAAGATGGCTTATTGAGAACTTATTTACGTTGAACTTAAAGACGACCATATTGTACTCAGTGGGAAAGCAAGAAAACGGAACAGAGTTCTACAGGCGTGCAGTTCTAAGAGAGAAGCTTTGTTCATGGAATCTATGTTTAGGTTTAGGTACAGATAAAGAGTGGGGGGAGGGTATTAATAGTGGTATCAGCTAGACGAATGTTTTTCATGAAAGTCAGGCCGAGGCGACCATAGATTAGAGCTCAGACGAACACTTGCCATGAAAATAACGATAAAGCAGAAACAGGCTCACAAAGGCTCTTCTGTGGGAAAAGAGGTTACAAGGAAGAGAAAAGGGCATATCCCACTAGGCTACGAAATCTATTTTGAACTCTGTTAAGGCAAGATAAGATACTTCTAGCAAATCCTGCCAAGATCTGGCAACGGTCCTTTGTCCTTGGACGTACTTGTCTCTTATACATGTAGAGAATTGCATCAGCAGTGAGATATCTACTGGAGTGTAGAACGATCTATGTAGAACGAGTGAATAATGCACAACTGCTCTGGTGCTAGCATAGATCGTGATCCATGGCTAACATGGCTCTGTAAAATCTGGTGACACCAACCGAAGAAAGGTAACACAACATGAAAACATTTAGAATGAGATTTTTTTTTACACGGTGATTACCACTTATCAAGGCCCGGAAGCCACTCAGGGATAAGGGTTATTGCAAGTACAGTACGTTAGTGTGGAGATTTGATAAAGTGTTTACTTAAGGGGGCGGTTCATTAGGAATTTGTTAACGTTGGACTTGAAGACATCCAGGTTGTAGTCAGGTGGGAAGCAGGCAGACGGAACAGAGTTCCACAGGCGTGCAGTTCTAAGAAAGAAGCTTTTTTCATGAAATCTACGTTTTGATTTAGGCACAGATAAAGAGTGGAGAAAGTTTTTGACAGTGAATTCATCCAGACGGGTGTTTTTCGTAAAAGATTGGCGAGGGGGGACCAGAGATTGGAGTTCAGACGAGCACCTGCCATGGAAATAAGGATAAAACAAAGATAGGCTTGCAACGTCTCTTTTGTGGGAGAGAGGATGCAGGGAAGAGAAAAGGGCATCCCCACACTAAGCCATGAAGTCTATTTTGTACTCTGTACAGGGAGGATAGGCTGTTTTTAGAAGCTCCTGCCCAGATATGGCAGCAGTATTCCATCCTTGGACGTACTTGGCGTTTATATAGATAGAGAATAAATCTAGAAGAGACCGTAAGTTGCTGAGTGTATCATAGGTTGGACAGGAGGTCAAATTTTAAAATATTATTACTACTAATATTAGTAACTAGCGGCAGGGGCGCTTTGGTTTTCCCGGGCATAAAATACGCTTAAATATGATATTTTAACTTGTCCAGATTTTGTATATATTATTATAGAATCGTGATTTCAAAAGCAAAAAAAAAAAAGTATTTCGGTGCCATCAGCTCCAATCGAAATCAAAACTGTGGCATTCAAAACTGGTAACGTTACCATTGTACCAACGTTGCATGCGTACAAACCACTTAAAAATAAACTAAAATGTATAAAGATTTTTTCAATTTTGGCTCATTTTTAACCCCTTAAAACTATTTTAACGAGCTAAAGACCCATAAAAGAACGGTCCGTATAAAATCCGATCATTTAAGGCCCCTAGTGCCGCTCTGCGACTTTTAATTTTGGAGAAGATAGAGTTTGAAAATATGGAAACAGACAGACAGACATATATATATATATATATATATATATATATATATATATATATATATATATATATATATATATATATATATATATATATATATTAGATTGTATTAATGAACACTTATAACTGTGTTGTACTCGTACATTTGAAGGAAATGATACACTGTTTAAAATGTAATTTAAAATGTCTTCAATTTTGTCTATTTTAAAGAACAGTGGAAAAAGAACAAATCATGGTAACCAAAAATCAAAAAAAATAAATAAATTCATTTCGTCTTCAGAGATGAAAAATTTTAAATAAAACTCGTTAACGTTGTAATTAAAAAGCTTACAAAAAACATATTTTCTCTTGAAAACATTTCTTCAAAAATGTTGTGTTTAATCATTTTTTTCATCAAATATCAATTTCAAATATATTAAAAAGGGTATCTTTTCAAGGTCGGTCTGTAAAACATGATATGTCAGAGGGTTAATAGAAGGGAAAGCGTCGGGAAACATCGCTTAATTACGTTACTGACTGAAGTCGCACACCTGCGCATATAAGACATGTGCATAAACATGGCGAGGGATGAATTGATAAATTGTTTAGGCTGCTTTATACGGTTTTATTATCTTTTAACCTGAACGACATTTTAAAAGTTTGTTTTTAGTTTTTTGGTATTTGTATAGATCGTGACCCATGGCTGACAATATTGGCTCTGCAAAATCTTTCAAAGGGTTATAACAACTGAAGAGAAATGGCCTGAAATGAAAACATTCAAGAAATAATGTTTATTAGCAAAAAATATGCTACCCCAGTCGCTTTATATACAGGGTGGAGGAGAAACATGTGTACATATTCTTTTGTTTAATATATATAAAACAACTGTTATTTCTGCTTCACCATATATATATATATATATATATATATATATATATATATATATATATATATATATATATATATATATATATATTTATATATATATATATATATATATATACTAGCATGGATACCCAGCGTTGCCAGGATCGATCGACATGGAGTTCGGTTTGGCCACACCTGCTATACTAAGAATATTGACCAACTTCTTTTCATTATTATATGTCAACTCTATCGTTACCTCAACAAAAATTTCCAAAATAAAAGAACGAATGAAAACACGAAAATGTAACCCCCCCCACGCCGAAAAAAACAGAAGTACGAGACAAACTCTCCACCAGGTATTTCGGCAGAAGGGATATGAAGAGATTCTCCGGATATTGAGCACTTTTTTATGACTATATTCCAGTTTAAGCGAATTTCTTTTATGCTCCCTCGGTCTAGAAAGATTTGTTATTACGGTTTGTTGCAACGAAAACAAACTGTAAATAATTCGATTTCAAAAATACCAAAATAGAATTTGTGTAAACCGAAATACACGTTTTTATGTTATAAAAATGATGAGTTATGACTTAGTGTGTTGTTAAAAGAAAAAAAAATAGCAGTTACAATGTCAAAAAAATGTGAAGAGAAAAAAGTGGTAAAAAACGTAAATGAAAGTTTTTTTGTTTTTGTTTTAAATAAAGAATCGTAGTTGAATTGGATTGTTTGTTTATTTTAAAATAAAAATCCACTGGACCAAAACGTTAATTGCGAAATCACGAAAATTATTTTATTTGAACTGATTCAAACTATAATGCTTGAAATTTTGTGTGAATTATTTTTAGTTTGAGTCTCCGACGAAAAAGAAAATAAAAACAAAAAGAAGAAAGGGAAATAACTCAAAACTCAAATAAGTCAAACTGTTTTATAAAAAAAAACGATGTTGGTAAAAATAAATAAAATTAAACATGTTATCATTATAAATCAAATTTAAATAATAAACTTAAATAGAACACTTAACAAAATTCTCTCACTATAAACAATAACTAACACACCGCTATTTAATAAATTGATTTTCCTTAATGTAATATGCAAATGACGTCATCTCTCAATCGTCTATTTTATATAGGACTGAATGAAGCATTAAAGTAATGGACCTTTGGTATATATTAATCAAATTGTGAACAAGCAAACAAATAAATAAACAAACAGACAGGAATACGAATTTATATATATATATATATATATATATATATACAACAATCGCTCCTGACGACGTGCACCGATAGAAAGCCCTTGTGAAGAATGAGGCCGAACAACAACTTTTGGACGCTATAATATACAACATGCCAGCCAAAATATAAAAAAAGCGCTCGGCGAAATGAAAAGATACCCAACAAAATCAGAAAAAAGAACTCTGTCGTGTTCAATCAAACGTGCTTGAATAATGACTTGCTGCCAATATATATATATATATATATATATATATATATATATATATATATATATATATATATATATATATAAATTACAATAAGTTTACTAAGGTAATCAAAATGGTAAACTTAAAATATATCATAAATATTAAAGAATAATTATTTACAAGTAAAGTAATCTCAACCAGATGTAAAAGCTCAATAAAACCGAAAAGGAAATAGAGCTTATAATATGAACAAATGATTAATAAAACATGTTAAAATATATCTTGAAAAAGAATTAAAAACATATTTAATTTTAAAAAGGACGCACAAGATAAGTGGATAGTCCTTAATCCGCGGAGTTTCGAAGAAATACTCTCCTTCTCATCAGAGGGCAGGAATTAGCAAAATGCAAGATCGGATTTTGCATGTAAAAGTATTTAATGAAGCTACAAGTAAGTCACAGATCTTACTTGGTTAAAAAAAGGGTGCGGTAAGGGGAATAGGAGGTAAAAGAAAAATGATAAAAAGATTTCACATGAATGGATAGTCCAGTGAAGGGTAAAAAATCCAAGAATGGTAAAATCCAAACACGGTCGAATAAAAAATTTCCAATCCAACAGGTAAGTTCCAAATGGTCCAAAATGATCCAAAAGGCAGAATTCCTTGGAAAAAATCACCTCCTATTCCCCTTACCTTTTAATTCTTTTTCAAGATGTCTTTTAATATGTTTTATTAATCATTTGTTCATATATATATATATATATATATATATATATATATATATATATATATATATATTTATATATATATATATTTATATATATATATATATTAAAAGATATAACAATGAAAGGAATAGAAACACAAGTATTTACTCATGCTCAGAATGTTGGTATTTTCATGGTAACACATTGCGTACAATAGTTTCAGCCCTCCCCCCCCCCGCCCCAGTGTTGGCATACAAATATATAACAGTTCATCAACTTTAGCACAACTTGGGTTTCATCAAGGCGTAGGAAAACCAATTTGTTAAATGTTTCACATCCCATGATGCCTGGGAGGAAAACAGCATAATAACTGGACAATATAACATTATGCATGGTAAAATTTATGTTGGATAAAGAACAATAACTAACATGTATAATTCAATTATGTATATATTAATACGATAGCGTGTGTGTTATTTTCCGTGCCACGCTCACATCCGGGTCGTTTAATTGTCATGTTCTATTTCTTGTCATAAATTATTTTACCAAGAATTCTTCATAAGTTTTGGTTTCGGTTTCGACTATAGCTGATGGCACTTAAATCATCTATATTTTTTTTATAAATAATTTTATCAAGAATTCTTTATAAGTTTTGGTTTTCGTTTCGGTTATGGTTGAAGGAACTCAAGTTATATATGCATATACATATATTTTTTTCATAAGTTTTTATTTCGCTTTCGATTCATGCTAATGCACCCAAGTCATATGGATAATTTTTTTTATTTTTTCACTTGTAACTTTATAACATATAAAAATCGCCGGAACATTACCTCTATAATAACATATATGAAATCTTCAAGAATTAAAATATCATATTTAAGCATACTTTACGACCGGGCTTTACCGGACGTTAGTGCTAGCTTAGAAAAATACTTTTGCAGTTTTAACAAAAAAGCTACAATAATATCAGAGCGTCTCCATTTACACTGGACATCTACAGAATGCCAACATCAATATATTACATATGAATGAGTCTCCTGTGGAATTTCTACAGGTCCCGATAGTAGTTAATTAAAAAGATTATGCTTCACATTTTGGTAAAGAAGATAGTTTAGATTTCAGCCTAAAATATTAAATAGTATGCTAGTAGAATGTTACAGTTTTTTTCCTCAGTCACAGAAAAAAGAGGTACTTGTAATGAATAAGCACCTAGAGAATTTCAGTTAGTTTCATCTATTAACGAAGATTCCTGATGCAGTCCCGACTATTTCAGAGTCTGCAGACAGACGATACAAATATATGTGCTTAGTTCTGCTGACAGCCACGCAACATGAAATTCAATGAACATCGCTTATCTAAATTATACTATTTCGGCTTCTACTGCAAGTGGAATTATGAAGACGCACTGCATGCATTCACTGTGCAGACCATGATTGTTAGTTCGTTGTGACGATCTAAAATGGTTGTTCGATTCAAACATCGATCACAGTGTTCATTGCATGATCTCAGCTTGTTATATTAACAGAAAACTACACTCTCTAAAAAAAAAAAAAAAAAACTGCAACTCCAGTTTAAAACAGGTTTATTTGTTGGAGGTTAAAATGGCACTAGCGTATTCCTTTGGATAACAGACGTGCAAATGAAAAATCTTAGCTTAAGCAAATCAAAACACGTCACATAGTTTAGAGTCTATATCTCTCTCTTTCTCTGAGAGGCAGATATATCCAACTGCCTCTCATACACTAGAAACTAAAAACAAAAACGTATTACACCAAGAGGGACAACTCTAACTGACTTTCCCTGGAATATAGTTATTTAGACCAGAAATCGTAGAATCCAGACATTTTCTCAGTCGACCATCCAAAAAGACTAACAACATATCTACTAGCCAGTATCCATGAACTCATAAAAATCTACTGCCCAAGAGTTTTGTATATGGACAGTAATTAAATATGAATCTTTATGAAAGAATGTATATGGCCTAATCATGTTGGCACGCCAGTCCTCGCCAGATCACCAAAGTTAAGCGACAATGAGCCTGGAGAGTATCAGATTGGGTGACTGTTTGAGAATACTAGGCGCTGTATGTGCTTTCCACTTATCTCATCATTATTTCCAGTTGTCCTGAAAATATATATTTGCAAAATTTTTGTTTTTTTCATTTTTACCCTACACAAGTTACAGTACCACTTTGATGTAGGAGGCTACTATCGGGGACATAAGTTGCAGGGATGCTATGTAGGGAGTTGAGTAGCAAGATGTCTGTTCACATTACACTTAAACTTCTGCATGTCAGTACAGTTGGTAAAACAGGAACCCGGAAGGGAGTTTCAGAGTCTAGCAGTTCTTGGGAAGAAACTATTAGAGTAGAAGGCCTTCTTACATCTAGGGATCTCTACTGTGAACGTTTAGCCGAGGAGTTTGAAAGAAGTACTGCCAGGTAATGTATCTTTAGCCATAGCTATTGGTGGTTGAGAAGGTTTCTTGTAATTATTGAAGGAAACGAGCTTAGTCTTGGCAGCATTAAATGTGACCATCCATTTTTGCCCCCATTAATTGGAATTAAAACAGTGCCGACTCAAGAGAAGTGTAATTAGAGATTGTGCAACTCTTGCCACAAGAATTTCATGTGCAGTCATCCTTTAGTGACTATCCATTGTCTGTAAAGACTAAACTGAGTTTTATTACACAAACACAACGAGAAATCTATCTGGAAAACATTTTCTAAGGTGAACAAATGGAATTCCGGGTGACCCAAATATAAAACCAGAAACATTTTAATTTCTTCCATGCTCTCCCCCTCCACAGTGAGTCTGTTATTCACATGCGCTGCAAGCACACAACCTATTAGGTTGACAAGAAGGTTCTTGCAGAATTTTTAATTTTAATTTCAAATGATATATTTTCAAATAAGTTTTTGTTATAATACCTTTACTTTATATATCATTTTAAAGAGCGTTTTTAACTCTATGTAATCGTTTAAATTACAATCGTTTTAAAGCAATTACGTCCTTTTCAGAACGTTGAATACAAGATGGAAAAAAGTACATTCGCACAATTTTCTTACTTCAATTCAAGCTAGACCAAAAAGCTGCTGTAACAGTTCACGATATCAATGAAGCGTTTAGCCTAGAAACCACTACTAAACCCACGACACAATGGTGGTTTAAAAAATTTCGTGGCGGTGATGAGAGTCTTCAAAATGATGAGTATAGTGATCGGGCATCGGATGTTGACAACGATAAATTAAAAGTCGAAGCCAATCCATGTACAACCATTTGAGAACTTTCTGAATTAGACGTAGCATATATGACGATTTTCACCCACTTGAGAGAGATTGGAAAGAAAAAAATCTTGATAAATGGGTATCTCACGAATTGGACAACAAACACAAAAAAACGCTGTTATGAAATGTCATCTTCTCTTCTTTTACGCAACAAGAACGACTCGTTTCTCGATCAGGTTGTGACTGGCGATGAAAAGTGAGTTCTTTATGGCAACAAACGATTCTCAGCTCAGTGGTTAGATGCCGACAAAGCTCCACGACATTTCCCAAAACCAGAGTTACATCAAAAGAAGGTCATGCTGATTGTTTGGTGGTCCGCAACCAGTCTCATCCATTATCGCTTTTTAATTGTAGGCAAAACCATTACATCAAAAATGTACTGTCAACAAATGCATCAGAAACTTCAACAACAACATTCAGCATGAGTCAACAGAAAATCTCCAATTTTCCTCCAAGACAATGCCCGATGTTAGGTTGCTAAATCGACCCTACAGAAATTGAACGAATTGGTCTACGAAACTCTGCCTCATCTGCCATATTCTCCAGGCCTCTCACCTACCGACTACCATGTTTTCAAGCATCTCGACAACTTTCTGTGTAAAAAATACTTCAAAAACCTAAGCGATATCAAAAACACCTTCAGCAACCTCATTGCCACCAGAATGCAAGATTTTTACTTTACTGCCATAAATAGACTTGTTTTGCGTTGGCAAAAGTGTGTTGAAGATGATGGTACTTATTTCGATCAATAAAATTTTGTTTGAACCGAGATATGTTCATCTGAATTTAAAAGTTAAAAATCGCAAAAACTTTCTTGTCAACATGACAGTTTCTAACCACAACATAACATTCCCTATGATACATTTTTTAGCAACGATCAATGAAGTTTTAATATTAAATTATCAGCCTGATGTTTTCGGTGGAAGGGGAGTCGGATTAATTTAAGCAACTATCTCAAATTAAACAGGAATTAAACTGAATAAAGAGTCGCAAGTATCAAAGGATGTAAAATTCAATTATAATTAATTAAAAAGATTATATTTCACATCGACACATTTCCCAGACCAGCAAGATCAACATGCCTCACTTCTAGATCTCTTCCTGACAACGGTTCCCAATGACTGTACAATAAATGCCCACAGCCCTCTCGGGAATGCTGATCACGCTGTGATAATGGAAGAAATCAGCCTAAATTCTCGCCCTAAAACTGAAGATCCATTACTCAAAACAACGAGGTATTACAAAAAGGCTGATTGGGAAGCCATCAGGGAACGCATCAGAGATGCCCCATGGCAAAATATCTTTACCCTTCCAGCGGAACAGTGTGCAAATGAGACCACTGAATGGTTCAAAACTGCAATTGAAGCACATGTTCCCGCATGGAAATTCGATAGCAAGCCCCACTCTCCCCGATGGTTTACTTCTGCTTGTGCAGCTGCCATTTGTCAAAGGCAGCATGCGTTCCGCAGATTTAACCGACATAAGTCCAGCTCAAATAAACAGAAGTATATAGAAGCTAGAAATAATTGTAAGAGAGTGATAGAGACAGCTGAGGCAGATTACTCTGAAACCACCAGAAAACGCATCGAAGCACAGAAATTAGGAACCCGGGAGTTTTGGAAAATCTACAACAGCGTAGTAAATAATGGACAGTCAACTATTCCCCCACTATCAAATAATCATGAGGTTGCTTGCACGGCAACTGACAAGGCTAATCTGCTTGCCAGTCCATTTGCCTCAAACTCCACACTGAACCCGGTACACCACTCCCTCCCTGATTTTCCTCTGCGAACAGACGTCACACTAGACGATTTGAAAATCACCCCTTCTCAGGTACATGCTATTATAAAAAACCTAGACACCTCAAAAGCATGTCGACCAGATCTCATCCCGGCTGTGCTATTAAAAATGCTCTGCTGAGGTTGCTCCAGTTTTCTCCAAACTTTACAATAAATGCCTTAACGAATCTTGCTTTCCCGACTGCTGGAAAACCGCTTCGGTGGTACCAGTCTTCAAGAATTCTGGTGAAAGAACTGACCCACTAAATTATCGCCCCATTAGCCTCCTCCCACTTTTCGCCAAAATATTTGAGTCCTTAGTTAATCAAGCAGTAGTCCAGCACCTAACAGCTTCTAAACTCCTGACTGACAAACAATATGGATTCAGGCAGGCCCGTTCGACAGCAGATATCTTAACTGTAGATTCTGAACGTATATACCGTTCATTGGATAAAACAGGGGAGGGTAGAGCGGTAGCCCTTGATATATCTAAGGCTTTTGACAGGGTATGGCACGATGGTCTTCTAAGGAAAATTAGATCATATGGAACCACTGGAAGAATTCATAATGTAATTAAATCTTTCTTAAGTAAGAAAAAAATTCAAGTTGTCATCGACGGTCGTATATCTAAACAATATGACATAAATGCGGGAATACCTCAGTGGTCTATCCTTGGACCTCTATCATTCCTGATATTCATAAATGACCTCCCTGATAAAATTGTTTCGGAGATGGGTATATTTGCCGATGACACCACTCTCTATAAAAGATATGAGGGGAAAACAAATGAACACATATCCAAGGAAATGGCAGAAACACTAGGGAATGACCTCCAATCTGTAGTGGAATGAGGACAAAAATGGATGGTCACATTCACATTCAATGCTGCTAAGACTAAGCTTGTTTCCTTCAATAACTACAAGAAACCTTCTCTACCACCAATAGCAATGGCCAAGAACACATTGCTTGAAAGTACTTCTTTTAAACTCCTCGGCCTAACGTTTACAGGGAATATGAACTGGAATAGATACATTGAGAGCATTGCCAAGGCTGCTGCAAAGAAGGTTGGCTCCCTCTACCGTGCTAGAAAACTACTTACGCCTGACAGTATCCTGTATCTCTATAAGGCCACCATTCGCCCATGTATGGAGTACTGTTGTCACATCTGGGCTGGTGCATCTGCTGCTTGTCTCTTGCTCCTGGACAGGGTTCAAAAGAGAGTCACCAACCTGATAGGTCCTGAACTGTCATCTAGGCTTCAGCCTCTGTCCCATCAACGAGATGTTGCATCCCTCTGCCTGTTCTACAAATACTTTAATGGTGAATGCTCTGACGAACTGCAAACACTTGTACCTCCTCGACGTAACTACCCCCGACAAACCCGACAAGCTACTAAGTCTCATCCCGTTACAGTAGAGATCCCTGGGTGCAAGAAAGCCTTTTACTCCAATAGTTTCTTCCCCAGAATTGAAGTTCTTTGGAACTCCCTTCCGGGATTCTGCTTTCCCAACTGTACTGATATGCAGAAGTTCAAGTGTAATGTGAACAAACATCTTTCTACTCATCTCCCTTCATAATGACCCTGCTAATTAAGTCCCCGATAGTAGCCCCCTGCTTCAAAGTGGTACTGTGCCTTGTTTGGGGTGAAAATTGAATTAAAAAAATAAATAAATAAAAAATAGTGCATTTTTAGAATTTGATCTGGAATATTCAAGCAAATTGTCATAAGGGAGACGAAAGTAATTTTTAACAAAAAAATAATTCAGGTTCGGACAAAATCACCGTTTAGAATACAAAAGTAGGAAACTAGCAATCACTGTGTAAGTGTTAATTTTTATTATTCAAGCTATAATAACTAAGAAGCTAAGCTTTTGAACATTACTACCGGTGCTTTTTAATTGAAAATCCACCAAACATTCATGTTGTAATGTTTCTGAATTTTTTAAACGAGTATTAGTTGTTCGTATTATTTGGATTCATCGGATTACTGTTCTCATCTTGAGTTTGATTTTCACAACGTTTCGGTCGATATAACCTCCGACCTTCTTCAGGTGTATCTTGTCAAACTTGGAAAAAAGGAGACACAAATTAAGTGGATTGTCCTTAATCCATGGAGTTTCGAAAGAAATATTTCCCTTCTCATCAGAGGGTAGGAATTAGCAAAATGCTTTGTTGTATTCGTCAGTGTTGTGTCCTTCATCATTGTTAATGTTATATATTTCTTTATAATAAGCAAAGTATAATATCATATTTCATTCCATATTATGAGTATCAAGAGAGGAGTGTTATAACGTTAACTGATACAAAAAACGAGATGAGGAACAAACAGACCTAGATTGATTCGATGGCATAGGAAATTCATTCTCATAGGATACAATAAAACGCTTATCTTTTATTAATTTTTTCAAATCCCAAGACTAAGTGTCCAATTTCCCAAGGAAATTTTCAATATTTTGTATTGTCCTGTTTAAAACTTTTGGTTGTTCAACACAAGATTTATGTACTCTCCAGAAAATAAAAACCTTCAATATTTATCCTAAATATACAATGTTAGCTTGGAACTCGAACTTAATTAGGTCCTGAAAGCTGTTTCAAACAGTTTGAATTCCAAAGCAGTTCTTCACACTCCTCACTATAATAAATAACATATGTGGCTGGTTTCCTTCAGTCTTGATAGATTATGGATACCCACTGTAAGGGTTGCTACACGTGAAATTTGTGTGGCAAGAGTTGTGCAGTCTCCAACCACGCCTCATCCGAGTCAACATTGTTGAATACCAGTGGCAAGTTGAGGTACAAGACGACTGGAACAATGTCGAGATGAGCAGAGAGAACATACAGCACCTAGATTTCCCAAATGGTCACCCATTTGGTACTAGCAAAGCTCAACGTTGCTTAACTTCAGTGATCTGGCGTGAACCAGTGTATCAATGGGATTATTCCGTATAAAAAAAACACACACACCCACACACACACACATACACACACACACACACACACACACACACACACACACACACATATATATATATATATAAAATATATAAAATATAGGACTATCCATTTATCTAGTGTTTCCTTTTCAGATTAAATATGTTTTTAACTCATTTCAAAGTGTTTTTTAACATATCTTATTAACTGTTTGCTCATATATATATATATATATATATATATATATATATATATATATATATTAAATTGTAATTCAATGAATTTCAAAAAACTCTCATTGAAATGAAATGAAGTGGTTGAGTTTCATATCAAAGAATTTTTATTATTCTAAGCAAGACAAAGAATGTTTTAGAAAGTTTATCTCCTTAACCTATAGGGTTTCGATGTCTACCATCTCATCAGAGGAGTGAAAATATTAGCAAATAGTTATAAAGGTATGCACCCTATTTGCTAAAGTCAGTGAGACATGGAAAGTCAAAGTGAAAACATTATATTTATCAGAAGTTCTGTGGCAGGAGTATTTGTAGAAAAAGGATATGACTGTTTTTGTTGAATATATATATATATATATATATATATATATATATATATATATATATAAGAGAAAATAATTAAAACTGTAAGTTGAAATTTACAATCAAATTTATTGTTCGACTGAATACTCTAAACAATAATTTACAAAGTCCTTATTCAGCAGAGTTTCAAAGAATGCTGTTCTTGCTATTCTTCTCATCAGGGGACAGAAAGAAATCAGCAAATTATATTTGTATCAATGCTAGAATTTGCTGGTTACGCTATTAAATGAGACTGCCATTTATTATAATCATAAATTACAAAAATATATTTTTTTTATTTGTTTTACATAAGCATTTATATGTCACTACACATTTATGAGCATGTTTTGGATTCTACTTTTGTATAAGCTACATTGCCTGAAAAGGTCTGTAGTTAATTGTAATTGGCTGACACATGCTCATGAATGTGTAGCCACATATAAATGCTTATGTATTATAAACAAAAAGTCTATCTTATTCTACTTCAGTATTAAACACTCTTGTATTAACCTCGTGAAAAATTCTTTGGTTAGTTCACTTCTGGAAAATATTAACCTGGAATGTGTCTGTGTGTTCATTTTCCTGTTGAAAACTTTTGTATCAGTTGAAAATAGAATTTAAATAAATGTTTATTTATTAAAAATCTGCATTGATTGGTCTCTGATCAGATATAGATTTTTTGAATTTCAATGCTTTCAGACTGTAGAAATACTAATACAACATGCTCACTCGTGTGGCTCAAAGAACAAAACCTTGAATAAGGACACAAAAAAAATCTCGATCGTCAATAAGAACAGAAGACTATATCGCGTAAAAATATGTATATCTATTTTTTTGATTAAGATACCTATATGGATCGAACATTAGAATTTGAATAAATAAAAATAAATAAACATATTTTTAAGAAGTATGGCGTGGTTTGCTTGAAGCATTATTAAAGAATAAAAAGTGTTTTTGAAGGCTTATAATGCAGGAATGTACAATCGTTATGAGCAGAAAAAAATAAATAAATAAATAAATAATTCAATAATTTTTTTTATTATTTATTTATTTACCTGAATTTCTTCCTTTCGGGTATATAACCCATCATTAGTGGAGAAACAGCCTAAAGAGAGGATTTGTTTCTCCACTGATGATGGGTTATATACCTTTGGAATAAATACCATCCACAGTTAAAAAAAAAATTTCAGGTAAATAAATAAATAAATATTAAAAAAATATTATTGAATTATTTATTATTCCTTTATTTTTATTTATTTAAATACTAATGTTCGATCTCTATTTCTTAAATCAGGAAATAATTTGCATTTTAGTTGGTTTCTGAAATGTTAATTTTTATATATGCTACCACACATTATATCTCAAGTATTTAGGGGAATCAAGAAATCAAATAGCATGTCAGCAACACCTGCATTCCATTTATTTCCAAAATTAGATGTTTTCTCTTTCTGCTTTCTATACAGATTTATGAGTTGCCGCCTGATCTTTTTTTAAACTTTCCGATTTCTTTCTCTCTAATGTTATTTTTAACTTCACTGATTCCGGCGTTATTTTCTATGAATACGAATATTAGTGTAAAGAAGAGTTATTTTTTCTCCATCAAAAGGGTTCACATTCTAACAGATAATGGAAAGCGAATGAACCCATTTCACAATGCCACAAAATACGCATATCAGCTGCTAACATGTCCAATTTAAGCTAAAATACCACAAGTAAATGTCTTAACCCTTTACCGCCAAATTATACTTTCAAGTCGCCTTTCAGAAAACAATATTTCTTTCTTTTTTTTTTACATTGGGGTCACCATTTATCAAGGCCCGAAGGCCACTCAGGGATAAGGGTTATTGCGTGTACAGTAATCAATGAGATAGTATTGTAGTAATCATTAGTATTGGAAGTTTTGATAGAGTGTCTTACTTAAGGGGGCGGTTTGTTAGGAGTTTGTTTATGTTGGACTTGAAGACGTCCAAGTTGTAGTCAGGTGGGAAACAGGCAAGCGGCAGAGAGTTTCACTGGCGTGCAGTTCTAAGAAAGAAGCTTTGCTCATGGAATCTACGTTTGGATTTAGGCACAGTTTACTCTTATGGCTTGTCAGCCCAACTGGTCTTCAAAGTACAGGTCTATGCATGGCTCAACAAGTGAGTGAGGAGTTTGTTTATGTTTGTGCGTCAGTTATACGCTAACTTCCGTCACGTGTGAGTTTCATGATTAAAACATTTATTTATTGCATAAAAAAAATTCTGACAGTGGAAACAAAAACCAAAGAAAAAGAGAAATAAATATATTAAAATAAACTTTGGTGATGATTTGTCCAAGTCAAAGCTAAACATATGTGAGGAGAGGGGGGATTGTTACAGGTGTCAGTTATTTTGATAAGATACGAAGTGCCTTCAATAAATTTCCAGACATTTTTCATGTGGGCATTTTTATTGATAGTACACATGTTAAGTGTTTAGACATTATGTTGAGCAAAGATGACAGCAGTAAATCAAATCGGCAAAGAATCAATGCAGTCACGATTTCGAGTGTTGAGTAATTCTTAGTAACAAAGATGGCGGCGAAGAATCAATGTAGACACGATTCAGTCGTTTCTAGACAGAGGTTGACAGCGAACTGAACTGAATCCAAAATTCGATATTTTTTTATAATAACGTTCAAAGTTTCTGATTGGTTGGTTGTCATAACCGTGGTTATGAAAACGATCGTCGAAATCATTGGAGTCATATCCCAACCAGTAATCAAAAAAATTTTAACAACATACATGAAATTCTAATCCCTTTTGAAGTAATCTTCTCCGACTGCAATGCACTTGTTGTACCGTTCCAACAACTTCTGAGAGGCCCCAGGGAAGTCCTATTGTGTGAGTGTGTCAATGACCCTCGCCACAGCATCTTTCATCTCACCAATTGTCTCATAACGACAGCCTCTAAGGTTTTCCTTGAGCTTGAGGAATAGCCAAAAGTCACAGGGAGCAAAGTCTGGACTATAGGGAGGTTGAGGAATTGTCTTGATGCCCATCTTGGTCAAATAGACTGTGACAAGTATGGAGCACGCTTAGGACAAACTTCAAACAAATCTTCCGCATCTTCAGTTCCTTGCAAATAATTGTGTGTACAGTTCCCACACTGACATCAAACTGTGCACTTATTGTCTCTATAATCATACGACGGTCCTTATCCATGAAATTCTTTATTTCGCCAGTCAACTCAGATGTTGTGACTTCCTTACTTCTCCCATACCTCTCATCCTTCCTCGCCGACTGCCCGACTTCCTTGAATCTCTTATGCCACTTAAAAACTGATGCTCGATTTATGCAAGATCGTCTAAAAGCAGTTTGAAGCATTCCATACGTTTCTATGGCATTTTTACCAAGTTTAAAATAGAATTTTATTGTATATCGTTCTTCTAAAATGTCCCAACGTCCAGATTGCATTTTTTAAATTAACCAGCTGTGACAATCAGGCTGTAACTATTCATTTTAACCTGAAATCATAAAAACTGGTCAGTCGTCTCATAATATGTATAGCAAGAACATACTAAAGTGTTTACGACGATTTTAAATGCCTGTACAAAAAAAAAGTCTGGAAACTTAATGAAGGCATCATGTAATAATAGATTAAAGTCTTAAATTTTCAAATGCTTATTAAATTTTTAAAACTCACCAAAAGTAACAGAATTATCTGAACTAAGTGAAATTTTCAGTGTTTATTAATTTACTAGATGTATCACGACCGGGCAGCGTCGGGCGTCCAGCTAGTTTTATATCAATATTCATTTTGCATTGGTGTAAAACCGAAAAATGTTCAGATTATTGGCTTTTCTTTTTTAAGCATTTGTTAATTAAAATATAACAAAAAAGTAGAATTACTATTCAGATTTTCTTATTACTAATTACTTAAGAGAGTTCTAACCAATGTAAGTAAATGAGATTCATACGATTTCGTTATCTATTTATGCGAAATACCCTGCAGATTTCTGACTCGTTGTATAATTATTTTTAAAATTCCTAAGTAGAAGATTTTTCTAGAAATAATTTTCCTTTTATAATATCTGATAATTAGCGTGAAGAGGAAAAGACATTATCGAATGAACAAAAATGACATCGTTTATCCTTGCAAGATTAATTAATTTTATTTAACAGTTTCTTTAGCTTTGGATTACTAGCAGGGGGGGGGGGCTTTGCCCGATTGTAAAATATGCTAAATATGATATTTTAATTTTTCGTATATATTATTATGGAGTCATGATTTTAAAAGTAAAAAAAAGTATTTGGGCGACATTAGCTAGAATCGAAACCAAAAGCAAAATTGCAGCATCCCAAACTGGTGACGTTATTACTGTACCAACGTGACACGCATATAAGCCGATTAAAAAATAAAAATTAAAAATAAACTAAGATAAATGTACAAAATGTATACAGATTTTTATCAATTTTGACTAATTTTTGACCCATTACAAACTATTTTAAGCAGCTAAAGACCTTCAAAACTGCGGCAGAGATAGAGTTTGAATATATGGAGACAAACAGACAAACGGACAGACAAACGGACATATAGCCTTTTATATAATAGATTTGGATTATTCGGACTATTGTTCTCATCTTGAGTGTTATTTTCACACCTTTTCAGTCTACGTAACCTCTGACTTTCTTTAAGTGTATCTTGCCAAACTCGGGAATCATTCTTTAGAACTCGAAAATCTATACGAAATGTCAAACAGAATCCTTAATTTCATTTGCAAAAATCTGTAGTCGATAAAGCATTTGGTAAAATTCAGTTGTAACTGATACTTTTCTAGAGATTGAAAGTTCAATCCTCAGCGCTGGTGATACTCAAAATGCAATTGTGAATTACTTATGACTTCTACCCGGTCAAGGATGATGGTACAAAGGCACGCTACCCCCTACCCCCACCCATGGATTAAATAAAGAGTTTCATTCGAAATTCTGTTCAGAATCCCGAGTTCAACAGAAAGATTACCAAGTTCGAAAAGAAACACCTAAAGAAGGCTGGAGGTTACATCAGCCGAAACGTTGTGAAAATAACACTCAAAATGAGAACAGTAGTCCAATTAATCCAAATAATAAGAACTAGCAGGACCTGTGGAAATTCCACAGGAGACTCATTCATATGTAATATATTCATGTTGGTATTCTCTAGATGTTCAGCGTAAATAGAGGCACTCTGATATTATTGTAGCTCTTTTGTTAAAATTGTAAAAGTATTTATCTAAGCTATCAGGGACGCCCAGCGTAGTCTGGTCGTAAAATACGCTTAAATATGATATTTTAATTTATGCAGATTGCATATATATTATTACAGAGTCAATTTTCTATCAATTCTTATATATTATAAACTTATGATTTCAAAACTAAAGAAATATATCCATATGACTTGGGTGCATCAGCTTGAATCGAAACCGAAATTAAAATTTATGAAGAAAACAAATATATATATATATATATATATATATATATATATATATATATATATATATATATATATATATATTGTTATGGGCTGGGAGAAGCTAAGTCAAGGTGATCACCCCTGGTTAGAATCTTCGACTCTAAAATGGCGCTTCACCCGACGTTCTCGTAACACAGAATAAAAATTTAAAAAAATATCTAAGGTGCGTCGGGTGCAGATTTGTGCCTTAAAATGACACGTTATGTAAGGTTCATGAATAACTCATTTAAGCTTTAACAATTCAAACGCAAAGCAAGAATGACAACACGTAGATAAAATATCATAAGGGCTTTATTAAACATATGATTGAAATTTGATGTAACACTTCAATGGGTTGAGGTGAGGTCGTACAAACGAGAAATTAAGCAACAAAAAAAATGAAATCAAACAAAAAAAACGAATGAAGTAAAAAAAAATGACATGAATATCGTTCTGGAATAAGAGTAAAAAAAAAATAAACATGGATGGAGGCGGGGGTTGGTTTTTGGAGCTGGGGTATTACAAAATGGGGTACTTAACTGGCGATAGAATATGTCATATGACCAGCGTAGCATCTCTCTTTCATGCTTTTTATTATTATTATTATTATTATTATTATTATTATTATTATTATTATATACATTGCCTTCGGTTGGCTTTTTCCAATTCGTCAACATTATCTCATTGACCTTGTACGCAATGGGCATCATTTTACATCGTTCCATATGGGTATCATTTCCACGTCGATTTTTTTTTTCTGGCGGTTGAATATCAAGTTTCTTTTAACGGCAGTTTGAGTTAGACAGCAAAAGAAAGTCCTTCATTTTATCCGCGGAACAGTACGGAGATGATTCGTAGATCATATCTGGTCACTGGTTCCTTCCATTGCTTTTGGCATGGTGGCACGAGGAATTTTTCTATCCGCTCCCTCGTGGTGTCGACCCCAAAAAGACCGTTTTTTTTTTTGTTTCTCCCGCTTAGAGATTTTTCTTCTCTCCCTTCCTCTTTTTCTTTCGCTGCTACTACTTCCTGTTGCATCGGATTTTACACAGTGAAAGAGAGTGGTGAATGAAGGGAAAGAAAAGGCAGAGTGTTTAAGGTTGCGGCAGGGTTCTCGTTGCTAGCGGTGTTGTCTATGAGGGAGGGGGGCGTATTAGGATTCTTGTTGTTAGCAATTTCATGTGTGAGGTCTACGATAGGGGTCTACGTTTGATTTGGAGAAGGAGGAAGGGGGGTGGTCGCTACTCGCAAATATTTATCCATTTATTTATTTATTCATTACTCCTTACTCCTTTCTTTCGTTTCTTTTCCCCTCTCCACGTATATCATTACAAGATATATATATATATATATATATATATATATATATATATATATCGTCATCCACATACAGTACTGTTTTGCTGATTCACAGCTCATCAGTGCGGCTAGACAAGCAACTACCTCAAGCCAGAATCGAAACCCGACCGCCCAAACAACAGTAAGAGCTTCTAATCGTTGTGCTATTCTCTGCAGGCAGTGAATTAACAACGTTTTGACATTGTCCAAATACCTAAGCTCAATTTGTTTACACAAAGAGCATCGCTTAATATGCTAATGACAATTTGTATATCACTTCACAATATGCTCAACCCAAGATAGGGAGCATTATAGTCGTCCACATACAGTACTGTTTCGCTGTTTCACAGCTTATCAGTGCGGCTAGGCAAGCAACTACCTCAAGCCAGGATCGAAACCCGTCTGCCCAAACGACGGTCGGAGCTTCTAACCGTTGTGCTATTCAGCTTCTGCTCTGTGGGCATTGAATTAACAATGTTTTGACATTGTCCAAATACCTAAGCTTAATTTGTTTACAGAAAGAGCATTGCTTAATATTCTAATAATAATTTCTATATCACTTCCCAATATGCTCAACTCAAGATAGAGAGCAATATATATATATATATATATATATATATATATATATATATATGTGTGTGTGTGTGTATATATATGTATATATATATATATAGTAAGTTAGAAAAATATATATGGCAATTAAGTTACACAGAATATTCCGCGTTTCATCCACACTAGGATTCGTAAGGATATATATATATATATATATATATATATATATATATATATATATATATATATATAAATATATATATATATATATATATATATAATGTCAAAAGTCCATGTATGCTTCTAGAGTATTGATTTAAAATTATGAGGAGGTTTTGAAGCATGAAACCGGTGTTACTTTTTGTATTTAATATTTCATTTTTTATATTTCAAGCGGTCGTCCACTCTTGGTCATAAAAAAGTATGTGACCAAGAGCGCAGGACGCTTGAAATATAAAAAATAAAATATTAAATGCAAAAAGTAACATCGTTTTCGTGCTCAAAAAACCCTCATAACCTTTAAATCACCATATATATATATATATATATATATATATATATATATATATATATATATATATATATATATATATATATATATATATATATGGTGATTTAAAGGTTATGAGGGTTTTTTGAGCACGAAAACGATGTTACTTTTTGCATTTAATATTTTATTTTTATATATATATATATATATATATATATATATGTAGTAGAGAATTAGAAGGCTATCACAATGCAAGGAATGAGATATAGTCGGTGTTGTTAAAAGAAGACGTAAACAAGTGGCGATTTACAAATCAATAAGTACAATTTATTCAGTTGTATTAAATACAAATGTCTTACTTGTTATGTCTGCGACAATATCCATTATAATTTCGGAAAAAAATTCCCTTTTCAAATGGTAGACGTGACAGATCGATTCAAAGCATGCTAGATAATGGAGCTCCATGGAAGATCATAACAATTAAACGACAGTCACTCGGAAGAAAAAAGATGTAAGCGTTACACACAAAATAACACACATACTATCGTATTAATATATAGATTATCAATCCTCATCTAAAAAATTCAGAAACATAAATTCTTAAGATAATGAAAATAAATGGTTGGTAAAGATTCAGAGTTTTAAAAATCCTGAGAGAAAAAGTTCTTTTTATTGCAAAGAGAAATAAGATATAGATATCTGTTTCGGCTGGCACTGTGTACTTTTATTTGTGTGTCTTTACTTATATATAAAAGGCCATTTGTGTATGGTTGAGAGAAAGAAAGAGAGAGTGTATGTTCCCTATTTACTCCGAAACGGCTGGGCAAATTCTTATGAAATTTCACACAAATGTAGTTCACATGTCTGAGAATGTTCTGAGATAGGTTTTGTATCGAATATTTCTAACATCGATAATCAGAAAAAATGTCATTAAAGAAGGAACAGTCTGATTTTGACCAAAGTTAACACTTTTATACAGCCTAACATTGCAAGTGCATTTGAGAAGTTTTATCCTAACACAAGTGGAAGAGTCTGGCATATAAAATCAACAGTAGGTTATTTGATAAGAAAGGGATGCTTCTGTTTAAAACACAGTCAAATTATAATTACTTGACTTTTGCATTTTAAACTTTAATTCAAGTAATTATATAAAAATATTTCATAAAATCAGCACTAGGTTCTCTACAGTGCACTGTAGACTACAATGTATTGTTGACTACGTTACTGCAAGGAGGTATGTGAGCTTCCTTCTAGTGCACTGTGGTGGGTTCCTGACTAGAGTAGAATATCAATCGATTTGATTGACACATGGCCGATTTCACCGATTTCAATGACAATAAAAATATTGGGAGTGTTGCTTTTTACACTATATAGTCACAGCTCATCAAGGCCAAGAGACCACTCAAGGATGAGAATTCATTGGTATCATAATGAAAACTTGATTTGATTTATATTAGAGGGCGGCTCTTCAAAAATATGTTCAGGTTGGGCTTGAAAACGACCAAATTATAGTCACAGCTTCGTGGTATTTTGTTTCATAGATGAGCAGTTCTTGATAAAAACTCATTAAAACTAATGGAATGATTGTTTAGAATTAGGCACCGATAGAGAGTAAGGGAAATTGCTGATAGTTGTTGATGGAACATTCGTTTATCCTCACCCAATCCCGGGCAACTTCGGGTCTCCCTGCTAATAAATGAATAAACACGAAAATATATGCATGCATATATTAGCATGGCTTTGCCTGTTAGTGAGAGAATGTATTTGTGTTCATTTCAGCTGGCGCCGTGCGCGTTTACATATATATTAATTGCATGTCTCTGTTTTGTTAATGAGAGAGTACCAGAATATTCGTTGAACAGTGTGTATGTGCTGAAAATCTGTCGTTGAACTGTCAAGGGCTTTCAGCCACGGACTAGAATTAACTTTTACGGAAGCATTGACATCGGATAGCAACGAAAATCCTGGAATAAGAGAGTTTGATTGACAGCGTGAATATTACTCAGATTCTTTTGAACCCAAATGGTGACCAGCTAGATTCTCACACGCATGCGTTCTCTCTATGAGGAGAACAGGACAAAAGAAGAAGAAAAACAGTGTATTAGGATTTTTTTTTATATATTATGTTATCTGATTGTCTGAAAGAAACTGCTGACTTGGGATTTGTCTAATCAAAAGTTGATACATGCATACAAAATTTCTGCCACTGCTTCTTTTGAACAAGTGGTGGCAGCATTATAATATTCGCAACAAAAGAAATATGGTAATGTTAGATATCTTGGATTCAAGATCATAAACTCACGCCATAGTTTTACAGAAATTGGTAACAAAATGCTAATGGTTTTCATGAGTGATATAAGTCAGTACACAATAAGATAAACAATCAACTCTTGTAGAAAATATTTCTCTTTACAATATATATGTAAAGATCTGCATTAGATGCTGCAGAAATGAAAAAAAAAACGAAAATAGATTCCAAAATATTTATTCATTTACGGATTGTTATCCTCATATTCATAGTTGTTTCACAATGTTTCGGCCAACTACTCTTCTAGCCTTCGTCAGGTGGTTAACCACAGAGGAATAGGAATAGATCCGTACCGAATGGTATAATATTTTATTATTGGAATCCTTTGACATAGAAGACCAGATAAAAAAAAAAAGAACTTGGATTGATAAGACCCCAAAATCCAACTTTGATCGCCTTTCAAGGTTTGTAGCACAGTGGATTGAGGCGTTGAATCTCTACTGTTCCAGGTTAGCATTGTCTGAAGATAGTGGTTTCGATCCTACCCAAAGCCAGCCAGAGGATTGGTTGGCCAAAACGTGGTGAGACGACAACAACTATGGAAGGCAGTAATTACTGAGGATATTGTTAAAAGATTCAGCATTCCTATCCTGTCGCAATTAACCACATGACGAAGGCCAGGGGAATCGTTGGCCGAAACGTTGTGAAACAACAACTATGAAGATGAGGATAACAGTCCGCAAATAAATCAATAAATATACAAACCATTCATCGCAAATGATTCCAATAATAAAATAACAGATTTCAAGGTTCTACCACCTTTTGTATGCCTCACATACCAGGACATTAACCCCGAGTCAACAATATCCCCAACTCACTTTCTGTGCCTAAATCTAAATGCAAATCTCATGAACAAAGCTTCTTTCCTAGAACGACTCGCCTGTGGAACTCTGTTTCGCTCTCCTGCTTTCCAGTTGACTATATTATGGTTGTCTTCAAGTCCAATGTAAACAAGTTCTTGTTCACACGTCCCCTTTAAATAATCAAATTATACCGAATTTCACCACTAACGATTACTACGCTGTTGTCCCGGTAACCACCGTACACTGATGAACTTTTATACTCATGGGTTTTCAGCCTTGATAAATGGTGACTTACTTGTAAAAAAGGGAAAAAGAAAACAAAATATCTGATTTCCAGAGAATGATTTTTAATGTAGGAAGTACGATGCATTTTTTTTTGTTCTTGTTCTCACTGTCATTTATCTTTTCTCACCATTGCTAGTGTCACATCGGTTTCCCTTTTTTACACTCTTTGCACTTTCTCACCTGTATGCGGTTCAGCACCTACGAATATAACGTTACTCACTCGACCCTTACTATTCAGAGTAATCATTTCTTTCATTCCTGAAGTTTTAGGTTTATTACATGACAAAATACAATATTGTAATAATTCATTGCAAATGATTCTTGTTGGAAAATTTCTATTTTGTTCATAGATGACGCATACGTTTCCAATGTTATTAGTATGATAAATGAACAAAAAAAAAGGGAAATTAAATGAAAAAAAAATATTTGTTCGAACTTCTGCTTTCCCGTGACTAAATTCAGCTGTAATTTCCACCGTTTGTTCTTTCTCTCCGCTGTTGAAACACTAACAGCCGTCGTGCTTCCAAACTGTCTTTTTCATAACAGTTTTTGTCCTCTTATGCAAATTAACGCCATATATATATTACTGAGTCTTCTACAAACTAAACTCTTTTCTTTTCTCGTTCCGTCATCCAACAAGAAAGAGAAAGTCGCACCTGTTTGTGTAAGTCACTTTCTCTATTCCTTTCACCACGTAATCAATGTCTCTAATGCTCGTGCTCAATTCTGCTACAATAAGGTGCGCAAAAATAAATAAAAAAAACAACTAGATTTGAACTTTGTTTTAGATAATTGCTTAGACAGCATTGTTTGCCAATTACAAACGCAAATGAGGGTCAAGAACATGCGGTGCATAAAAAGAGAAATGATATGAAAATAATGTGATGGACGTAAGTCTTAAAGACAGGCTCCGATGAGCTCACAGGAAGATTAAATCTGAACAGTATAAAGAAATGCGTGTAGAACAGGACACATTGTTAGTGAGGTCACATTAAAAGAACAGACGCTAGTGCTTCGGTTATTGAGTGTAGAAGAGTTGAGGTGTCAGGGTCACTTATGAGGAAAGGCCAAGGAAAACATTGAATGTTCTGATAAAGATTGGTTTAAGAGAAATTGGGATAAATAAAAAGCTGGCCACACATACGTAAATTGTGAAGTCAATTTCTAAAAGTCGTCCAACACTTGCCAGCATATACAACAGGCATTACACGAAAGATGATGATGATGATGATGATGATTTATATATGATTCACTTTTGTATAATATATATATATATATATATATATATATATATATATATATATATATATATATATATATATATATTCTCTATCCCTATGGACTCGAAAACGGCTGGGTCGATTTTTTATGAAATTTCACACGAAGGTACTTTATGTGCCTGGTAGTGTTCTTAGATAGATTTTGTGTCGGAATGTCTTTGATAAGTATCAATAATCGAAATGATCCAATTAAAAAAAAGAACAGGCCATTTGGACCAAATTTAACACCTTACACAGCCTAACATCACAAGTGTATTTGAGAAGTTTTATTACCACACAAACCTAAAGGCCCAACATATAAAATCAACAGTAGGTTCTTTGATATAACAGGGGCGCGTTCGAAATGAATTTTTCTGTTTAAAGCACAATTTCACAATGATTTTTGACTTTTACATTTTAAACTTAAATTCAAGTCATTATCACCACACAACCAGTAATACCAGGCATATAAAATAAACAGTAGGTTCTTTGATATGCCAAGGGCGCATTCAAAATGAATGTTTATTTTTAGAGCACAATTGAAGCAGGATACTTGACTTTTGCATTTTAAATTTGAATGCAAGCTATTATATATAAAATAATTTTGTAAAACCAATAATAGGCTCTCTACAGTGCAATGTAGACTACAACATATTTTGAACTTAGTCACTGCGAGAAGCCTGTGAAGCTCTGTCCGAGTGCATCGCGTTCGGTCCTCAATTAGAACAGGCAATCTCTGTATTTCATTGATAAATGGAGGGATTCCAATACAAAACTTAAGGTTCATGTGTGTGAACTTTCAAAAAATCGGCCCAACCGTTTAATGCATTCCTATGAAAAGGGCACTTTCAAAACAAGAGTACAAGGGGCAGCCCTTGCACCGCCTCCCTCTGTACGTCACTGGTCAGTTTCCCCCTCAAACTGTTAAAGACATAACTTTTTTCTCGGTTTTAATAGTAGTTTTACAACAATTTCATTCAATTAATAATTTAATGGCCTAACTATTCTATAATAATGAAATTTAATAGAATTAAATTTCAAAATCATATTTAAAAAATAATTTAAAACATCAGAAGTAATTGTGTGATTTTTAGTGTCCAATTTTTAGTGTCTAATTTTTAGTGTCCAATTTAGTTTATTGCAAACTAATTTATGTTCATAACATCATTGTATTATTTTAAAATTTAGATACTTTTTACAAGTAATTGATTAAAAGAATGACAAAACGAACGTAGAGGCAATATGCGAAAAAATACAAAAAAGCAAAGACTCTTGGACAATGCCGGGTCAGTACAGCTGGTGAATGAATAAAAAATAAAAGATTATCCTGGCCTGATTTGTTTTAACATGTTAAATTACATTTTAGAATATAATTCTAAAAGATATGAAAAACATATCAATATTTTAATGTAAATTTGGACAATAATTTGCTTCAAACTAGTCTGACAAATTGCAAGCGATTTTGACTAACATTTTACCGTTGGCATATATTGGACGGATTTTAAAAATTAACTTTCAAATTTACCTATCTCTGGCCAGATCTTTGCTTACCCTTCTTTCTCTTAAGCCTATCTTTATAACTTCTATGTTTCCTTGAATTATATCATTAGGTCCAGTCTGCTTAACTGCATCATGTTTAAAGGGCATTTTGTGTCGTATCTATTTTATTAATTTCATTATTTTCATAATAACTTTTAAAATTTTTTAAAGTTGTTTTCTGTAATTTAATTGTCCCATGTATATTCCCAGTGTTTAACATGCCTAATAGTTTCTAATATGGCCGTCATCATTTATTAGACCTCAATCCCCAGTTGTATCAGTTGATAACTAAGAGCAATAACTAGGGCTAGGACAACAGCATTGTCTTTTCATTTTTTTGACCCTCGAGCGTGTATCCATTGATATCTTATATGCTTTTATATAGAGTGATGTGGTTCTAGGTTGATTAATTGTGGCTAACTGTGTCGGATATATACTCGAGAGTCAAAACAATGATAAGAATATTCTGCTATCATAGCCCTAGCAATAACCAAAGCATTAACACTTTCCTCCTTTTTTTTAGGCACATAGAAGTCCACAATAATACAGGTAGTAAATACATGTTTGCATACTTTAAATAAACACTTATTTGAGCACAATAATTTGTTCAAAATTTTAATACAAAAGAACGCCTTGCTTGGCAAGTAAGCCAGTTATATGATGACTTTTGGGCATCTATTGGATTTCAGACAAGTTTTTATTCATGACCATTTTAGTTTTTTTTGTTGTTTTTTTTTTTTTTTACACAGTGATCACCACTTATCAAGGCCCGGAAGCCACTCAGGGATAAGGGTTATTGCCAGTACATTACGTTAGTGTGGAGATTTGATGAAGTGTTTACTTAAGGGGGCGGTTCCTTAGGAATTTGTTAACGTTGGACTTGAACACATCCAAGTTGTAGTCCGGAGGGAAGCAGGCAGACGGAACAGAGTTCCACAGGCGTGCAGTTCTAAGAAAGAAGCTTTGTTCATGGAATCCGCGTTTTGATTTAGGCACAGATATAGAGTGGGGGAAATTTTTCACAGTGGATTCAGCTAGACGGGTGTTTTTCGTGAAAGATTGGCGAGGGGAGACCAGAGATTGGAGCTCAGACGAGCACCTGCCATGGAAATAACGATAAAACAAGGATAGGCTCGCAACGTCTCTTCTGTGGGAGAGAGGTTGCAGGGTAGAGAAAAGGGTATCCCCCACTAAGCCACGAAGTCTATTTTGTACTCTGTCAAGGCAGGATAGGCTGTTTTTAGCAGCTCCTGCCCAGATATGGCAACAGTATTCCATCCTTGGAGGTAAGATAGCTATTTCAGTTGTAAGCCTTTGTTCAGAAGTGATAGAATTAATGCGTTGTTTTATTTAACCAATCATTAGTATAAGTGTCTTATATAGTAGGATTCACCCTGTTACATGAAATAATAAATAAATAAATAAATAATAAAATAGAAATGCCAACTTTATTAAAAGATAAAAGAATCATTTTAATATATTATTTTTTATTGGAATCCTTTGAGATGAGTAATTTGTATATTTTATTTATTAATTTGCGGACTGTTATCCTCATCTTTATAGTTGTTGTGATTTCTGAGGATACAGGTAAGAGACTCAGCATTCCTATCCCGTCACGGTTAACCACCTGAAGAAAGCCAGAGGAATAGTTTGCCAAAACTTGGTGAAACAACAACAATTATGAAGATAACAGTCTGCAAATAAATAAACCATTTTAATGTTAATTTTACTGCCATTGTTAGATAGACTAGCGGGTGTCATCGAGATGAACCTATGTGAATGTTGTTGTGTGTCCACCCTACGGATAATAATTAAGTTTTCCACTTATTATAAATATAGGTAGAATATGTTTCTTAACGTTAGCATCTAATTATGCACAAACGATGCTCAGTTTGTAGTGACACTGACATATGACTACAATCTCTCTATTTGTTGTATTTGCTTTTTTGTACAATATATTTTGTTTCTACTAATTACTGAGTTGTGTATTTCTTCCAGACCCTTACGTGACCACAGCGCTGGCGACAGGGAACTTTAAGAAACTCAAAATTTTGCCACCACAACACAGGCGACGGAAAATTTTTAAGGAACTTCTACTAGAGAATCTTGAAAAGAACGCCACAACACAGGCAACAAGGATTTAAGAACATTTAATAAAGAACCGTTAAAACAAAGAACAAACATGGAGAAATAAAGCCGAAATTTCCCAATCATCAATGAACTAGAAAAACATCCATAAGTTGGATTTTTTCTTCAGCTAATGTGAATTCCCTTTTTTCTTCTTTCAAAGAAGAAGTCAGTGATTCCATTTTATTCCAGCACTGTATTAACTTTCAGCAATAAGGGATTACTTTTTTCTACTAGAAGGAAAAAGTATCACTGTCGAAATTATAGATCTTTATTTTTACTGTTAGCTGAAGTCGAACAGTGAGAACTTTTAGGCGAAATACCTACTACTCTTATCGAAAAATGAGAAAGGTCTTATACTTTGCTTTTCTTATGTTTGCAGCATAAGAGTGGAATTCGTAAATTCACAGTTAGTAATAAACTTTTTAAACATGGATGACTTCAAGTTTAGTTTGTTAGAATTGGTAAAATTTCAAAATGGGACAACACCAAAAAAACGAAGAAATACAATTTCAACAATAGAAAAAAAAAAAAACGAAGAAACGCCCATGCAACAACAGCAAAAAAAAAACGGATAAAGACAGCAAAAGTTTGAGGAATTATTATTATATAAGTGTCGAATAGATGTCAATATACGTAGAATAAAAAAATGCTTTTACACAAAATGCTATTTGGGGTGCAACTGACACTTCACATATTCCCCAGACAAGGATAAAACCTTCGCTTCGTATTTCAGAAGGTATGGATTCCTATATAAAGAAGATTGTGAAAAATGGGCAACCTCACAGAAAGTTAGCCTACTACCCCGAAAATTAGGAACGACCAAGCATAACAAGTACATTCTGCCTAAAAAAACTAGCGACTTCACTTTTGATGAAGCTGTTAAACTTCTAATAGAACAATTCAGCCTTAAAACGTTCCCGTTCCACAAAAGATGAAAATGTCTGAACTTGACAAAAAAAGACAATGGATACTGTTTTAACATTTGCATCAGTCGTAAATAAAGACTGCGACAATTTCGATTTTTCTGAATTAGCACGGATAGACAAAAAAAAAAATGAAATGAAGATTGCTAACCAAGTTGGAGGGAGAACAAAAACTTACCGTTACAAAATTAGCTGACGATTAAAAAGCAAAACTAAAAATATTGAAGAGTTGCCCACATAAGGAATATATATCATAAAGCAAATTTCAACTCTCGTTTAAAAACAAGTCAAACAAAAAAGAAAGATTTTCTTTACTCTTCTACAAAAACAAATTATCCTAATAAAAATCAGAAAACATTATCACCTTGCCCGTGTTTCTATTATGGAGCGTTTTATTGGTTTAATGATTAACCATACAGTTTTAAAACCCGTCTGACTTCTAATAAAGTTGGATATACAAGTTCTCATTACAGAATGAATAAAAGACATAAAACTCGGATTAAATCCACAAGAACAGACGAACAGGACGTCGCAAGTATAAGAAAGTATGTACAAGTCAACATTCTGAATAAAAAGGACAAATTACAATTAAACTCTGGGTCTGATTTGTCCACAATCAATTTTCATGCGAGGAAAACAATTGCATAAATCAAAACCATGCTAAAATTAAAGAAAATAGTCAGATGGATTACAGATAAAAAATTTGATTCAAGAATGAAATTATTGCTAAGGTTAAGTAAAATGTACCACTAATACATTGAAAATGTTCGTGGTAAGGAATGCCAACAATTTATTTGGCACAAACTAGAATTTGGGGATTTATCAGTCAACACGTTTTGACAGAAAATATCTTAGTTGAAGAAAGTCCAAGAAGCGAAAAAGTACCATACGAAATCTCTTCAAAATCAAGTTATCTATGAAAAACAACCAAAGACTTATCAAATGAAGTGCATACAGCAAATCAAGAAAGAGGCTGAAAAGAATAAATCATATAATTCGAGACAAACATTAAAAAGTGAGTAGAAAATAAAAGTGTTATGGACAGGGAAGTATGAAAAGAAAGTTATTTTAAAACACAAAAAAAGTAATTGAAGCCTATGACCACATGCCTTTTAAATTTAACATGTGTTACACACACATACACACACTTTCAATACGCAACGGTTATCTGCCCTTGTGGTAATCCTCGTTTTTCCCAATAGGTGGCACTCTCTACTTCCGTTTTTCTCTCTATCTTTCTCTTTTAATTCGAACGTTGAATGTGATCGGACGCAAATACCAAATCAACGGAACTTGCGAAATGGAATTTGGATGTAATTCAGAAACTAATGGATGTAATTACTAAAGAAACACAAACCTTAAATATAATTGTAATGGATTTGAATTATGGTCCCTGTAGTCTGTGATTGCAAACAGAAATCTCCGAACCTTATCATGATAAACCCTATTATTAAATGATACTTAGACCCCTGCAGAGTTATGGTTTGGTAGGTGGTGTTATGATGTGTCCACCCTATGAGTAATAATGAACTCTTCCACTTATTATAAAGACCGGTAGAATATCACTTAGCATTAGTACCCAGGTATGCACAAGTCGTGCTCACTTAGCAATCAGACTGACGTATAACCACAATCTTTATTTGTTGTATTTGTTTGTCTGTTTATTTTATTTCTTCTCGTTATTGACTTGTGTCTCTTTTGGAACCTTACGAGACCAATCAGTTTGTTTTTCAAAATCAATTATTAATCTTTTTAATTTAAAATCATATTTTCTTTGCTGACCGCCAGCATTCTGTGTGTGTATCGTCGTTTTTTGTAAGCTGCAACCAAAATCGACTACATACTTCTTGCATTCATTATCATGTAATTAATTCAAGCAACATGTTCTTAGAATAATGGGTTTATTTAGTCAGATAACTGTTTCGTAGCTAAAAGGGAGAAGAGGATGGAAGGAGAGTTACTTATGTTTTATGCGCATAGCTCAATTATAAACATTTTGTAAGACCATCATAAAGACTCATCATCTTTATAATCATTGGATTCGGCATTAAATAACTTGAAAAGGGTTGATATGCCATAAAACAAAAATAGCCAACCAACCAATCTAATATTTTTCTGATGATTGTTAAACGGGGGATACAGTTTTTAATAGTTACAATCTGGAATACATGTTCATTCAAAAGCAACAAGATACATTATAAAACTAAACAGCAAATGATAATGCAGCTTACATGACTAAAATTTTCTTCTTTATTTACTAGTGAATCACTAGTAAAGAGTGAAGGGTCATTCAAAGACAAGGGCTTATGTGATGGATAAATTCAAAGACAAGGGCTTATGTGATGGATAAATTATCAGTTGAATGATGAAGAATATTATAAAAGAATTGAAATTAATGTAAGGAATTAATAAAATGTAATTATGTATTACATCGCTTTATGAAAAGTATTTGTTGACATTAGATTTGAAGATGTCTATTTTGTAGCTCAAAGAGAAGCAATTTGTCGTAACGTGTTTCATAGGCAGGAAGTTCTTGGAAAAATCAACTCAGTTAATAGAAATTTAGTTTTATGTTAAACAAAACAGGGAAGAAAGAGATTTTTTTGCAATTGTGGTAGCTAGACCAGTTCTAGCTGATAATGTCTTACAAAGAGGAACTTTTTATGCAAAGTGAAAGACTAGCAATGTCTCTTCTTTATAGAAGGGACTATAGAGTACAGAAGAGATAAAAGCCTCCCTAGATTTTATACTCTTTCCAGACAAGAAAGAGTGCTGTAGGTGAGACTTCTTCAGGTGTGACAACAATACTCCATCTGAGAACGTATTTGTCCAGATTTCGTATATATTATTATAGAGTCGTGGTTTCAAAAGTAATATAAAAAAGTATTTGGGTGCCATCAGCTAGAATTGAAACCGAAAGCGAAACTATAGCATGCAAAGCTGGTAACGTTACCACTGTATCAACGTGACAAGCATATGAACTGATTAAAAATAAACTAAGATGAATGTACAAAATGTGTAATGATGTTTTTCAATTTTTACCCATTTTTGACCCCTTAAAAATTATTTTAACCGGCTAAAGACCCATAAAAGAACGGTTCATAAAAAAGAATCCAATCATTTGCGGTCTCTAGCGCCGTTCTGCAACTTTTAGTTTCGGAAGAGATAGAGTTTGAAAATATGGAGACAGACAGACATAGTGAGTTTTGTAAATTAGATTTTCTATTTGTTATTTAAGGTTTACATCTCATTAAGATCATAGAAAACATTTTAATGGCACGATATGCTTTCTCTCAATACCTTTCATAAGATAAAACTGAAATGCAAATGCCCAATCCCTTAAGGTCGTCTGCATAAACGGGGAATCATTCCTACAAATGTGAAGTTTGTATGTTCCTATTTAGCAAGAGGCTGTGTTATAAGGTATAATCCATTCGGGAATTCCAAGTGCCGTATGTGCTCTCTGCTTATTTTGGTATTGTTTCCAGTCAGTCGTGGGCCTTTCCTTGCTACTGGATCCCAGCAGTGCCGAATAAGTAGAGGTGTGGTTGGGGATTGCACTACCCTTGCCTCACAATTACACACGAAGCTATCCTACATAACCGAGTTCCTATTTACTTGCCTACCAAAAAAACAGTTAGATGTAAGGTCGGTTTTAATGTGATGAAAATTAAACTACCTAAAAAGGAGCACGTCAGATTGGGCAAACATAAAAGTTGCCTCATTCTAGTAGGATAGATAAGGTTACACTTTACTTCTAGGCAAAAAGCTTGTCTTATGACATAAAATTAAGTTAGCAACACACAGTCTTGTATACATTAACATTTATTTGAAAATAGTTTATTTTATCACAAAAAAAAAAAAACAAGATTCTTTCCATCTAAGATTTACTCGACATTCCAGCATTGATCATTGGTGAAAATTCTAGTCAATAACTAACTTTGAAGATTTTGTTTTTATATAAAGATGTTTTCGATGAAGAACTATTGTAATGATTGCAAAAATGCCATGAAGGATAAAAACCAATAATTAATTTTCTTTTCAAATGACACTAATGATCAATTAAAAAAGTAAAATACCTTTTTTCTTCTTTGCAACATTTTTGGTTATTCTAATACAGACAAGACAATCATTATTTGTCTTGAGTTTTGCAACTATAAGGAAATCATCAGCAGTAGCACCCCTACACCCTAAAGTCTAACTATTCCTTAACATGATGGGGGCGGTGGCAAGGTGGTGGCATCAGAGCTACTGAACTAAAAGGGCTCTGGTAAAAATACAGAAGTCGGAATCAAGTTCCGTCATCCTCTGGTCATCTCTACCTGTGTCTGGGGTAAGCAAAAACATAGTAGGCATAGAACCGCAAATCAATAAGATGAAAATAGAAGCGTTGTTTTTGCATCATTTCTCTGGGCTAAAGCTTTCCTGAGTTTGCATGCAAATGCGGATTTTTGCTCTTTTCAGAGTCGGTGGTAAACAGTTACAATCATTTAACTTAAACAATAGCTGTAACCAACAAGAAGTGAAATCTTAAGACTCGATTTTGATGAATGCTATACAGAAGTTCTGTTTACCTAATAAATGAACAAAAAAATCGGCAGCAGCATTAACAAGAATAATAATCTATTTCATTTGGGTTAATCAAATTACTGTCCTCATCTTGGTTGTTATTTGCACAAGGTTTCGACAGATGTGACCTCCGACCTTCTTCGGGTGCATCTTTTCAAACTTGGGAATATTTATGTCAAATTCAGTAAGTTATGCTATATAATAATTAAGCCATAATAACTAACACTTACAAAATTATTAATTAACACTTCTACGCATATGAAACTAAAACAGTTTTTCCTCTAAAGTTAAGTTCAAAATTTTTTATAAGTTCATGACTTCGAATGAAGTCAAAACTTATATCGGCTGAAATATTGTGAAAATAACAACGAAGATGAGAATCCAAATTTGAATGATCCAAATCATCATCATCATCATCATCAGCAGCAGCAGCAGCAGCAGCAGCAGTTTAATGTCCGTGTTCCATGCTAATCTGTGTTGAATAGCTTTAAGAAAGTGACTTCCAAAATGGCCTATCTCTTGCTAGGTCTTTATTTATTCTTATTTCAGCTATCACAAATTTGGCATTGATAAAGGAGTTTGATAAGGTAGTCATTTAAGAAATGGCAAATAGGTTCAATACCCGATCCTATTACACACACACCTGGTCATATTATTAAAGGTGCAGAGGTCTAAATGTGAGTGACAGTCCAGAAATTTCGAAACGTCTTTGACTCCACAATATGTCAAGCTCTGCAAACAATGTGGAAAAACTTCACACCCTGCTAGATCACTGAATGGTAAGGATTACTCGGTGACCAAGATGACATGTTTTAATAGTGGGATAGTTTGGCACATCGAGAGGGTTTAACAGAAATCAATAAATCTCAGCTGTCTGTGTGTGTGTGTGTTTGTGTGCATGTTTGTATGACCACTAAAAACTTTTGTCATCTACATCAAAGTGGAATAAACGTAGTAGCATTTGAAAGAGCGATCTGTCAGACACAGAATATCGAGGTATTAGAAAAAAATCGTCAATTATTTCGTGTGGAAATGTCGTTTTGTTTTAAGAAGGGTCAGGTAAAATCTTGGTTTCAACGTTGTTTGTTAATCACGCATGTGCGAATGGTTGATGCGTTGTTTCATGTTAAAAAGCTAAAGTTGCAACGTCATAACATGTGTCATCATGGTCCAATCGATGACATTTTCGCTTATGAACTTAAATTATGCAAGTTCGTGCCCAGCATGTGGCATTTTTCCTCCTATCTTTTAAAATTCTCAACTTTCTTATCTGCGTCCACCATGCAACAATTTTTTTCCTTTAATAACGCAGTAAGATGGCAGGCAAGTCCCTTTTTTATTATTATTTAACCGTATTTCTGTTTGAATTAACCCTAAAGGATCTAAGGTTATCACAGTAAAATATAGCAGCTAGCGATAATAAAAAAGCCTTATACAAATACAATACCCCATTCACCTCTGTCAGTGGATATACCCATAAGTTGGGGCTCTTGTCTTGATATTTTGCCAAAGAAGGATAGTTCGTTTAAGTTTACTGTAGACTTGAAGAAGCTCAGTGCTGCTAGAATGAGAGAGATCTCATAGAATGATTATCATAGCCTTCTTTTGCCCCCTTGATTACTTTCATGGCTACATAGAGTTGATATAGTTATTAGAATGACATACCAGGGAGTTTTTGCATTGGTAGATGCATGCATATACATATTTAGCAATATAACCATCTATATAGAAAAACAGATACATAACATCCTCTAGTAGAACCCAACAAAAACATCTATTTAACATGCAATGGATTATATGATTATAGTAACCACTGGTAACAATGGTATCGTTTCACACTTGAAAAAAAATCACGTCTGTGTGGAATAAAAGACGATTTTTGTCAAGTTCTGAAGAACAGAGAATGGGATAAAACCTACTGAGAGAAAGACGAAAGCAACTGTGACCTTCCCTACAATTATCAATGGCAGATCATGGTTCAGACTTGTGAACCATATCTAATACGTATTCTCTCAAGCTGAGATAATGGCCCTTTTCATAGAGCATATGAACAAAGGACTGAAAGTTCTATTTGGAGAGCATGCTCAATCAAATATTCAGGGAATCGAAATGAAGAATTGCACAAGAATACTGTGACCACTCAAAAACCAGAGACTTAAGGTGTATTGCACAAATATTCAGGAATCATAATCCAAACGTCTTGTGAACCTACAAACTAAACCTCTTTTAAAAACTAAACGGGTAAGTTTTAGGGGAAAAAATGACACAAACTGAGAATTTGGTGTCCAATTAATATAGTAAATCCAAAAAAATTTTTCCCAAAATTCAAATGATGAAAAATTTGGCAAGTGATGAATATACACAGAGAAAATATCTATGTTAAGAGGAATCATTTTGTAACAAGATTACATATAAAATGACTAAGAATGCCAATTAAAGATTGAATAAACTATTGCAGCATTAAGAATTTTTTTAAACTCAATTTAGAGCATTATATAATCAATTTTTAATGTTCCAATATTTTAAGTTATAAATTTATTATATTTTTACTAGAATATCTTGTCCATTTCTTTTCCAGTTTTAACAACTAGTCCTTTATTTTTCCATGATTAAGCTTAACCATATAACTTTTCACGCTCGCATCTTTCTATTGTAATATATCTACATAATACTAAATCCTGATAATCTTGTTAGATTGATTGCTTGGTTGTTTACACACAGAAAATTTATAGATGGGGGGGGGATATCACTAGAATTCATATGAGAAGAAGATATAGGTAAAAAATGGAAATAACGGAGATAAACAATAAAGAAAAGTGGTAGAAATTAAACATAACCGATCGGAAGAGACTCAAATCTCTTACTGCAGACAAGATATCCAATTGTTAAAAGTTTCCTCTAATTAACTCTGCATTAGGGATCTTTATCCTGGTCCCCCAAAATCAATAGGGCTTAGACCATTCGTGTAATTATCTGGTCCCTATTGATTTTGTGGTGGGAGTAAAGTTCTGTGCAGTCCTAAGAGGTCCACCCTCCCATGTCTTGCCTTCTTTCTTTGAGAAGGGGTTAGTTTATTGCTAATCGTCTGAGGCCCCCTCGTCGAGGAATGCCGACAGGGCTGTCCAAGCATTTTTTGCAGGTCAGAGTGTCCCTTCTCTGGGGAGCTGACTTCTCAACCTCACTTTCCCACTCTGGTGTCTAAGTTCTTGTGATGGGAGAGAATTAAATATAAGCTCTGCATTAAGATATGGAGTCTACCTTAACAACCAATGCATAAAAATGTTATTTTCTGGACCAATTATTTTGCCCAGCAATTTTCAGTTGTATTATTTGGATTCTTCATCTCTTTTCATCTTGGATGTTATTTTCATAAGGTTTTAGCCAATCTAACCTTTTTCTGAATCTTTATGTCAAGCCCAGTAATCTGTATGGAATTTTGAACAGAATCCTTTATTTAATCAACAAAGAAAAGCTTGCTCTCATTCTATCAGCCATGACCGAGTAGAAATCTTAAGTACTTCATAATTGTATTCTTAGTATCGCCAATCTTCAATCTGCATAAGACTGTTGTTTTTTTTTGTTTTTTTTTTTACATGGGTGTCACCGCTTATCAAGGCCCAGAGGCCACTCAAGGATAAGGGTTAATAGGTATACATTAGTCATTGTGATTTTAGCATAGTAAACAGTGGGAATTTTGTAACTTGGATTACTTAGGGGGACGATTCAATTAGAACTTGTTCACATTGGACTTTTTCTTTTTTTTTTTTCTTTTTTTTCATAGGTATCAACACATTATCAAGGCCAAGAGGCCACTCAAGGATAAGGGTTAAAGAGTGTACAGTAGAAATTGGACAATATAATAATCATTAGTAATGAAAATTTGTTAAATTTGATAACTTATATGGAACGGCTCATCAAGAACTTATTTACGTTAGACTTGAAGACAACCATATTGTAGTCAGCCGGAAAGCATGAAAACGGAAGACAATTCCACAGGCGTGCAGTTCTAATAAAAAAGCTTTGTTCATGGAATCTATGTTTAGGTTTAGGCACAGATAAAGAGTGGGGGGAATTATTGATAGTGTTTACAGCTAGACGAGTAGATCCTGAAGAAGATCGGAGGTTACAGCAACCACAGCGTTATGAGACTAACATTCAAGATGAGAACAGTAATCTGCTTGATACACATTATCAGTCCTTATCTCAAAAATTCTAAAACACATATTCTTAAAATTCTAAGTTTAAATTCTTCTCTAAATGCATGTAAAATAGATTAAAAAAAATAACACCCACTTGACGAAAAAAAAGAAAATCAGTGAAAAGAAAAATATGAATAAACGTGAAGTTTTGACAAAAGGGAGTTAACTCTTGTTCTCTTCTTTTTACTACAAAAATATGCTAATATTTTAAATCTTAATTTTTGTTTGTCCTTATATACAATGAGAAATAAAGCATTCAGTTTTGCCAAAATTAATTTTTTAGCCATGGTTTTCCTGAAAGCCTATGTTAAGTTAAGGCAAAGAAAAAGAAACTTGAACTTTAACACACCAAGAAATATTTAAAAAGTTCAATTTTATTATTTTATTTATATTTTGCTGATGAGAATGACAAAACTCCAGCCATGCTTAAAATAGATTAGATATTTGAGCAGCAAGAAAAATATCCTTCAGAAATAAGAGATAACATGGCTATTTATATATGCCGATATATGTGTATATGTTACCTTATCATTATCTGTCTATATTTGAAAAGAAAAAAAAAGAGTTTTATTAATAAACTAGCTGTACCCGACCACACGTTGCTGTAATTCAGTTTGGTTAAAGCAAGTATTAGTGATTTATATTGTATGCACACACACACACACACACACACACACACACACACACACACACACACACACACACACACACACACACACACAACTGTAATAATCTAAGCATGTAATGAACTTGACGCAGTGCGGAAAAATATGTCTCTTATTAACGCTATGTTTTAATTTTAGTAACTGTTCATTTATTTATAAAAATCAAATTCCGAAATATGAGAATTTTCAGTGCTCAGCCAATCATGACATGGGAGCCGTTATTATTGATTAATCTAAAATTGGAAAGATTATGTTATGTCTATGTGCCTAGGAGCCAATTATGATGGGTGTAATCACAGTATATGTGGAAAATGTAGAATTGGTCCTAGTAACAACTAGTAGCAGTGTTAGGACTAAATAGTTAGATAGAAAAATAGGAACTTCTTCCTCTGAATACAGATGTAATTTTTTCTTTCAATTTTCTTATCAGTTTGTTTAAGTTGGGGATGATGCATCCTACGAAATGCCAAACATTCACATATTATCTTATATATTTCCCCCAAGAGATCTTTTTTAAGATTCTAACGGTCCCTTTGAGTGCCATTGCTTGAATGACTCTTGTACTTGGTTTACCGAGAATATTTGCCAAGTAACTTTTGGCATTCTTTTTGTTTCCTGACTCCAGTTGCTCCTATAATTAGTGGAATGATAGCGATCTTCCCAAGATTCCAGAGTTTGTTTTTTTTTTCATGGCATACATAGTAGCTTGGTATTTCATTATCTTTTCCCTCTCAAATCCTTTTAACCCAGCATAATTGGAGACACTAACTTCTACTAAGGTTGCTTCTTTCTCCTTTTTGCCACATAAAATATGTCAGGTTTAATAGCTCCGTTTTCAATGTACACAATTGTTTCAGTGTACAAAGATGTAGGAATTGCATAGTCATAGTGGATAATGTATGACTTATTTTCAACTGTTATTTCTGGAATATGTTACCAGGATTTGTTGCTGAATTTTATATTATTTTTTTTTACAGATAGTCCAGTGGAGATATTTACACACTCTATTGTCTCCCAGCAGAATCTTACAGCTGGATGTCAGGTGACACACATTCTCAACTTGCATTTGCTGTCATTGCTTAGGTCACTCATCTTTTTAAAAGCATTGGTTATCAAGACTTGATCTTAGTCAACTATTATAATTCTCTCCTAATCATAGTGGAGCGATCCTCTTCTTAGCCAGTCTAGAGAGTCTTCTTTATCTATATAGTCCTCACCCAGAAAATACTTGACATACTGTTGGTTGGCCCATTCTTCCAGTTTTTTTGCAATGGAAGTTTTTAGTGTATAGTAGCTGTCCCCCCGCCCTAGCAAAACTTTACAATTGGATTTCAGGTGGATCACACTCTCTACTTCTGTGTGGCAGGACCTGCACTTTTTGTCATTGCTGAAACCACTCACCTTTTTAAGTTATTGGTCATCATTTTTGAGCAGCCATTATAATCCTCTCCTAATCATAATGTGGCAATCTTCTTTTTAGCCAATCTAGAGAGTCTTCTTTATATAGTCTTGAGTCAATTTTCCCAGAAAATACTTGGCAAAGTGTTAGTTAACCAATTCTTTCGATTTTTTGTAATGGAAATTCTTGGTGTATTTTTAATGACTCTTTTAGGCTATTTCTATAGCAGACTTATTCTCTGATTCTGTCTCATTGGTAAGACGATCTTGTCCAAAATATTTGGCCAGTTTCGTGATTGAGATTGTTTATGCTGGCTCTTGTTTTATGATGTTCATGTACTATTTTGAGTTTTTGATTTTGGGAGCTCATCAAATATTGCCCAGTGCTCACGATATTTGTACAATGCAGTTGATAAATATCTGCTCCTCTGAGTAGATACGGTCGAGGCAAATATTTTTTTTGATTGTTATTCTGTACAGTAATTGTCTGTATGTTATTCTGTGCAATGTTAACACTTTTTATTGTTATTCTGTACAGTGATTGTCTGTATGTTATTCTGTACAATGTTAACATTTTTTATTGTTATTCTGTACAGTGATTGTCTGTATGTTATTCTGTACAATGTTAACATTTTTTATTGTTATTCTGTACAGTGATTGTCTGTATGTTATTCTGTGCAATGTTAACATTTTTTCTTGTTATTCTGTACAGTGATTGTCTGTATGTTATTCTGTGCAATGTTAACATTTTTTATTGTTATTCTGTACAGTGATTGTCTGTATGTTATTCTGTGCAATGTTAACATTTTTTTATTGTTATTCTGTACAGTGATTGTCTGTATGTTATTCTGTGCAATGTTAACATTTTTTCTTGTTATTCTGTACAGTGATTGTCTGTATGTTATTCTGTGCAATGTTAACATTTTTTATTGTTATTCTGTACAGTAATTGTCTGTATGTTATTCTGTGCAATGTTAACATTTTTTATTGTTATTCTGTACAGTAATTGTCTGTATGTTATTCTGTGCAATGTTAACATTTTTTATTGTTATTCTGTACAGTGATTGTCTGTATGTTATTCTGTACAATGTTAACATTTTTTATTGTTATTCTGTACAGTGATTGTCTGTATGTTATTCTGTGCAATGTTAACATTTTTTATTGTTATTCTGTACAGTAATTGTCTGTATGTTATTCTGTGCAATGTTAACATTTTTTTATTGTTATTCTGTACAGTGATTGTCTGTATGTTATTCTGTGCAATGTTAACATTTTTTATTGTTATTCTGTACAGTGATTGTCTGTATGTTATTCTGTACAATGCTAACATTTTTTATTGTTATTCTGTACAGTGATTGTCTGTATGTTTTTCTGTGCAATGTTAACATTTTTTATTGTTATTCTGTACAGTGATTGTCTGTATGTTATTCTGTGCAATGTTAACATTTTTTTATTGTTATTCTGTACAGTGATTGTCTGTATGTTATTCTGTGCAATGTTAACATTTTTTCTTGTTATTCTGTACAGTGATTGTCTGTATGTTATTCTGTGCAATGTTAACATTTTTTATTGTTATTCTGTACAGTGATTGTCTGTATGTTATTCTGTGCAATGTTAACATTTTTTATTGTTATTCTGTACAGTAATTGTCTGTATGTTATTCTGTACAATGTTAACATTTTTTATTGTTATTCTGTACAGTGATTGTCTGTATGTTATTCTGTACAATGTTAACATTTTTTATTGTTATTCTGTACAGTGATTGTCTGTATGTTATTCTGTACAATGTTAACATTTTTTTTGTTATTCTGTACAGTGATTGTCTGTTTTTTTTTTTTTTTTTTTTTTTTTTTTTTTTTTTTACAAAGGCATCACCACATTATCAAGGCCCAGAGGCCACTCAAGGATAAGGGTTAAAGAGTGTACAGTAGAAGTTGGTCAATATAGTAATCATTAGTAATGAAAATTTGGTAAATTTAATAACTTATATGGAACGGCTCATCAAGAACTTATTTACTTTAGACTTGAACAAAACCATATTGTAGTCAGCCGGAAAGCAGGAAAACGGAAGACAATTCCACAGGCGTGCAGTTCTAAGAAAGAAGCTTTGTTCATGGAATCTACGTTTAGGTTTAGGCACAGATAAAGAGTGGGGGAAATTATTGATAGTGTTTACAGCTAGACGAGTGTTTCTTGTGAAAGTTTGGCGAGGGGGGACCATAGATTGAAGCTCAGTTGAACACTTTCCATGAAAATAACGATACATCAGAGACAAACTCGCAACATCTCTTCTGTGAGATAGAGGTTGCAAGGAGGAGAAAAGGACATCTCCTACGAGGCTACGAAGTCTATTTTGAACTCTATCAAGGCAGGACAAGTTCTTTCTAGCAGCTCCTGCCCAGATGTGGCAACAGTATTCCATCCTTGGACGTACCTGGCTCTTATATAGATAGAGAATAGCATCAGCAGTGAGATATCTACTGGATCGATAGAAAGATCCCACCATTTTTCCAGCGGCCTTGGCAACAGATTTGATATACGTGTTCCATTTAAGATCAGGAGTAATGGTCAAGCCCAGAAGCTTGTCAAAACTTGAGGCCTCCTGAAGACGAGAGCCATTCATTTCAATTGATGACAAATGTGGATTAGAATGTTGATGATGTAAAGAGAGAAGCTTGGTTTTAGATGCATTAAAAGTAACCAGCCACTCCTTTCCCCATTGTACTACGTGCTCAAGATCAGAGGAGAGAGAATTGGAGAGAACTTGCTCGTTTACTGTCTTAGATGTGGTACCATAAATGGTAGTGTCGTCAGTGTTATTCTGTGCAATGTTAACATTTTTTATTGTTATTCTGTACAGTAATTGTCTGTATGTTATTCTGTGCAATGTTAACATTTTTTATTGTTATTCTGTACAGTGATTGTCTGTATGTTATTCTGTACAATGTTAACATTTTTTATTGTTATTCTGTACAGTGATTGTCTGTATGTTATTCTGTACAATGTTAACATTTTTTTTGTTATTCTGTACAGTGATTGTCTGTATGTTATTCTGTACAATGTTAACATTTTTTTTGTTATTCTGTACAGTGATTGTCTGTATGTTATTCTGTGCAATGTTAACACTTTTTATTGTTATTCTGTACAGTGATTGTCTGTATGTTATTCTGTGCAATGTTAACATTTTTTCTTGTTATTCTGTACAGTGATTGTCTGTATGTTATTCTGTGCAATGTTAACATTTTTTCTTGTTATTCTGTACAGTGATTGTCTGTATGTTATTCTGTGCAATGTTAACATTTTTTATTGTTATTCTGTACAGTGATTGTCTGTATGTTATTCTGTGCAATGTTAACATTTTTTATTGTTATTCTGTACAGTGATTGTCTGTATGTTATTCTGTGCAATGTTAACATTTTTTTATTGTTATTCTGTACAGTGATTGTCTGTATGTTATTCTGTGCAATGTTAACATTTTTTCTTGTTATTCTGTACAGTGATTGTCTGTATGTTATTCTGTGCAATGTTAACATTTTTTATTGTTATTCTGTACAGTGATTGTCTGTATGTTATTCTGTGCAATGTTAACATTTTTTATTGTTATTCTGTACAGTAATTGTCTGTATGTTATTCTGTGCAATGTTAACATTTTTTATTGTTATTCTGTACAGTGATTGTCTGTATGTTATTCTGTACAATGTTAACATTTTTTATTGTTATTCTGTACAGTGATTGTCTGTATGTTATTCTGTGCAATGTTAACATTTTTTATTGTTATTCTGTACAGTAATTGTCTGTATGTTATTCTGTGCAATGTTAACATTTTTTTATTGTTATTCTGTACAGTGATTGTCTGTATGTTATTCTGTGCAATGTTAACATTTTTTATTGTTATTCTGTACAGTGATTGTCTGTATGTTATTCTGTACAATGTTAACATTTTTTATTGTTATTCTGTACAGTGATTGTCTGTATGTTTTTCTGTGCAATGTTAACATTTTTTATTGTTATTCTGTACAGTGATTGTCTGTATGTTATTCTGTGCAATGTTAACATTTTTTTATTGTTATTCTGTACAGTGATTGTCTGTATGTTATTCTGTGCAATGTTAACATTTTTTCTTGTTATTCTGTACAGTGATTGTCTGTATGTTATTCTGTGCAATGTTAACATTTTTTTATTGTTATTCTGTACAGTGATTGTCTGTATGTTATTCTGTGCAATGTTAACATTTTTTATTGTTATTCTGTACAGTAATTGTCTGTATGTTATTCTGTACAATGTTAACATTTTTTATTGTTATTCTGTACAGTGATTGTCTGTATGTTATTCTGTACAATGTTAACATTTTTTATTGTTATTCTGTACAGTGATTGTCTGTATGTTATTCTGTACAATGTTAACATTTTTTTTGTTATTCTGTACAGTGATTGTCTGTATGTTATTCTGTGCAATGTTAACATTTTTTATTGTTATTCTGTACAGTGATTGTCTGTATGTTATTCTGTGCAATGTTAACATTTTTTATTGTTATTCTGTACAGTAATTGTCTGTATGTTATTCTGTGCAATGTTAACATTTTTTATTGTTATTCTGTACAGTGATTGTCTGTATGTTATTCTGTACAATGTTAACATTTTTTATTGTTATTCTGTACAGTGATTGTCTGTATGTTATTCTGTACAATGTTAACATTTTTTTTGTTATTCTGTACAGTGATTGTCTGTATGTTATTCTGTGCAATGTTAACATTTTTTATTGTTATTCTGTACAGTGATTGTCTGTATGTTATTCTGTGCCATGTTAACATTTTTTATTGTTATTCTGTACAGTAATTGTCTGTATGTTATTCTGTGCAATGTTAACATTTTTTATTGTTATTCTGTACAGTGATTGTCTGTATGTTATTCTGTACAATGTTAACATTTTTTATTGTTATCCTGTACAGTGATTGTCTGTATGTTATTCTGTACAATGTTCACATTGTTTTTGTTATTCTGTACAGTGATTGTCTGTATGTTATTCTGTACAATGTTAACATTCTTTTTGTTATTCTGTACAGTGATTGTCTGTATGTTATTCTGTGCAATGTTAACATTTTTTATTGTTATTCTGTACAGTGATTGTCTGTATGTTATTCTGTGCAATGTTAACATTTTTTATTGTTATTCTGTACAGTGATTGTCTGTATGTTATTCTGTACAATGTTAACATTTTTTATTGTTATTCTTTACAGTAATTGTCTGTCTGTTATTCTGTGCAATGTTAACATTTTTTATTGTTATTCTGTACAGTGATTGTCTGTATGTTATTCTGTGCAATGTTAACATTTTTTATTGTTATTCTGTACAGTGATTGTCTGTATGTTATTATGTGCAATGTTAACATTTTTTATTGTTATTCTGTACAGTAATTGTCTGTATGTTATTCTGTGCAATGTTAACATTTTTTATTGTTATTCTGTACAGTGATTGTCTGTATGTTATTCTGTACAATGTTAACATTTTTTATTGTTATTCTGTACAGTGATTGTCTGTATGTTATTCTGTACAATGTTAACATTTTTTATTGTCATTCTGTACAATGTTAGCATTTTTTTTATTGTTATTCCGTACAATGTTAACATTTTCCCCATTTTAGTGTTCAGTGTGTTTATATTCCTTCATAGTCAGTAAACAACAATAGGCTGCATGTTATCACAAGCATGGTTAGTTTGTTAATGGCAGTTATTTTGTATATGTCTTACAGATTTTTGTGCATGCATGTGTGTATGTGTATATGTCCGAGTGAATTTATATACAAACAAGAAATATTTTAATAAGCGTATTTTAATCACAAATACATTAAACAGAAACAGACACTTGCTTGAAAGATCGGCATAGGAGTGCTGTTAGCATTGCTGAGGAGATTAAAGAGGTTGGGGCTCAGCCTGTTAGCATTCAGACCATACACCGCACACTACATCAAGTTCGTGTGCATGGCTGTCATCCCAGGAGGAAACCTCTTCTGAAGGCAATACACAAGAAAGCCCGCAAACAGTTTGCTGAAGACATATCAACTAAGCCAATAGATTACTGGAACCATGTCCTATGGTTTGATGAGACAAAATTTAATTTGTTTGGTTCTGATGGCCTTAAACATGTGTGACAGCGACCAGGTAAAGAGTACAAAGAAAAGTGTGTCCTGCCTACAGTCAAGTATGGTGGTGAGAATGTCATGGTCTGGGCTGCATGAGTACTGCAGGTATTGGAGAGTTACATTTCATTGAGGGAAACACGAACTCCAACATGTATTGTCAAATACTGTAGCAAAGCATGAGCCCCTCCCTCCAGAAACTGAGTCGCAGAGCAGTGTTCCAGCATGACAATGACCCAAAACATACATCCAAGACAATTACAATGAGAGTAAAGGTGATGGACTGGCCAAGCGTGTCTCTAGATTTAAACCCAATAGAACATCTTTGGGGCACCCTCAAGCAGATGGTGGAGGTGCACAAAGTCTCAAATATCCTCCAGTTACAAGACGTCGTAATTGAAGAGTGGAAGAGCATTCTGGTGGCTACATGTGAAGCTCTGGTAAACTACATGCCCAGGAGAGTAAAGGCAGTTTTTGATAATGATGGTGGCCATACAAAAATATTGAGAGTTGACATGTTGTACTGTTTTTACTAGAAACCTAAAATTAAATTGAAATTGAAAATATGATATTTTTAAAGAGGCTAGAAGATTTACTGATTATAAAATTCTGAAATAACATGTACAATCATACAGATGGCAAACAAAATAAGTCACTTTACAAAGAAAAACTGTTAATCAAACAGTGTATGACAGTCTCATTTGATTTTGAAGCCAGTGCAGCATCACTTAAGTTTTCCTGGATATGATGAGCAGGTTTCTAGTTGTAGTTGTCCTTGCCCATCTTGATTTTGCAAAAATATTATATATATATATATATATATATATATATATATATATATATATATATATATATATATATATATATAATGCTCCTTTTCTTGAGTTAAGCATATTGAGAAGTGATATACGAATTACCATTAGCATATTAAGCGATGCTCTTTGTAAACAAATCGAGCTTAGGTATTTCGGACGATGTCAAAACATCGTTAACTCACTACTCGCACAGCAGCAGCCGATTAGCATAATGGTTAGAAACCTTGAATGTCGTACGGGCGGTCGGGTTTCGATCCTGGCTTGAGGTAGTTACCTGTCTAGCCGCATTGATGAGCCTGTGATACAGCGAAACAGTATTGTATGTGGATGACTATATATATATATATATATATATATATATATATATATATATATATATATATATATATATATATATATACTAGTGATGGGACGATTCCAATATTTTCCTGCTTTCGATTCAATTACCAATTCTGATTCTTTATTAATCTCAAAATATTTAACTATAAAGTTGTTATTTTTTTTCACTGATTACCGTAAAAACACATGTTTTTGTGTGCAGAAACACACTTGGTGGATGTGATCTATAGCGTTTAGCTTTTCTGGTAGTTTAAAATCAATAAACGTTTACTATGGAAGACTTTGTTTTAAACAAAATCGTATAAAACAATAATTAAAGGAATCGTTTTTGGCATTGGAACAAATGTTTTTCGATTTTGATAACAATTCTAAAAGTCCTGATTTTTCCGATTCCCGATTCCGATTAATCGTCCCAAGACTAATATATACACACTAAAATGCTAGACATGTTTCAGTGAAATCTCAATTCAGAGAGACTATCTCATCAGACCGAAAAAAAAAAGAAACCACACTGAAATGAAAATCAAGGTTCAATCATTTTGTATATAAAAAAGATAACTGAATCTGTAGTTTTCTTTTTGTTTTTGTTTTTTAAACCTTAATTTATTTGATTCCTCCGGCCTTGGCAGACGTGTTTTAAATATTCTCTCCAGTGCTTTTTCTGTGCACATTTGAACTTTTCTTTTAATGATTTGGAACTCATTCCATTTGTGATTTTTTCCAAGGAATTCTGCCTTTTGGATCATTTTGGACTATTTGGAACTTACCTGTTGGATTGGAAGTTTTTAATTCGACCGTGTTTGGATTTTACCATTCTTGGATTTTTTACCCTTCACTGGATTATCCATTCATGTGAAATCTTTTTATCATTTTCTTTTACCTCCTATTCCCCTTACCTCACCCCTTTTTATAACCAAGTAAGATCTGTGACTTACTTGTAGTTTCATTAAATACTTTTATATGCAAAATCCAATCCCGCATTTTGCTAATTCCTGCCCTCTGATGAGAAGGAGAGTATTTCTTCGAAACTCCGTGGATTAAGGACTATCCACTTATCTTGTGCTTCCTTTTCAAAATTAAATATGTTTTTAACTTTTTTTCAAGATGTCTTTTAACATGTTTTATTAATCATTTGTTCATATTATAAGCTCTATTTCCTTTTCGGTTTTATTGAGCTTTTACTTCTGGTTGAGATTACTTTACTTGTAAATATTAACTCTTTAATATTTATAATATATTTTAAGTTTACCATTTGGATTACCTTGGTAAACTTATTGTAATTTATATATATATATATATATATATATATATATATATATATATATGTGTGTGTGTGTGTGTGTGTGTGTGTGTGTGTGTGTGTGTGTGTGTGTGTACGCGTGCATATATATCGGTAAAGATTAAAAAATCTGATGTAACACACACTTTAATGCTAATCTGGACCTCTTGCATCTGCTTGTCATTGGACAAGTTTCTGTTTATGCTATTTATTTCAAAGTTGTGCTAGTTGCATGTGACTATACTTTATCCCAGCTGTGTTGGCATTCTCCATTTATCAGGACGTTACTCTCACAATGTCTAGGCTAAATTTTTCTAGAATTAAGCAAGTGCGTACATGGAACAAATTAGTTACTGTGGCAATACATGTACAATAAATAAATATATATGTAAGGAAATCGATTTCTAAAAAGAAATTACAAATTAAACAAATAGATAATTATTAAAATTTAAAAAAAAAACAATATTTTTTTGTACGTATCATGGAAGAAGAAGACGTCAAGATTATTTATGGATTTATGGTGGAAATCGGCGATCATACGTGTCTAACAATCTTCAGTGATTACTAATATACATATAGTGTGTGTGTGTGTGTGTGTGTGTGTGTGTGTGTGTGTGTGTGTGTGTGTGTGTGTGTGTGTGTGTGTGTGTGTGTGTGTGTGTGTGTGTGTGTGTGTTAGTTGTAGAATACTCGTCCCTGGACAGGTATAAGCAATAAATACAGCATTAATTTTAAATTTTAATGTTTCTTTTCTTTTGAGCATATGGTACGTTTTTTGTAGCACCCTGCTAAATCCTTAACTTTACCAAAAAATTAAATAATGTGCTCACGGTACTCATCATGTTGCCTAGAATACATATTCTATAATGATAATTTCAATAGTTTAGTATTTTACCAAACACATACGTATTATTGTCCAGAAAATTCCAGTCAACAAGATAAGTGTATATTAGAACCCATGTGCTTTGGCTTTTAATGAAGTATTCCAAATTTAAGTGGAGAAAAATATTCCTGTGTTTCATTATGCATTAAGGTTAGCATCTATGGAATCTAGTGGTTGAAGGAAAGTAAATCTGCTATTCTCAAGTAAATCATGTAAGGGTTGATAAGGCAATTCAAACGGGCTATTTATGAATTTAAATAATTAAAGAGTTAAGATAATATATTTAAATCTCTGATGTCACTTTCCATTTCAAAATGTATCGATATTTGATGGCTCACTAAGGCAGTCATCAGAAATTCCTTTGCATTCCATCTTTGAAAAGAATGTGTCCTATATTGCATCCGAATTAGCTGATTGGTTAATCCTTGGCATTATGGGTTTTATACCTTCCAAGAAATTCCAATACAAACCAAACATCCATCCATGGTACACCATTAAATGTGCTACCGCTATTGCTTACAAAAGTCAATACAGTATTCCTTCGAATATCACGGGAGATTGGGACCGAGACCACCCGTGATATTCGAAAATCCACGAAGTAGGATAAAACCATTATTTTTTACCTGATTTAATTGTTTATAGGCTGTTTAAAACCATCCCTGTACTGTTTATAACCCACCCTTTACTATATTAATAATACTAGAAAGATTGTAACACTTGTAAGGTTGTACACTACATTACCCTATTACAGTTCAGTCCTGTACATAAATACACCTCTATCCCTAGAAAATTAAGCAAGTACGTACATGCAACGAGTTAGTTACTGTGACAATACATGTATAATACATACATATGTAAAAGAAAATCTATTTCTTAAACGAAATTACAAATTAAACAAATGAATAATTATTAAAGTAAAATAAAAAATATAATTTAAGCAAGTAGTGAAAGAGAACCTTTACAATACGTACAAACATATGAAAAAAAAAAGTTTTATCTGAAACAAAAATTACAAAATAGAGAGGCAAATAATTATAAAAATTAAAAAAAACATTATTTTTTGTACTTAACATGGAAGAAGAAGGCGTAAAGTTTTTTATGGATTTATAATGAAAATCCGCGATATTAATATATTGAAAAACCCGTGAAGTGGCGAATCCGTGATAATCGAAACACGAAGTAGTGAGGGGTTATTGTATTTCAATTGCTTTCAACAAAATAGATATTCTGAAACCCAAGCCGCCTTTAGGTCTGCTCACAACCACTGCAAAAAGGTAATAGAAAACGTGAAAAAGTCCTATATCCAATTTGTCTACAGTGGTCGAGAAGAGCTTTTATTACCACAAGTTTTGGCAAATAACAAACAGTTTCCTGAACAGATATCTAACACCTCTATTGCAACCATCGTCAATGAATCAGAGTTGATTTACTTAGAATTTTATAAAGCCAAACATTCTGCAAAGAACTTTGCATCAAATTCCACCCTTTTTTATCAGAACCCCTTATTTTGCCCTATAATTGTAAGCAATCTGAGAGACACCCATATATTTGTTCAGCATGTTTCCAAATTTATCAAGATCCTTGACACCAGCAAGGTAAAAGGTCTTGACAACACTCCAATCACAATGCTTTAAAAGTTGCAATTTGAACTAGCTCCTATTCTTACAAAGTTATTCAATTATTGTTTAAAAAGGAAAAATTCTATCCATCATCTGGAAAAATTTCATTAGTCTGAACAATATTTAAAAATACTGATGATTCGGTCTACAGAATATTAGTACAGACCAACCAGTCTCCTGTGTGCTATAAGTAAGTTGCTTGACTCTATGATAAATCTACAAGTTATCAATTACTTCAGCAATAACAACCCACTCAGTGACAAGTAATTCGGATTTCGTCCTACAAGATCAAGAGTTGATAGGCTAAATGTAATATCACAAAGAACCAATGAACCTATTCATGGAGCTTCGTTTTTCGATCAATAACTCTTTTATTAAAAGTTTTTGATGTGGCTTGGTACAAAGGTTTACTTCACAAACTATGGAGCATTTCGAAATGTTTTCTCAACCATCAAACCCTTTCTCTCTAGGTTAGGTATATAAAATGAGATCGTTGACTGGCAGAAGTTTGAAGTAGATAGTATTAATACCAACAGTGCCTAAATGATCAATTCTGGCCAACTCTCTTCCTAATATTCACCAATGATCTCCTAAATCCCATTCTAAGATAATTCATTGACATTTGTGCAGATGATGCAGCCATCTATGGCAACGATTCAAAAAGCATTTATTATAAAGATCTGCCAGATTCTCTCCCTTCCAACCTGAAGCACATCATACAATGAGAAAAAGTTGGCTGATAACTTTTAATACATCGACACTAAGCAATTTTCCTTTCACCATCGACTGACTTTTCCTGCAGACCTGAAATAGAAGACTTATATCATATCTATTACTAAGATGGATGATGCTGCTCAGAGTTCTGTTTCCTTGGTTCAATGGAGTACAAAACCGACTTTCTTTTCTCATACCTACAACCTCTTGTGGTTGGATCGCTGGAAAAATGCTTTGATCATGCTACCACTCCAGAAAATATTTCACTCCTGATGCAGTCCTCTATCTGTATAAGAGTTAAATACGTCCTAAAGCAGAGTACTGTTGCCAAATCTTGGATGATGATGCTCAGAGTTCTGTTTCCTTTGTTCAATGGAGTACAAAACCGACTTTCTTTTCTCATCCCTACACCCTCTTGTGGTTGGGTCGTCCACAATTATAGCAGATAATTTTATTCTTTTTTATTCTTTTTCTTGGAAAAATTACTATTGGGGAAAACATTGCAGTGAGATTTGTAATTTGGTTGTGTCGGTTTTCGAGAAGCAATTTTGAACTTCATAATATATATATATTATTGTCCACGACCCCCCGATTCCTCTCTTCGTATCTACGCAATGCCACTTTAAATTCACTGAAATTATGGGTTTGTCTTTTTGCATTATAATATTTGTAAATGATTTAAAATCGGCTGGAAGTTCCTTGTGATCATTGATATCAACAAGCTATCACTTATTATTTCACCCGAGAGTTTTAAGGCATTGGTAGTTGTTTCTGCCCTTATGACGTAGTCAGTAATAGTTTCATCTTCCTTACGTTTTGGAGGCGTTAGTTCTGTATATAAAGATATAATTTTTGGTTTCCCTTTTCATATATAATGTTCTCTTAATATGTTCAATGTTTTCCGTCCATCATCCAGGGCGTCTCTTATAATCAGAGAGACTTCTACCGTCTAAGCATTGAATCAGTTCTGCAAAATCAGTCGCATTCTTTTCCAGAAATTGGGGTTGTTAGGATTCTCTATTAGAGATTGTATAACTTTGTGTAGTTTTCGTATCCTTAAATACCCCAGAAATTTCACCTGCCACAATTCGAATTTAGATTCCGATACGTCAAACAAAACATGATGACTGGGCCCATAACCTGTTAAGTGTTGAGATATTATGTTTAACAAAGATGGTGGCAGTAAATCAAATCGGCGAAGATTCAATGCAGTCATGATTTCGAGTGACAAATAATTCTTAGAAACAAAGATGGCGGCGAAGAATCAATACAGTCCCAATCTTGAGTCATTTCGAGACAAAGGCCGACAACGAATTGATTGAATCCAAAATTCGACATTTTTTATAATAACTTTTGAAGCTTCTGATTGGTTGATTGTTATAACTGTGGTTATAAAAACGATCGTTGAAATCATTGGCGTCATACCCTCATCAGTAGTCAAAAAAATTTAAACAAAATGTCTGTGTGTTCTTATCATAAACAGACCATATGTATGTATGTATGTACGTTGTGTAACGGACTATTGTCCTTGTATCTTTAATGTCTATTTTATGGCCCGTGATTCCTCTGGGGGTGTGTCCGTGCATGTCAGAACATATAACACATGACGACATATCTGTTTCTCCTTGTGGCCGCCTCTGTCTTTTGGCCATGCCTGGGGGATTTGTCAATCATCTTTGAGGGAGCTGGAACCTGTTGTAACAAAGACGCTTCGAAACGGACTCAATATGAATGATTATTTTTATGTATTTATTTCACTCACAGGTATTCGTCACAACAGAGGAGTGATAAACGATCTTGACTCGGGGTGGTTCTTTGACCTGAGACTTTTTCCGCCCTCATGAGGAGACCCATTTTAGCCAATCTTGTTCATTCGACGTCTACAATCCAACTCAACGATGGATACACAAACCAGAACACATGACATGCGACATATCACTTCCGATCACCTGTTCAGATACTTTTCGGTGCAAACTTGACCAGGTCATAGTTTGACATGTTTGACAACCTATCAAAACATAGCGCTTCCAATCTCTGTTGTTCACTCATCACTAGATAGATAGGTAATTATATAGATAGATATATAAATCGATAAATAGATAGCTAGATAAACTGATATATCGATAGATACACAGATAATTAGATAAACAGATAGATAGACATGAACATAGCTTTTTTCTGAGAAGTGCACGTCTGTGAAATTCTCTTCTGCTTGTCTGTTTCCCACCTGGCTACAACTTTGACGTCTTCAAGTCCAACATAAACAAATTCCTGATTAATTGCCCCCATAAGTAAGACACTTTATCAAATCTCCAATACCAACTATTACTACGATATTATCCCATTGATTTTTGTACATAAAATAACCCTTATCCCGAGTGGCTTCCGGGCCTTGATAAGTGGTGATCCCCATGTAAAAAAAAAGAAAAAAAAAAGATAGACACTTAAACAGACAATTTACTGCTCTGCATGACCACTTTCTAACATATGGACTACGTTATAAATTTGGTTGAAGCATCCTCTTAGATAATCAAATTCTGACTAGTTTCAACCATCCTCATCAATCCACACAGTGTTGTCTCACTGCAGATGAAAAACTCGTAAACCCTTATCCTCAAGTGGATTTTGTGCCTTGATAATCAGTATTAGTGCATAAAAAAATCTTAAGAAAAAATTTAAATACATTTTTATATTAAAATTTAATTTATTAAAAGATACTGTTTATTATTAATTGAATAGCTATTATAAAATATTTTACTTTTATTATTATGGTATCAATTTTTTTTTTTTTTTACACAGTGATCACCACTTATCAAAGCCCGGAAGCCACTCAGGGATAAGGGTTATTGCAAGTACATTACGTTAGTGTGGAGATTTGATGAAGTGTTTATTTAAGGGGGCGGTTCATTAGGAATTTGTTAACATTGGACTTGAAGACATACAAGTTGTAGTCCGGTGGGAAGCAGGCAGACGGAACAGAGTTCCACAGGCGTGCAGTTCTAAGAAAGAAGCTTTATTCATGGAATCCGCGTTTTGATTTAGGCACAGATATAGAGTGGGGGAAATTTTTCACAGTGGATTCAGCTAGACGGATGTTTTTCGTGAAAGATTGGCGAGGGGGGGACCAGAGATTGGAGTCAGACGAGCACCTGCCATGGAAATAACGATAAATCAAGGATAGGCTCGCAACGTCTCTTCTGTAGGAGAGAGGTTGCAGGGTAGAGAAAAGGGCATCCCCCACTAAGCCACGAAGTCTATTTTGTACTCTGTCAAGACAGGATAGGCTGTTTTTAGCAGCTCCTGCCCAGATATGGCAGCAGTACTCCATCCTTGGACGTACTTTGCTTTTATATAGATAGAGAATTGCATCAGTAGTGAGATATCTTCTGGAGCGGTAGAAGGATCCCACCATCTTTCCAGCGACCTTGGCAACAGACTTGATGTACGTGTTCCATTTCAGATCAGGAGTAAAGGTCAAACCCATTTACTATTAATATATTTTCAGAGTGCTAAATGTATGATATATCCTTTTAATAAACATGTTTCTTGAATCATACATAAAATAACATGTTTGTTGATTTTAAGTACTATTTCGAACCTTAATTTTTTTGTGCTGTATAGCACTATTATGTCATTAAAAAACTGAACTTCCTTTTGTCATTCTTAGATGGTTACAAATGAGATTTTTATGCAAATTTCATTATATTTATACATTATTTCTTTAGATAATTCATTAAATATATATATATATATATATATATATATATATATATATATATATATATATATATATAATTTAAAGGAGATTAGAATAATAGTCTAAAGAGCTAAGTGTATTTTAATGTAATAGTGAAATTACTAGTTTAATTAAAATACAGGAAATGCTCGTTGTAATTTAGATATATAATAAGCTCGATAGTTAAATGTCCTAGAGCTAATTCAATATTAAGTAATGTGATTTATAATTTAAAAATTAAAAAAAAATTTTTTAAATTTAAAAATCAAAATTTAATTAAACTAAAAATCAGTTTCATAAGAAGGAACAACAACAAAGTCAATTATCTGTACGATCGTTTCGGAAATCCATGCTTTTTATTTGTGGTATACATGAAGTCACGTAGAACAATTATACATAGTTTTTTTGGTAAGCACGGTCTCCTCATCAGCAAATTTAGGAGGATTTCTATTGAATTGAAAAGACACCAAAAATAAACCTAGCATTAAAAGTAAGGCAGATGAATCTTTTGGTTTTTCTTTTTTTGAAATCAGGAACTGTATTTAAAGTAGTCATTTAGATGTTTGCTATAGCTTTTTATTTTATTGAATAAAATAAAAAGCTATAGCAAACATCTAAATGACTACTTTAAATACAGTTCCTGATTTCAAAAAAAGAAAAACCAAAAGATTCATCTGCCTTACTTTTAATGCTAGGTTTATTTTTGGTGTCTTTTCAATTCAATAGAAATCCTCCTAAATTTGCTGATGAGGAGACCGTGCTTACCAAAAAAACTATGTATAATTGTTCTACGTGACTTCATGTATACCACAAATAAAAAGCACGGATTTCCGAAACGATCGTACAGATAATTGACTTTGTTGTTGTTCCTTCTTATGAAACTGATTTTTAGTTTAATTAAATTTTGATTTTTAAATTTAAAAAATTTTTTAAATTTTTAAATTATAAATCACATTACTTAATATATATATATATATATATATATATATATATATATATATATATATATATATATATGCGCCTCCCGAGGGGTAGGGGTCACCTCAAACACACAAAAGGGAATAAATCCAAAAAAGTAGCATCTCCACTCCTGTTGCACCTATTCTCCTGCCAGGTCTGGAATCTCTCCAGTACCGAAAAATGAAGCTCGTTTTGTAGGTTCCACATGAGATTTTGCAAGAACGCACATAATAAAATGTTGGCCGCCATCTTTGTTTTTCCTTTTCTTGGACTGAACTCACTCGCTGCACACCCACGGTAAGACTTCTATTTTTCTTAGCTTCTGACCACAATATATGCTACTGGTACCATGTAACCCAGTACTACCTGCCTCATGGTAGGGTCACCAGCGACTAAACTGGTTCCCCCACCAGACATATTTGGTGAGGAGGGTGGCTAGTCTCCCTAAAGGATTAAAAACAAGACCTTCCAAAGGGCGAATGAACCCTTTTTCAGGGTCAACGGCCAACTAGCACCGTGTGTGTTTGTGTGTATGTATGTGTGTGTTGGGGTGGAGAGGGCTCCCGTAAGCTGTGGTGAAGGCAACCTTTCTAGAAGCAAATCTCTGATTTAAAAAACCATAAAGCGGGAGACCAGTACCCACATTAAGCTGGTTTGCAGTTCAACTTGTTCTTGGCTATCTTGCTCTTGCTTGTTGCTGGATCTCAACATTTTGAACCGAGAGAGAGACTTAGCTGTCGTACAAAGCTAAGACTCTGTAACATCATATTAGTATAGATACTCTCTCAGGCATTTGTCTATTAAAATGGTCCTGTGGCGATGGAAGTCATTTTGGGGCTCATGGACTTTAAGTGTCTGAGGGAGTGGCACTCCTCTGACAAGACGTTGCAATCATCATATATATATATTTACTATAATAATTAAATACCTATAGACAGTGTTTCATTCCTTCTGGGAATCTTCAGTGCAGGGTGTCACGATTAACACCAGTCGATAGATTTGAACCCGGCAACACAAGCCATCTCTGGCTTGATTAGCAAAGATCGTATTCATTCGGCTACCATTACCCGCGTGAAAATAACGTTGAATTTAAACATTTTATTTCTAAATGTTTTTTTACTTCAGTCAGAGTGATCTAATCGTTATACAATGATCTATGCATATATATATATTGATATGTATATATATATATATATATATAGAATGATAACATTAATTGTAGTGATCCCCCCCCCCAATGTGTATACATATATAGGTTAGGAGAAAAGTTATTCAGTTTCCATTGGCTTTACACTCAAAGACTTCCCTAGGCATTGTGCAATCAGAGACTAATCCTGACCCTTATCCTCTTATACAACGATGGGAGATTTTGAATGGGTAGAAGGCACTCAAGAATCGCACAGTTATTGTATTTTTCAGTTCCGTTCACAAATGGCTGAAACGATAAGAACGGGAAGAATCTGTTTACAACCTAGTTAAATATGTACATGTTTATGGGTAGTAATATATTCAAATAAAATGTTCGACGTTTTTAAATTCAATTTGAAATAGTAACAATATTATGAGGTCTCCAACAATGCTTGTAGATTTCCATAATGATGCATGCTGGGAAAAAGTTCAGTGTGGAGAAAAGGTTCAGTTTCTGCAGGGTTACTGCTAGGGGGCGAGGACACAATATGCTCATTTTGTTCGGTTAGCACTGCTTTAGACAGGTCAAAGTGTAAATCTTCAAGAAGTCTTATGGACACTTGAAAATATTGCTGTGTATGTTGGTTAATATATATTAGTTGGCATTATTTAGATTAATCAGACAATTGTTCTAATCTTCAGGGTTATCTGCACGACGTTTCGGTCGATGTAACCTCCGATCTTCGTCAGGTGTTTAGCAGGAGAAAAATAGGGGTAGCTATGCACTCTAAGGTTTCGAAACCTTAGAGTATAGAGCTACCGCCATTTTTTTTCAGGTTACATCGACCGAAACGTTGTGCAGATAACAATCAAGATGAGAACAATTATTCCATCAATCTAAATAATGCAGACATTCATACCTCATCTCAAAAATTCAGAATTATAAAGATATATTAAAGATTTTTAGATTTCAAACTAATGGGATTTACATGGCGTTGCTTGAGATGGAGATCAGTTCAAATATTAAACATAAAATAAGTTAAAGTAAATAAAGCTATATAATTGATTTTATTTCCCCACGGACAACATTGGCTGAACACTGTTAAGTAAGTGTTATTTAAACAAAGCACAAAATATTGCGTTTAAAAATTTGTTATTGTTATTTAAACAAAAAAAAAACATTAATCATTTGTGTTTCATTAAGTTTAGAAAATAAATTAATGCAAAAATGAAAACAATATATATGAGTAGCTTGCCCTTTAATAGGAAATGACGTTGGCGACACAGAAATAATAAATTTTATTTTTAGAAACACACACTATACATTAATAATTATTGTCTCGTTCCCTTAGTCAAAATTCAAGAGGTCACTTGGAAAGCATGCTCGCAGCAAATAAAACAATAAAACAAGGAATAATAATAACTATAAAAAGGAGCAAATTTAGTTCATGTTATTTATTCACATCGTTTTCCAATTTTAACGGTTGATAAGCTCGAATTTGTAGCTTGATATGCACTGATTTGCCTATCAATGGGCTTCACCTCCAAAAAAGACATTATAAAACCCTGAGATCAGGAGAGCAGGGCAGTCGACATCTTCAAACCGAATTGAACAGGTCGGAATTTAGAATGTCGTACGAAGGATGATAAAAATCCATTTTTTTAATTACAAGCTATTTCGACAGAAATCGTTCAATATTTCCACTTCTCAACGCTTTCAATTTTCACAAATTCCAAATTTCATCTTGGTCGTATCGACTTCATATTTCGTGCCGGAATAGCTTGTAATGTCTAGCGGCATTTGAGAAGCTAATAGTGTCTCGCAGTGTTTGAGAGGCTAATAGTCTCTAGCAGTGTTAGTTGTGTCTAGCAGTGTCTAGCGGTTCTAGTAGTATTTAGTATGTATTTATGTATTTATGTAATTAATTACCACTTCATGACCATACATCTTATAAATCTCCTAATGTGATGTTAATGACGGATTACAAGTAATTGTAAAACTGCTAGACATTATTCTGCTAGTAGTGTCTAGCGGTGTTGTAAGTTGATGTGATTGCCGATCTGGGCACGGGGTTATTTAAAATGATCTTTAAGAATCATGAGGGTATGTAGTTTGATATGCGTTGATTTGCCTATCAATGAGTCTTCGTCCGCCAAAAAGACATTATAAAACCCTGAAGTCAGAAGAGCAGGGCTGTCGAGTTCTTGGAACCGAATTTGATACGTCGGAATTTAGAATGTCATACGAACGCTGACAAGAATTTTTTTTTAATTATAACTTCCTGATCATAAATCTTATAAGTCTCATAATGTGATGTTAATGACTGATTACAAGTAATTCGATGGGTTTAAGCAATTTATTAATTATGTCGCTGTAACAATAAATTCTTAATTCTTTTTAATAAAAATATGAAATTGAAAATAGAAATATTAATACTTCATTAAAAGAACTTTGCAAATAGACAATTTTTATTTTATTATTGGAATCCTTTGAGATGAGTAATTTGTATATTTATTTATTTGCGGCTGTTAACCTCATCTTTATAGTTGTTGTATCATGACGTTTCGCCCAACTATTCCTCTGGCCTTTGTCAGGTAGTTAACCGTGACGAGATAGGAATGCTGAGTCTCTTAACTGTATCCTCAGTAATTACTGCCTTCCATGATGATGAGACGGCAACAACTATGGAAGGCAGGAATTACTGAGGATAAAGTTAAGAGACTCAGCATTTCTACCATGTCATGGTTAACCACCCGATAAAGGCCAGAGGAATATTAATTTTTATTTATTGCGGACTATTATCCTTATCTTTTTCTTAGTTGTTTCACGACGTTTCGGCCAACGATTCCTCTGGACTTCGTCAGGTGGTAACCGCGGCGGGATAGGAACTCTGAATCTCCTGACTGCATCCACTGCAATTACTGCCTTCTGTAGTTGTTTTTGTCTCACCACGTTTTGGCCAAGTAAGCCTCTGGCCGGCTTTGGGTAGGATTGAAACCATTATCTTCAGACAGTTCTCACTTGAAACCGTAGAGATTCAACATCTCTATCAACTGTGCGACGGGCCCGAGAAGCGATCAAGGTTGAATGTTTTGGTCTTATAAATTCATGTTTATTTATTATCTGATCTTCCTACCATTCAATATAAATAGAATCGATTATCTGATAGCTAAAATAGATAGAACAGAGGCGAATTTCTTTTTGATTAATAAAGTACACTAATACTTCTTCATCTTATTAATCTTTGACACCAGAATACAACTTTTTAAATGCTTTCAGTAACAAGTTTTGAAAACCCGAACGGTTCAATTTCCTATAGATCTTAAAGGCATGAACTCATCACTTTATACATGTCTATGGGCATTGACGCACAGAGAACTTTTATTCAGACAGGTGCTGAAGTGAAAAAAAAACAGCAAGAATATCGTAATGGACAACGTCTCGGTGGGGCATATATTTCTATGAAAAGGGCACTTTTAAAACAGGAGTAAAAGGGGCAGATGCTTGGGCACCCAGTACTTACCTTTGCACGTCTCTCTCTATGGGGATGTAGATGGATTAATTCTTATTGATGTAGGCTATGGAATTGAAAAATTACATTTAAATCCAGTCAAATCTATCATATTGTTTTTATTTATTTATTTATTTATTTATTTGTGGGCTGTGATCCTTATCTTCATAGTTGCTGCTTCACGACGTTTCGGCCAACTACTCCTCTGACTTTCATCAAGTGGTTAATCGCAACGGGATAGGAATGCTGTGTTTCCTAACTGTATCCTCAGTAATTACTGCCTTCCATAGTTGTTGTCGTCTCACCACATTTTGCCCAACTAATCTTCTGGCCGGCTTTGGGTAGGATTGAAACCACTATCTTCAGACAATTCTCACATGTTTCGACTTTTATAGTTATGGGCGATAAAAGACATACATTTTTTCATCTCTCCTTGTTATAATCAAATCTAATAATACTAAACTAGCAGTAATAATACGAATTAAGACGTAAAATATAGATTTAAATATATAGAGCCATGATATGCATCCATAAATTAATAGCTAGAAAAAAAAGGAAACCAAAATAGTAAGTGTCAATAAGAAGCAAGCAGAAGAAAGAACAAAAAGGAAACCGTAAGAAAGAGGACGGATTAAAAAGACTATTAAAAGTATACACTGCATCTGAATTTATCATGGATGGCAACTTATTTTTTCTAAACAATTCTATTTTTCATGCACATAAAAAACTAGAAATTTTATTATCTTATCTAAGATAAATTTCTAGTTCTTCATATATATTTGAAGCATCTCTGATAATTTTTCCCCCAAGTTATTTTGTGAGACTTGAGGACATGTGTTGTATGAAAAGATATTATAATGTGTAGTGTGACTCTTAAAGACAGGCCTAGATCTGTTGATTTCAGAGCAATATCAAATCTGGACAGTATAGGTTTTGATTGATTGATTGATTGTTTTACGGCATATCAACCCTTTCTAGGTCATTTAATGCCGATCCAGTGATTTTGAAGAAAAAGTTTTTAATAGAACATTTGATTTTTTTTTCAAAAAAGTTTCTATTTAACCCATAGTTGGGACCCTAACAGGTACTACCACTCTGGGTCAGAGTGGACCTGGGAGCAATGGCAATTAAAGGGTGGCTTCACGCTCCCCAAAGCCCGCAAACTAGGACCTCACCATCAGATATAGTTTAAGGTCATATCCAGGACCGGGAAGTAGGGAAAGAAAAAGAAAGATGGAGGGAAGGGGCTGTTGATTTTGTTTTGTTTTTGTACAAAATAGAATAGAAAACAAAAAAACAAAAATCGATATAGGTGCATTTCGTCTCAGAAAGCCAATAGGCAGCCTGATCTGGTAGCACCAGGACAGTATAGGAAGAGGTGTGGGGTGCAGAAACTTTGATGTATCATCACATTGAAAGACTGAGCGAAAATTCTTGTGTTAGTAGATGTAGTTGAGGAAGTAGAGTCAGTTCTGAGGGAAAGTCCAATGAAAACATAAGGGGGAAGCTATAAGGATAGACTTGACAGGAAGAGTGATAAATAATGACTTAACCAGAGGCAGGTTAGCTTGGAAGTCCATTTCCAGCATGTAAAGCAATATGATGATGATTATTAATAATTTCATAAAGTTAGCTATGAAAACGTGATTACGTTGAAAAATTCGATTTATAAACATGTAACTGTTTGTTGATTTATATATATATATATATATATATATATATATATATATATATATATATATATATATATATATATATATATTTATATATATATTTATTTATACAAACATGTTAAATTTATTTATACAAACATGTTTTCGACGGTAATTCTTGGCCTGAAGACGTAATCCCCCAACGCGGGTGATTACAGAAACATGTATGCACATATGTAGCCATTAATGTTTGTATAAATAAATTTAATATACCTGCTCTGCTCACTCATTGAGCACTCTTTGGTAGGCACATGTTGTTTCATTGGACGTACTTCTAGGAAGCTAAACTCTACTGGCTATATATATATATATATATATATATATATATATATATATATATATATATATATATATAAGACATCAAATCTCTATCAACTGACCAGTTGACCCAATTTAGTTATATCTTACCAATAGCTGAAACACCCCTAAATGACCTGAAATTTGATCCTCACCATCGGGCTTCATCTGTAGCTATAACAACCGTGATACTCCAGCCTCTCCCCTCTACTGTCGTCACTACCCCACCTCTGTATTACTATATTACCCCCTCCCCCTCCTTACTAATTCCTTAACCTTAAACTACCCTTTTCTTCAGAAACCGAATCTTCAGAATTAACATATTCTCGTAAGAACTCAAATTTTGTCCGTCGCCACTCATGGCGAATTCTCTCTCTTCAAATGTCATGAAATTTGGAATATAGACTTTTGTTATTTATTTGTTATATATACATATATATGTGTGCCTGTGTGTATATGTGTGTGGGGGTGCGTGTGTGTATTATTATTATTATTATTATTATTATTAAGACCCGACTTTCTTTTATTTTTCAGATTTTAAGACTATTATTTACGGTATACATCTAACAGTATCCAAACAGCAAAATATTTATCAAACTGGTCATAATATGGTTTCATGAGTTATCGCAAAACTGCTTGGCCAATATTATCACTCAATGAAGAAATGAATTTGGAACAGAAACTATAGAAACAGGTTAGAGAAGTTTTTGCTGTATAATATGCTTGTTTATCTGTTTGTATTTCATACAAAGAAAAGAGCGCCATATTGTCACTTTAAGAAATGTGAAAGGTTTATATTTAGAGAGAGTGACTGAAAAGGAAATAATCTTCTGAATGCTGAAGGAAGTCGAGATGATGAATTGAACGATGAAAAGGGTTTGGAAATAAGAAAATAATATTTGAGTGCAAAAGAAAAGATACATGTGTATAAAGGATTTTAAGGAGTGCGTTTGCTCTTGTATATGACCTTTGCTTATTTGTGAAGTACATGAGAGAATATGTCCTCGTTGATATTGATACAGTAAAGAGTACCAAACTACGAATGAGGTATCAATCTCCCTAGAGTATTTTAGTGCTACATATCAAATCAACTTGTAGTAAAATGGCGGATGTTAAAAAGAAGCACGCATGCATTCGGGTTCGTAGAAAGGGAATGAAAAAGACAGTCACATGACCAGAGTCAATGCATACATTTTAAGGATTAAATGATTGAAGAAATATTATCATTGTTCTTGAGATTTGTATAGGGTGTAGTGATGAATAAGCTTCTTTGCGGCTTGAATTGGTACAGCTAAGCGTGTCAGGCCAAAAAATAGTGCCATACCTCAGAAACACCTCATCTCTACCGACTGGTTCGAATTTTATAGCTTTTTATAATCTTGAATACATTACAAGTGACTTGCCAAAATAGAATTTCATTTTTAAATAGGAACACTTTGGATTGGTTGAAAAGTAGAACCGTTTAATATTTATTATTCTTACTGAGTATTCTGTATCGAGCCTTATGGGTAACAATATCGGTTAGTAACACAGTAAATGGTTGTAGAGAATCTAAAAACATAGAAGAAAAGAAAGCACCAGCCAGACCTCCACTAGAAGACCACAAAAACACTGGAATCCTGAGTAGAATGATTATAACTCAAATGTTAAAATAAACCAATGGCCGTTATCAATAAGAACTTAATAGAACTAAACTAGATTACAAAGAGGACTCTGCAAACAACTACATTTTGAACACTCGGATAAATCGGTGGTAGTACTGGAAACTGAAAATCACAAAATCTTCTTGAACATGGAGGTGCAAACACATAAACTCATAATAGTTATTAAGAAATAAAATCTTACAAATTGTAAACTTTGCTAGACCATAGAGTAAAAACTAATAAAGACGCAACAGCAAAGCAAATACACAGAAGTAGTCAAAGAACTAAAAGGGATATGAAACATGAAGAAAAAATTTTTAAATACCAATAATCGTAGGAGCACTAAGAACAATCCCAAAAGAACTAAAACAAAAAAAAGAATGGGAGAAATTGAAATCAGAAGGAAGGCTGAGAAGATACAACAGACGGTAATAGTGAAAACGGCTAAAATGTTATGGGAGGTCATGTTGGTGATGTTCTCGACGGATGACAAGCGGATTCAAGTCAAGGGAGGAGGAGGTCAATGAGAGAAGGGTACAAAATTGTAGCACTCCTTCTGAAGCCAAGCTTGGGTCTCTTTGGACTTGTGGGCCGGCGACAAGTTCTGCTGTCACACTCAGGGTCTATCAGCGACCACCTGATTGCACCAGGAAGTGACTACGCTCTTCAGCACATCCAGGTACACTTTGCTGTTTACTTTCAAGCCGACTTCGAAGATGTGAGGTGGCACGATATGACCCTCATTTGAAACAACCCCAAAGACCATAACCGTGACCAGAAACTTTGTGTTTATCACCTTGGACACGTCCCTGTCATTCGTGAAAATCTAGCAATGCATTTTGAGCATCCTGACAATGGTCCTGTTGTCGTAACTTGGATCGGTAGAGAGCATGAGTGACACAATGTTTAACGAGAATATAGAATTCAACCCACATAAATTACAAACACTAACTAGTCACATGAAAGTTTCAATAGAAATAAAACAAACAAAGAACGCAGCCACATGAAACCAAGAGAACTGAAACTGCAAAATGTCAACTAACTTACTTAAAACTGTTTGCAGAAAAAAAATGGAACTAGAGACACTAATAAATACAACCAGAATCTTCAGCCAGGATATCTGAACGGAAATTCAGTATGGAAAAGTGTGAACTGCTGATCATGAGAAGGGGAAAACTGGAAGCAACGGAAAGTGTGCTACTACCCAACCAAACGGAGATGAGAGCATTAGGTTAACATGATAGCTACAAATATTTGGGAGTTCTGCAAGCAGACACCATCACAGAAATAGAAATTAAAGAGAAGAATGGAAAAGGACTCTTCAGAAGAACAAGAAAACTCCTTGAAACTAAACAATATAGTAAAAACCTAACTAAACGTATAAACACATTGATAAGGTTGGTTGGTTGGTTGGTTGGTTGGTTGGTTGGTTGGTTGTTTTACGGCATATCAACCCTTTTCAAGTTACTTAATGCTGAATCCAGTGATTTTGAAGAAAATATTTTTAATAGAATATATATTTTTTTTTTCAAGTCGGTTTCTATTTAACCCATAGTTGGGACCCTAACAGGTACTACCACTCCGGGTCAGAGTGGACCTGGGAGCAATAGCAATTAAAGGGTGGCTCCACACTCCCCAAAGCCCGCAAGCTGGGGCCTCACCATCGGATATAGTTTGTCATATCCAGGACCATCATTGATAAGATACTCTGGGCCGTTTATAGGTTGGACCAGCCACAGTTATGGTTGGCCGTTTAACCTTCTCAACTGTGACCACATGAGTAGTGGCACCAACAGTGTGTATGACACCATGGGTTGTGAGGAGGGCTACCACAATAGTTGCGTCAAGGTTTGGTGTAATGTAGTTGCAAGCATGGAAGGTGCACTGTACGGCAGGCATGGTAAATCAATTGAAATTCAGTTGTCTTGTTCATAGATAAGAGTGTACTCTATTTGTTTAACGATTGTTTATTGTCTACTGACAATGAACTTGAAAGAGGTAAAGATGAAACAGAATTACACAATAATCATCCTCTATTGACTAGGTACTCTGCTGCCAGGCTGATTAAACCAAAGAAGAGTGAAGAAATTATTTGCAACATCTTTTTTAATGTGGATAGAATATTTTCCAGTTTCCAAACGCTTCTTGGGCGATAATGAAGGAGAATTTAATGACTATGATTACAGAGAGATGAATAAAAAACTGAATATTGAAACCTATGCTGAAAGTCCATTCAGTATGGCACTGTGGAACGTCATGATCTAATATTGGCTGAAGCAATGGAGAAAACATTGGAAGATGAGAAATGTGAACCTGTCATAGCTGTAACTTGGGCTGTTTGTGCCAAAAATGTTCTTCAAAATCATTCTGACCATAGCCCGAATGAGCTGGTTTTTGGATCCAACATAAATATGCCTTCAGTTTTAATAGACCAGTTACCCGCATTAGATGCTTCAACAACCAGTGATATGGTTAGAATAAATTTAAATTAAATAGAGGCTGAATCAAGTGTAAAAATTCGGAAAACTGCAGTTTAACATAAGACATTATGTGGATGAACGATTTGTGACAGTGGATAGCGTTTACTATAGAAGGCAAAACTATAAAAAATGGCGTGGCCCTGCCAAAATTTTGGTCAAGAGGGTCAATCTGTATTGATCCAACATGGAGAAGAAAATACAATTCTCTTAAATGAGATGAATGAAGTCTTCGAAAATGAAGTTGAAGATCATCATAATGAAAATTCCAATAGAAACAGGGAGGAACTGAAAAACAATACCACAAGACAGAGTAAAGGGAAAATAGTAGAATATAAAATTATTGGAAGTAATAAGTGAAAAAAAGGAAGATAATGAGTACATAACCAAAATCAACTAGAAATTATGGTCAAGAAACAAAAGCAAATATCATTTTAGCCAAGATTTTCAAGGTGTTCATATACAATCGCAAAAAGCAAAATATCTTTTTTAGCCAAGATTTTCAAGGTGTCCATATACAATCGCAAAAAGCAAAATATCTTTTTTAGCCAAGATTTTCAAGGTGTTCATATACAATCGCAAAAAGCAAAATATATTTTTAGCCAAGATTTTCAAGGTGTCCATATACAATCGCAAAAAGCAAAATATCTTTTTTAGCCAAGATTTTCAAGGTGTTCATATACAATCGCAAAAAGCAAAATATCTTTTATAGCCAAGATTTTCAAGGTGTTCATATACAATCGCAAAAAGCAAAATATCTTTTTAGCCAAGATTTTCAAGGTGTCCATATGCAATCGCAAAAAGCAAAATATCTTTTTTAGCCAAGATTTTCAAGGTGTTCATATACAATCGCAAAAAGCAAAATATCTTTTATAGCCAAGATTTTCAAGGTGTCCATATACAATCGCAAAAAGCAAAATATCTTTTATAGCCAAGATTTTCAAGGTGTTCATATACAATCGCAAAAAGCAAAATATCTTTTATAGCCAAGATTTTCAAGGTGTCCATATACAATCGCAAAAAGCAAAATATCTTTTTTAGCCAAGATTTTCAAGGTGTCCATATACAATCGCAAAAAGCAAAATATCTTTTTAGCCAAGATTTTCAAGGTGTCCATATACAATTGCAAAAAGCAAAATATCTTTTTTAGCCAAGATTTTCAAGGTGTTCATATACAATCGCATAAAACAAAATATCATTTTTAGCCAAGATTTTCAAGTTGTCTATATGCAATCGCAAAAAGCAAAATATCTTTTATAGCCAAGATTTTCAAGTTGTCTATATACAATCGCAAAAAGCAAAATATCTTTTATAGCCAAGATTTTCAAGGTGTCTATATACAATCGTATAAAGCAAAATATCATTTTTAGCCAAGGGTGTTAGTCTAAAATTCTCACAATATTAGTAAAAAGTATTTCTATTATAATTATTTGTATCTTGTTTTTGTTTCCTATTTTTTTTTTTTGCATTAAAAGAAATCAATCTACTACATATCTATGACATTGTCAGTAGTAATAACCGGGCAAATATTGATGATTAGGGTAAACATGTGAACATTCTTTGGTAGAAAGAACGTATAGAATAGTTAAGAATACATTCACATCCGTTCTTAAGTTAAGAATCGTTTTCTATATAGTAACAATGTTATTTAGAAACTCATGTTTAAAATGGAGAGGGAACTTTATTAACTATTCTGTTCTTATACCGTTTTATTTTTCATAACAATCGTTAATTATTGTCAATTGTTTATGAAATATTTAAATCGCATTTTGCCAACTAATGACAAATGCAAATCGGCTTTGTTTTAAAAGAGAAATGCATCTTTAGCTGTTTCATTATTTTCAATCAATTAAAGGAAAACATCCGAGAAAAATATTTAGAACCCCCCCCGTATATTTAATATATGTCCCTCTCACACACACACTAAGTGCATTTTTGTTTGCAAAAATATATGCAGATGAGAAGGTTTTAGAGTAATTCGAAAAAAAAAAGAGAAAAACAAATCACTAATTTAATATTTAGAAATTTAAAAAGAATCGGAATTGGGAATCGTATCGGATCGGCAATTTAAGACAGAATCAGTAATTGAATCGGAATCGGGAAAAAATTTGGAATCGTCCCATCACTAGTATGAACACACACACAACGCACACACACACACACACACATATATATATATATATATATATATATATATATATATATATATATTTACATACATACATGTATGCATATATACACCTAGGGGGTCGGACAAAAAGACAGCGGACAAAACCTACCAGCTAATTAAAGCAAAAGCAGATAAAATCCCAAATGAACCAAAAACATTAAAAATCACTTTTTATGTTCTTTATTTTAATTTAATTAAATTTAGGAAAATTAGACACCGGGGAACTAATTTTAGCAAGGTATGAAAATGAAGCATCTACAGAATTGTCAGAATTGTCAATTGAAGATAGAGTTTAAGACCATTCTTAAAGGCGATATAGTTTTAAATAGGATTCAAGTACCTCTCACAGAAATAGACATATTTTTAAATATTTACTCTTGTTTGAAAGCAAGTAAGTCGATTTTTCTCAGTTAGATACGCGTTCTAAGGAGATTTTTCTTGTATTATCTTTTATAATTATTATATTAATAAAAAATTTGAACTATCGAATGAAAAGCCACTTGAATAGTATTTGAGGTGTAGCGTTTAGTTCCCATTCAAAATTTTATCCCCTGATATGACGATCATAAAATCTGTTAACAGTCGATTTTTATTCCGTACTTGCTTAATGTTTCTAATTCCAAAACTACCTAATTCTCTGTTGCTAGTTTTCCGCCGTATCATTTAATTATCAGTGATGTTTGAAAATATTTTTCTTGAAAAAATGTTTTGTTTCATTTTTCAACATGTTTTGGAACATGTAAATGAACTGCTTTCTTTGAAAGGTTACCTAGAGAATTTATGCAACTTTTTTAAAACGTTGTTTTATAAATAAAATAATAAAATAAATTTATACCTTATTTTAATGTTATCATTTTGGTTTTAATAATAATTTAAAAACAATAAATAATTATAACTAGTACCAATAATGAAAAATTAAATTTAAAATTTTAAGCAATCGGTTTTGGAATCGTAAATTAGGGGCACATTTTTCCGATTCCGATACCCCCAAAAGTTTCGATTTTTACAACCTTTTCGGTATAAAATAAAAAAAATTTGTTAGCTTTTATTTATTTTTATCTATTTTTTTCTTTTTTCTATTTTAATCCTCAAAAAATGCCGCCCCCCCCTGGTATGTGTTGCTCGTAAAATAGGGACACATTTTTCTGATTCCGATACCCCCAAAAGTTCCAATTTTTTAAAAACTTTTAGGTAGAAAATTTAAGATATTATGTTTGCTTTTATTTATTTTTTTCTACGTTCTATTTTAACCCCTTCAAGATGCCGCCTCCTGACACGTGCTATTCGTAAAATAGGGACAGATTTTTCTGATTCCGATACCCCCAAAAGTTCCGATTATTTTACAACCTTTTCGGTAAAAATTCCGATTTCTTGTTACGTAGTATTAATTTTTCCTATTTTCTATTTTTAACCTCTCAAAATACTGCCCCTGACGTGTGCCGCTCATTAAATAGGGATACATTTTTTTGTTTCTCATATAAAAGCTCTGCTGTTTTACAACTTTTTCGGCATAAAATTTCAGATTTTTTGTTAGCTTTTATTTATTGTTTTTTACTCTCTAAAAATGCTGCCCCCTGGCACGCACAGTTAGATACACTGAAAAAGCAAAGACAGAATAAGAAGAAATGAGGGAAAAGACAAGAAAAGAAAAATGGGAAGTGAAACTGCTACACGGACGATTCATCAAGATGACAAAATATAAGATTAACAAAAACATTTGGACATGGCTTAAAAAAGGAAACCTTAACAGAGAAACTGAAATCCTAATAACAGCTGCACAATATAACACAATCAGAACTAACGACAAAAGCAATGATTAAGAAGACACAAGAAAACTGTAAATGTAGACTCTGTAGACACGGAAACGGAACAATACACATCATAAGCGAATGCAGCAAACTAATCTCCCCAAAATATAAAAATATACACGATCAAATGGGGGAGGCAATACACTGGGAATTATGCAGACAACTGCATCTTGAATATCTAGACAAATGGTGCAAGCATAAACCGAGAGAAGTACTTGAAAATGAACGTCACAAAATCGTATGGGATATGGATATACAAACAGATATACTCATCCAAGCAAGAAGACCGTATGTCATAATAGTTAACAAAAAGGAGAAATTACCAGCTTGTAGATTTTGCCGTTCCAGAAAAGCATAGAGTGAAGATCACGGAGACGGAAAAGGGGAGGAACTACACAAAACGGGCCAGAGAGCTCAAAGGCGTATGGAAGATGAAGAAATTCAAAATAACACCACTAACAGTAGGAGCACTAGGAACAATATTTAAAAATGTTATAAAAAGTATGGGAGAGATTGGAATCAGAGGGATGACTGCGAAGATACAACATATAACAATGAATATTAATAAATATTAAGGAAACCCCTTGAATGCAGAGACTAACACATGAGTTACAGGTACAAGTCGGACATACAGAAATTGCTACAGATGTAAAACACAAAAGAACATCACATGGAATCGTGAAAACTGAAACTGTATAATTGTAAGTTAACCCCTTTGTGCCCCTGCCTTCCGCCCTTTCTTTTTATGTGTGTCTATATTACCATAAACTGGCGTGACACCCAATAAGTGAGGGTCAACGAGAATGGAAAGATCGAGGAGAGAAAGCACTATCCAGACCTCCGCTGGATGAGTGCAAAGAGGACTGGGACCTTGAGAGGGGGGAGGGGGCTTATTGTTATCCAAATTCCAGTGAAGACCAATAATCGCTGCCAACAAGAAATCAATGGTAAACGGCTGTTGCAATAACGCACATTCATCTGCAAAGATTATCGAAAGAGGTGAAGAGTACTGGAAATCTGGGGAGACTTGTTGTCACTCAGACTCCAGAGAACACCACAAGTTTTTCTCAAAGAGAAATCTTTGATGGCCTGTTTGATTACTCCTAGTGAGGTAATAGTAATAATAATGATAATAATAATAATAATAATAATAATAATAATAATAATAATAATAAGAAGAAGAAGAAGAAGAAGAAGAAGAAGGTGACACTTCAAGTATAATATTTCATAAACTCTGTATACATGGATTAGTTTTATTTTCTTGGACATTTCTCATACAAGCAATCAACCCTAAAGATAGAAACTAATGTCAAAGAAATCATTTCGTATCAAAGTGAACTTTCATAAAATAAAAATGACGATCCTAAAATAGAGACTAAGGTGGGGTTAGAATCGACCTCAATTTTATAATATTAGATGTTCATATTTGTGATGAATGGTGTAACTAATGTTTTAACACACACACACACACACACACACACACACACACACATAAACATACACATATACCTTTAAGCACTGTCACTTGATGATGTCTCCTGCCGCTTCCTATTGTAATGCAAGCTCTTTGCAAATAAACAATTTGAGCAAGATAGAAACGGCCGGTGTTTATGTAAATAACCATTGTAGATATCATTTACGAACAGTGGTCAAAAGATAAGAACGGCTGACTGCCAACTAGATGTTGGAAAGTTTGGTCCCTGACTAGGGAGATATGCTAGTCTACCCGTACTGAAGAATTTTAATGCCGCGAAAACAGCCTGTGTGAATGGCTACATAGATATCCATATACATAGAGATAGATGTATATGACTATATTATATTTCTCGTAGTCTGTCTGCCTTTTTTCTCCACCTTTTCTCGGAAACTACTGAGCCAATCTGGATAAAATTTTGTATAGACCTTTTTTATAATAAGGTAATACAAACTAAGTATTATGTTATCCATTCAATGTACAGTTCGGTATTCATAGAAATTAATAGGGATCAGTATTTAATGCAAAAATAGCAAAAATTTAAGCATATTCAACCATTAAGTTGACATAAAGCATTCATTCTAAGTCAATGGCCTATAACTTTTTCGGGTTGAATAAGCTAAAAGTCTAGTATATACAAGTAGAATCCTGGGATACGGTGGTCTTAGGATACGTTTTTTTCAGGTTACGATGTGAAATACAATGTTTTTCCGGCCCTTGTTACGGTATTTGCCTCACCTTACGGTGTTATTGATAATGTTATTTGATTACATACATGTGTATTATATATAATGTACTGTATTTTGTTATTAATTTTTAATGTCGTTTCCTGGGTTCTACTGTATATATGTACAAGCTATTCGAGAAAGTAGATTAACTCAAGAAATTCCATTGGCTAATTGAAAATTATTCGGAGGGAAATTAGAATTTGCACAAGATAAAGAAATATGTGGGTTAATTAAGGTGATATATTATTTTTCCTGTCCTTCCCTCCAATGTTTTTAAGGGAGGAGGGCATTTAGAATGAGAAAGATTGTTTGTGATATCGCTCAGGCTTTTGAAGCATTTCTCAGGCAAAATGTCGTTGAAATATTTGAAAAAGTGGTAGTTGGCAAGTGAGAGGTCTGGAGAGTATGGCGGATGAGGCAGAGTTTCGTAGCCTAATTCGTTTAACCTTGTATGATCGATTTAGCAACATGTGGTCAGGCATTGTCGTGGAGGAGAAGTGGGCATTTTCTGTGGACCTATGCTAGGTGTTGTTATCGAAGTTTCTGATGCATTTCATCCATTTGTTGACAGTACGTTTCTGCCAAAATATTTCACCGGCATTCAAAATCCTGTAATGGTCGAGACCACCAAACAGTTAGCATAACCTTCTTTTGGTGCAACTCTGGCTTCAGGAAGTGTTGCGGAGCTTCATTGGCATCTAAGCACTGAGCTGAGCATAGCCAGTAGTTGTAAAGAACCTATTTTTAATCGCAAGTCACAACCCAATCGAGAAACGGGTTGTTCTTATTGCTTGAAAAAAAAAAAGGGAGATGACACTTCATAACAGCGTTTCTTTTGGTTGCCATTCAATTCGTGAAGTACCCATTTATCAAAGTTTTTGTCTTTCCAATCTCTCTCAAGTGGGTGTAAATCGTCGTATACATTATGTCTAATTCAGAAGCAAGTTCTCAAACAACTGTGCTCTTCATTGATCATTGTCAGCATCCGATTGCGGACCACTAGACTCATCATCTTCAAGACTCCTACCACAGCCACGAAATTTCTTAAACTACCATTGAACTGTGCGTTCAGTAGTGGTTCTTCGGTCAAACGCTTCATTGATATCGTGACCTGTTTCAACAGCTTTTCGGCCTAGCTTGAATTGAAATAAGAAAATTGTGCGAATTTGCTTTTTCTTCCATCTTGTATTCAACGTTCTGAAAAGAAAACAATTGTTTTAAAACGATTTTAATTTAAACGATTAGATAAAACGAAAAATGCTCTTTAAAATGATATATAAAGTAAAGGTATTATAACGAAAACTTATTTGAAAATACATCATTTGAAATCCAAATTAAAAATTCTGCAAGAATCTTCTTGTCCACCTAATACCTAATGGATTGTATTTTTAAGTAGTTTGTAAAAAAAATTTTTTTTTTAAATTCACGAACTGGTTTTTAAAAAAAAACAAAATGACAGCGACTTTGAAATGGAGAGCTCCGTTTTCAATTTGAAGGAGGGGCCTCTGAGCATTGTGTTAACAATTTAAGAGATTCCGTCAACGTAAGGAATATTTATAAACAAATTTTAATGTTTTCCGTTATTTTGTGCTTGAGGAATATTCGATTATGGCATGTGTAGTTTATATAAAAATTAATTTAAGTAGTTATCGCCTATAACTTCGTTTTAATTTCGGTTCGCTAAACTTATTTCAAGTAAAGAGCATTAAAAATTATTTCAAAACAAAAAAAAAACATGAAATGAACTTTTATTGACTATGGTAACATTTATTTCTTGTATATTTATTTTTTCGGGTAGTCGTTTGTTAGCTTTTCTGCTAAACACTCTTACTAAATAATATCGACGAAATATCGAAAAACAAAGAAACAAAAACAATTTGGAAAAATAATGAAGCTTTACTTTAGTAAAATAATCTGAAACAGCAAAATGGGATATTAAAAAAGTAAACACGTAATTACTTTAGTTTTTTAAAGCAAAGTATCGATATAAATATGAATAAGAAGAAAATGGCGCCCTTTTCAAGCAGAACGGCTTTCTTTTAGTCTTACAGTATTGAACAGTGTAGTATTGCGCCGTCGGATTCAGGGTTGTACTATTGTAATGTAAAGAACACGCAGAAAGGGTTGTAATCAACTGCATTCCTTCTAGTACACTGACAAAAAAAAAGGTTAAACAGATATATAAATAAAAAGGATATGTAAATGTTTTTAAAAGACACGTAATCCCGTGAGCAGTGTTTTTCCTTCTTTTGACACGATAACAAGTAAGGTACTTATTTTTTATTATTTATCTATTTATCTATTTTCGAAAGAGTGCCACGTGCAAGTGGAGAAGGAAAAAAACAGAGTTATGCATAATTTGTGTTGAGAATTGTCTAAAGTTCCGACTTTTTTTTTTTTTTTGGCTTTCACTTTAATAAGAACGTGAATTTATGAGGTGAATTTATTCGACACAATAAAATTCAACTCAAAAAAATAAATAAAATCTAACGTGAATTAAGATTAAAGTTAAGGTGTTATTGTGGACCATCACCCCTTTTAAAAAATCCTTGTTAAACTTTGTGAGATATTTACATTCTATGGAGGTCAGGCGCGAACGAACATCTAATAATTTTATTATATCATATTTCTTCAAACTGAAACATAATTATCAAAGTATACCTACGCAAATAGATATGAAAAGTCTTTGTAAAAGTTTGTGCCTATTTCCATGGAGTACAGGCGCGAACGCAGACCCCGCAATTTTATTATACCATCCTTATTTAAGTTAAAACATACTTATCAAAGTATCCTTATGTACATCTATATCAAAAACACTTTTAAACGTTTTTTTTTTTAATTTTTAAATTTTTGATTTCCGTACTTTGTGGACCAGGCGCGAACGCAGACCCCACAATTTTAATGAACCACTGTTCTGTCAGATCAAACCTACCCATTCCTGTGTCTCGATGCATCTTCTATCATTATAAAATTTTAAATAGTCAACCATATAGGAGCCTACACACACACACACACACACACAGACACACACATTCAGCTTTATATATATATATATATATATATATATATATATATATAAAGACTGATATACAAAAAAAATAACAAGCAACTGAAACTAAACATTTTAATCATATCTAAGTGATCTCACTTGAATTATACTAAGCAGTGAAAGATGCACTCTCCTATCTCGGGAATGAAAGATATCTTATTTCCACCCCCATGTGGAATATAAAAACTGGATACACTCTCTTTCCATGTTTGACACTTAGGCAATTTAACTTTGCTTTGACTGACTACCATATAATCATATTTACCAAATTTCTACTAATAACGATTACTACAATATTGACGAATTCCAGGCCTTGCTAAGTGGTAGCTCATTTGTAAAAAAAAATACGGGTATAATTTTTAAAAAAATTAACGGTTTTATTTATAAACATGGCTAATAAGAATCAGTTTAGAAAATATGCTGAATCTTTTAAGAATTCCTGTGACTAACTTTTCGTCTTCGCACAGAAAGGAACTCAATTCTTGGTCTCAAGATTTCTTCCAATTGATTACATACCGGAAACTCTATTCTTCGTCCTATGGTCTCTTCTAAAACTAGAATGACTTACAACTCAAAAGGTTATGGGCCCAGTAGTTTTACTTTCAAGGATTGAAATCAAAATTTAAATTGTGACAGGGTAAATTATATGTTATTTACGAATTCAAAAACTACACAAAATCATTCAGACACAACCTGAAAATCGAAATGACCAAGAATTTATTGAAAAGAGCACAACTGTTTTTGTGGAATTTGATTCAGTGCTTAGATGACAGAAGTCTCAAACTTTGGGTAATGGCTACAGTGCTTGATCTTGTATTCTGTAAGACGAGACCGCAAGAACTGTTTCACTCAAATATGAACAATAAGTGTTTATATATTATTCATGTATATTGTTCTCTATCCTGGCAACTCATGTATTTCGATTATGTTGGGACATTAATGTAGTCTTTTCTTTAATAACTATGTTTCATCGTTTCATCTAGCATGTTTCATGTAACCCTCTTACATTTGTTTTCGAACATTGTATATGGAATAATAATAATAATAATAATAATAATAATAATAATAATGATAATAATAATAATAATAATAATAATAATAATAATAATAATAATAATAATAAAAACAGCCTCCTTCAGTCTTTGACAGACTATGGATACCCACATAGGGGGTGCCTACATGTTAAATTCTTGTGTCAGGAGGTACGCAATTTCCAACCACACCTCTCCTGAGTCGACATTGTTAAATAGCAGTGGCAAGTCAAGTATATGTACGGGACGAATCGAAACAAATTCCTAGATAAGTGGAGAGCACATACAGTGCCTAGAATTCCCAAATGGTCACCCATCTGGTACTAATCAGGCTCAACGTTGCTTAACTTCGGTGGTCTGAGGAGAACCGGTGTGTGAACGTGATTATGCTGTATATATATATATATATATATATATATATATATATATATATATATATATATATATATATATATATATATATATATATATATATATATATATATATATATATATATATATATATATATATATATATATATATATATATATATATATATATATATATATATATATAAACCACCTTAAATCATTAAAAATTACTCATTAGTAAAAATAGATTTTTTTTTTTTTTTAATAAATTAAGTTAAACCAATTACCGCCCTTAGACTCGTAAATCAAATAATAAATAAAGCCATGACAATTATCTCCCCTTAAAAACTTGCAAAAAAAAAAAAAAAAAAAAAAAAACTCTCTCTATATAGATATTAACTGTAGCGTCTTTAAATCAAAATACGCTAACGGAAACAATTTACTGCACGAGCGTCGCCCTTTTAAAATTCATCATTCGATAAAATAAAAAGCTATAGCAAACATCTAAATGACTACTTTAAATACAGTTCCTGATTTCAAAAAAAGAAAAACCAAAAGGTAATTATATATCTATATATTTTTAAATCAAATTTATTATGTAAATTCAAAAAAATATATATTTTTTCTACTCATTTCTATCTCTAACCTATACCAATTTTCTTATTAATTTTCTTATAAATTTTAAATCCAAACCTTTTACTTCAATTTTTCAGATTCATCTGCCTTACTTTTAATGCTAGGTTTATTTTTGGTGTCTTTTCAATTCAATAGAAATCCTCCTAAATTTGCTGATGAGGAGACCGTGCTTAACAAAAAAACTATATATAATTGTTCTACGTGACTTCATGTATACCACAAATAAAAAGCACGGATTTCCGAAACGATCGTACAGATAATTGACTTTGTTGTTGTTCCTTCTTATGAAACTGATTTTTAATTTAATTAAATTTTGATTTTTAAATTTTTTAAATTTTAAAATTTTTAAATTATAAATCACATTACTTAATATTGAATTAGCTCTAGGACATTTAACTATCGAGCTTATTATATATCTAAATTACAACGAGCATTTCCTGTATTTTAATTAAACTAGTAATTTCACTATTACATTAAAATACACTTAGCTCTTTAGACTATTATTCTAATCTCCTTTAAATTATATATATATATATATATATATATATATATACAACTTCTGCTTCTTAATTAATACTTAATTGCAATCGTTGTGTGTTTACTCAAAAACTACCACACACAAAATGATAAGAGCATATCTCGGATAGCATACGCAAACATATACAGGGTGGAACGATAAATTTGTCGCTCTAAAGAAACAACACTAAAACTTTATTTTATAACTTCTATTAAAAACTCAATTCAGGTAACTTGTTCGATGAACATTGTGTCACTTTTGGACTTGATAGAAGGCTCCTATCACTCTTGGGATTTGTACACAACTGGCCAACTAGTAGATCGTTTGCAACAAAAAAAAAAGAAACGGGTTTCATTAAACGGAAATGGAATCATATCGTCTTTTCTAGGGCGACAATTTTATCGTTCTACCCTGTACATTGCGTAAAATGTTAACGCCAGAATACATTTGTTATGTAGTAGGTCGAACACAAGAAAATATTTGTTAATTGTCTATCTAACTTTGTATCTATTTATCTATCTATTGATCTAGCTATCTCTCCATCTCGATCTATCTATCTATCTAACAGGCGCGATAAACAAGAGATGAGATTTGAAGAGGTTTTGATAAAAGTTGTCAAAACATTATCGAACTATATCATGGTCAAGTTTCACTGGAAGCATCTGATCAGCTGACGGAAGTGTGTGTGGGGCACGTGGTTCTAGTTAGCTGAGAAGAATAACTGAAGTTTGAAATTGGACAGAACAGAACGGTTGAGTTTAACAGGTTGTATCTCCCCCCCTTTGGAGGGAGATGACGTGTCTCACAATGGAGACTAATAGAATTAACCAAGATGGCAGAAGAAACTCACTTTCCATATTCATCTACGTCGACATCCTGGATAGTGAAATAAAGATAAAACAAAATACATTCAGTGGAGTGAATGCATATTCGTTCAACTAGGTTCTAGCTTCCCCTAGAATTTCAGATGGACCAAGATCGAGGAGCACTGAAAATAAGATATGTCGAAAATACATGTATGACAAACACACACGTGCGCGCGCATGTGAACATTTAGGCGATCATAGCATTGGAACATAAGCAGACTGCAACAATATAACTTAGGGTTCAGATAGTGAAGAACCACTATAAACATTTAGTAACACGTACACACATTCAGATGAACCCTCCGTATGCTATGTTGGTACTCCCTTTTATAACGTTAACCAAAAGGAACATGACTATTGCATTCTAGTAAATAAAAATATGCTGGTACATCTGTTCTTACCATATGTTGTTATTTGATAAGCCCTAGGAATTTATATGCAGCCATTTTAACTCTGACATCAGCATATGATGTAAAATGTAGAAGTGGTCAAAGATTTTATAGCTGTCTAATAATTTCAAACAGAAATGATATGTGCTCCTCTGAACTCCAATCTCTGGTCCCCCCTCGCCAATCTTTCACGAAAAACACCCGTCTAGCTGAATCCACTGTGAAAAATTTCCCCCACTCTATATCTGTGCCTAAATCAAAACGTGGATTCCATGAACAAAGCTTCTTTCTTAGAACTGCACGCCTGTGGAAGTCTGTTCCGTCTGCCTGCTTCCTACCGGACTACAACTTGGATGTCTTCAAGTCCAATGTTAACAAATTCCTAATGAACCGCCCCCTTAAGTAAACACTTCATCAAATCTCCACACTAACGTAATGTACTTGCAATAACCCTTATCCCTGAGTGGCTTCCGGGCCTTGATAAGTGGTGATCACTGTGTAAAAAAAAAAAATATTAAATCTTTCAAATTCCAAAATAACTATTTTGTGGATCCATATTTGTTTATCTGAAGATTTTTCAGGGATTTCTTATTTCTATCGTTTTTTTTTTTTTAATTTTGTTTTATTTTCTATTATGAGACAATAACGGATTTTATTAAACCATAACAATTCCTTTGTAGGTTTTTTAAAAGCCGTTTTAATTATTTCTAAGAAAAGTATTTCCATCATCAAAAAAAAAAAAAAACTAAAAAATAATGTCTTTCACACATTACACCCAATTAAATATCTGGTTATTGAATATCAGATATCAAAGAAAATTTGTAAAATCAGAAAGCATTTTTTTTTTAAATATTTTCCAAAATGTTATAAAGAAAACCTCATAAAATTTTACTATTCCTAGTTTTTGTTTTCCTTGCATCACATGGCTTCATTTAGTGCTTAGTTGGTACAATTATATCTCCATGAAGAATTAATAAGAATATTTGCAAAATGTGACCAAAAACGACAATGTTATCACAGATAATTATATAAATAACAGCAGATTGTGATTAAACTTATATTTATCTGAAGAATCTGGCTATGCCCTGTGATGTAAAGATTATTTTGGTTACAAATTAAAACATCTTTAGTTAACATATCATTAAACAAGTTAAACACACATTCTATGCTTTTCCTGTTATTTTCTACAATATGTATCCAGAATGGGAATATGAAATTTAAACTGCAAATATGCAGGGTTCCCATTGTTTAGACTCTTTGAAAAATTAAAATAAACCAATATGAATTTCAGTCAACTCTTCATAAGATTAGGTACCTCATACATACATACATACATACATACATACATACATATTATTATTATTATTATTATTATTATTATTATTATTATTATTATTATTATTAACCATTTCTTCAAGACTGAACTGCTCCTTTATCCAATTATTGATATCAAAATTAGTCTTCTCATTCTTTCTGTTCCATAATCTATTGGCATATGAAATTATTGCTAGTTTAATTATGTAAATTACCAGAGTAGTTACATTAGTTTAATTCCTAGCCGTATCAAAAGCATTATCTAATAAGGAAAAGCGTATTGAAGGGAAGTATGTGTCTATAGCAAGCATAATAAATTTATTAATGTAATGTGCAAATTCTTGAGCCATAATATAACTTCTGATAAAGCCAATAATTTATTATATTATTTGGCTTTAATATAAGGCAATATTCTAATATTTCTTTTTTGTTACACATATATCTAACAAGGAGAGATCAATCTAATTGAAGGGTAATTGTTAAAGTCTACCTTATGGTTCTTAAGAGTAAACTGTGTGCATTTAAGGGTATATATATATATATTTGTTTATACACACACACACACAAACACACACACACACACACATATATATATATGTTTATATATATATATGTTTATATATATTTTTTATATATATATATTTATATATATGTATATAAGTATATATATATTTATATATATTTGTTTATATATGTGTGTTTATATATATATATATTTATATATATATATGTTTATACATATATATATGCATATATATATATATATATATATATATATATATATATATATATATATAGAGAGAGAGAGAGAGAGAGAGAGAGAGAGAAGTGTGCGTGTATGTGTGTGTGTATCTATACAAATTGCAAAGCAGATTTTCAAACCAGATGAATAGCTTAGAGATCGTTTTTATTAGTAATTGAATCAATTGACTCTAAACATATCCGATAGATGTGATTAATATCCTTAGTTTTTAAAATTACAAATATGAATTTCTCGCTTAGAAATTAGAAAATCTAATGGAAATCTTTCATTTCTTTTTCTTTTTGCAATTCTTTTTCTTTTTTCATTTCTTTTTCTGGTCTAACATAGTGAATTGAACACAGGGCATAACTCTTAATTACACCATCTCTCTTTGAATTGTCTTTTTTGGATCATAACATATTTCTTTACTTGCAACGCCTGCGAAGATAAATAAACTGAATAGTTATCTATTACTTGAGATTTTGATTAGAATAAAAAAGATAATTTATTATTATCTTCAACTTTTACTCAATTTTGGTAAAAATTTTAAATTCTAATTTTATAATCATACAAGTTGCATTCTAAAATTAATGTCTCTCATGTTTTATTCCGTCCCAATGGATCAGAAGGAATTGCAAATTGCATTGTTATTATGACTGAATTTATGCATCCATAGCCTAAAAGTTTCATCTCTCTGTTACAGATATTGAAAGTGTGAGACTCTAGGAAAAAAAAAAACCTATCAGCGTGTATTAGAAGCAAAGATGCGTCATTAACCTCTTGAGAATGTTGATGACCATCAGGTTTCTCATGTTAATGGTACCACTCCTCTCTTCTCTTCTCTTTCAACGTTTTGAGTTTAAAAAATAGGAGGCCTTACTTCTGAAATGACTCTCGGATATGTCGGGGAGGATTAAATGATCGATACAGCAAGTATTCATGCGGATTATGTTTATTTTATCTAGTATTTGAGTTAACTAACTATAGCTTCGTATTTGGCCACTAAATAGTTTATAACAATATATGAATATGATTTTATAGAATCTTTTCTTTTTGTAACAATAAATAATAAAAAGATGTTTTTACTTAATCTACGATTGAATACTGTTGCCACATTTGGGCATGAACTGCTCAAAGCCATCTATCCTGCCTTGACAGAGTTCAAAACAGACTTCGTAATCTAGTAAGTGATAGATTTGGGGGACCTACAAAAGGATTTTGCTTTTCCATAATTCTCAGTGTTCTTTAGAAAGTTTGAAATAACAGTTTTACTGCGATTTACCTTAGCTGCTATCGCTCGCTGTGCCAAACGTTGCTTATGGAATCTTAGGATTCGAGAGCGTTCAACTGCGGTTATTTTTCTTGCTTTAGGCATGGTAACACCTTTACACGGTGATTGCTAATCTCTAACCGAACTAAAAACATTAGAATTACCATAAATCTAACAGTTTATACCCTTGGTCTTATAATTTTGATCATGTGTAAAAAGCCTAATTTAATAAAAATGCAAATTTTTAAATAAAATTTTTTGGAATGTACCTTTTTGTTTCCATAAACTTTTAGATTTATAATATTTATAAAATTATTTACTTGATCCATTTTTTTAAAGAATGTGTTATATCAATGGTTTCCGTTACCTCACACGCGTGTTCATTCGTTCTATGGGTCTTATAAAGAAAGAGTCATTTCGTACGAGCCCCCGAGTTTGTTACGATCGCACCCTACGTTGGGACTACGTGAAGCCTTCACGTAACAAAATAAAAAAAAAAATAAGGAAAAATAGAGAAAAGGTTCTCTGGGTTCGATATATTATGCCGAACAAGAGAGGATGGGAGCGACTCTTTCAAACCCCGAAAAATATGAAATGGACGAATGAAAAACACATGAAAGCAACGAAACGCAAACACACGTATTAAAGTTTAAATCAATCTTATTACAAAAATAGACTATGGAAAGAGGCGAGGAAGAAAGAAAAGAAAATGAAGTCAAACAAAAAATATGACTCATGAACATGAGGGTCTTATGCTAATATATAAAAACGCCGAACAAAAAATATATATCAATAAACAACAAAAAACAGGCAAAACAAAAAGAACCAATAATTAATCGCACGAGAGTCTCTCTCTCCCCTCTCTCTCTCTCTCTCTCTCTCTCTTTCTCTCTGTCTGTCTGTCTGTCTGTCTCTCTCTCTCTCTCTGTCTCTCTCTCTCTCTCTCTCTTGCGATTAATTAATGTTTCTTTTTGTTGCCTATTTTTGTTGTTTAGTGATATATAGGAAGAACTAACAATTTGTTCTTTTTTTTCTATTTGGAGATCTTTCGGTAGATTTTGTTGTTTTAGCTGTTCGTCTCGGCTTGGCTTCGTCGTATTCAAAAACGTGCATCCGCAATTCTGGAGAATTCTGTCGGCCTTACCCTCGAATTGGCAAACCCCGCATCTCAAACCCACCAGCGAAATGTTTTTGACAAAGGTCTTTCGGACAGCACAGTTTTTACCGAAATTAATTCAAATTTTGATTTACAAGTTTTCATGTTTTTGTTTGGGTTATTTCGTTAATATCCTTTGTCTATTGTAAACAAGGTCGCTCAGGTTAGTTTTTCATCTGTGGGGAATTCCGTACCCACCACAGTGTAGCTTGATTGTTGGTTGACTCCCCGGAACAAAGTTTTACCGCCCGATCATCACGGCCGGCCGCTTGCCAAGAAGTGTTTAAAAAGTGTATTTCTTTTTTTTTTTTCTTCCCTCTTTTCCTCCTTTTTCATCCGCATTTTGCTTGCGTTTCTTTTTTTTTATTTGTCCATTTTTGGCAGTAAGCAACCCGGAACCAAAAAGGGCCATGGAGTGCGCTGCCACCGAGTGGTCTTATGTTCTGGCTTACTCACTCTTATAAGGTGGAGGAGCGGTTAAGACCTTTTGAGCCTTTTATTCAACTTTTTTATCCTCTCTCTCTCTTTCTCCCTACGCTCTCTCTTTCTCTGACTTCTTCTGGCTCGGCGATGATTAAAACAACACAAAAGTAAGATATATTTTCCGTCAGCTAAAGATAAAATTTATATATACTTTTCCTATATTAATTGCCCTACTAAGTTTTTGGGAACTGGTTTTTCCTTATATTATAAGCAATCTAACTGATCAGTCTCATATACAGATCATCTACACAGTTACATACAGATTCGCTTTTATTTGTATAGATTTGTCTACAGTCATGAAGTCATGAGAAGTAAAGTTAGTCAATGCAATTCACTGCAGTCTTTTGTTTTCAAGAAATGAATACTTTCTGGCGGATTTCTGACAAGGGAATAGAAACTGACCAAAAACCACAAATAGGTTTTGGAATTCGATACTTTTATTCTGTATGTTGATATAGGATATCTGCTTGCTCCCACTTGTATACCTACAAGTTTCTACTATTCAGACATTAAATAGGTAAAACTCAATAATTATCAGCAAAAGAAAGACACTAAGTATAACACAATCACCAAATATAAACACTGAACTGATCATTGAAAGTATTTATATAACAAAATATTGACATTACCGTGCATTTATTCCTTGTAAAAATGTACTTTCCTTTCCGATTTTATTCATAACAATTGAAATTCCATAAGCCATGTCAGATTTTTGGATACATCCAAGCACCTTTTTGTTAGTCGGTTTGTCGGACTGAAGTTTGAAACAGCATTCATAGATGCGTTCCTGAATCTCTTTTGTAGGTTTCGTCCATCTTTTTTGCTAACATTTGAAATAGTGTTTCACTTACTCAACAGGCAAGTTGAACGGATGCATGCTAAGAATATTCATTCTTGTTATTAGATAGATAGATAGATAGATAGATAGATAGATAGATAGATAGATTTCAAGGTTTAGGAGCGTTTCTGTAAGCATGAAAACGATGTTATTATTTTTTTTTTGCTTTGTTTAATATTTTTTCTGTTTTATTTCAAGCGGTCCTCCGCTCTTGGTAACAAAATGAATCGAAATGAAAATAAAAGACGTCTTTTTTTGGGTTGAGAACTGTGATAAATGAAATTGCTAGCTAGCACCATCAAAAATGTAGGTATATATATATATATATATATATATATATATATATATATATATATATATATATATATATAACAACGTCTGTGTGTGTCTGGTCACGAATAGGCTCCTATATGGTTTACTCTAATAGAAAACTGATCCCATATAATGATAGAAGATATATCGAGACACAGGAATGGGTAGGTGTGATCTGGCATAATGATGATTCATTAAAATTGTGGGGTATGCGGTCGCGGCTGGTCCACAAAGTATCGAAATAAAAAATTTAAAAATTAAAAAAAAAAACGTTTACAAGTGTTTTTGATATAGATGTACATAAGAATACTTTGATAAGTATGTTTGAACTTAAATAGGGATGGTATAATGAAATTGTGGGGTCTGCGTTTGCGCCTAGCCTCCATAGAAAGGAAATAGGCACAAACTTTAATACAGACTTTTCATATCTATCTGCGTAACTATGTTTCAGTTTGAAAAAATATGGTACAATAAAATTATGGAGTGTTCGTTCGCGCGCCTGACCTCCATAGAATGGGAATATGTCACAAAGTTTAACAAGGATTTTTAATATAGATCCACAGAATATTGTGATAAGTGTGTCAGTGTGAACAGGTATGGTATGATAAATTATGGGGTTTATCTATTTTATTTTTACTTTTATCATATTTTGCTTTGGTTTTGATAGCCCCAAATTCGAAGCTATCTCTTTACAACCCTTCCTTGTCATAACCTATCATACTTTCATAAATAAGAGTCCATTTTTTGCAGGCTGTTTTTGAACCCAGTCAACGACGGGTACTTTTGTTAGTATATATATATATATATATATATATATATATATATATATATATATATATATATATATATATATATATATATTCAGAAGTTTAGATAAGATAAGGCACCGCTTCCGTCGGTTTTAAACCTGATAATAGGGAAGCGTTTTTGGTCCCAATATCAAGCTCTCCTCAGCTGATCTATCTTATCTTATTTCGAAAATGTTTTCTTATAAATATATATATATATATATATATATATATATATATATATATATATATATATATATATATATATATATATAAGAGCAAATAGTTAATAAAACATGTTAAAAAACACTTTGAAAAAGAGTTAAAACATATTTAATCTGAAAAGGAAACACTTAATCCGCGGAGTTTCGGAGAAGTACTTTCCTTCTCATCAGAGGGTAGGAATTAGCAAAATGCGGGATCGGATTTTGCATGCAAAAGTATTTGATGAAACTGCAAGTAAGTCAAAGATCTTACTTGATAACAAAAAGTGAAGCAGAGGGAGTATGGTGAAGAAAAAGGTGATTACACGTGAATGGATAGTCTGGTGAAAGGTAAATAATCCAATGACGGTATAATCCAAAAATATAAATCCAAGAAAAGTAATTGAATTTCCATTCACACAATGAAATCCAAGGAAATCACGTAATTGGAAGATGGTCCAAAATAATCCAAAAGGCCGAAATCCATGGAATAATTTACAAATATGTACAAGGAAAGGGGGAAAAATTCCATTAATATTAATAAAAGAAAAAAAGATATGCGTTTGACACGACTGCCGAGACAAAATGTAATTAAGAAAGATCACTGAATTTTAAATATATATATATATATATATATATATATATATATATATATATATATATATATATATATATATATATACATATATAATAGAGAGATAGGGAGAATATGAAGAAAATTTTAAAAAATATATATATAAAAATATATACCAATGCATATAGATTTATTCGTTTAATCAATGAGGATAATACATCAATTAGGGGTTTAAGATAAGTAATACACTTTATATCATGATATTTTGAAGCCTAATGCTCCTCATCAGAAAAGTAGAGAAAATGCTACATAACATGTTAGGGGTGCAACCTGTAGCAATAGCTACATTTGGAGCGAAATAATTGTGCATGAGAGGAAAAAGGTAATATATTGAAACTGTTGGGGGTGGGAAATAGGAAAGCTACACTGATATATGTGATAGAGAGGAATACAGGTTTTATTACAAAATGAAGATTGGTGTCTAACACATATGGCGTGGTATGTTCAATAGATGTGTGCCTATAAGCATCTATACTATCGCGAAGAATATAGAAGTGCTTGAAAGTAGATGTTTATTTAATCATATTTAGGGGACTTATGCTAGATCCATATATATTAGAAGGGGTATCAACCTAGTATTTAAATGAAGTATAAATTATAAAATAATAAAGAAAATAAGTAATATAATAAAAGAATAAGAGGTAAAAATATAAATTATATAAAGATAAGGTATAGAAATTAATATATATATATATATAACTGTAAGTATATGTAAACTGTAAATAATATATATATATATATATATATATATATATATAGCTGTATAATATATATATATATAGCTGTATAATATATATATATATAGCTGTACCCGGCCATGTTGTCAATATTTGCAGATACACAATATTTTGAGGTGTTCCTTTTTCTGTGCAGATGTAGAGATTGTCTGATTTTTCGACCATAGAACACGCAACATAACAATCATGGTGTAAATCACACAAATGTAAAAAAATTGTCCTTACGCCAAGCGAATTGTCAAGGGCAATATTTTAAGTTTAAATGGTATATCCGTTTAAATCACTCAATGCACATCCACTGCCCGTTCTTCCCGAGGGTGACAGAGGCGAAAACATGAGGATTTTATTTTACTATAAACATGTATATTAACACGCACGGGAAAATCTCGTATAGTAAAAAATTTAGCCGATTTTCTTTTTGTATGTAAGTATAGTCTTTTACCAAAAATAAATCGATAGAAAAATTGGATAGAAAACTGTTTAAAGAATAAACCAACAAAGTAAATGGAAGACCAATGATAATTCAGAAAAAAGAATAAAGAAAAAAGAATGTAAAAGGATAAGTTTTAAAAATGTGGAAATAGTTTAGTAAACTGTTGTTTTTTATTCAAAGAAAATATATTGCTTTCAAATATTAATGAGAATATTCGTAAACATTTAAGTGCTATATTCCTCAAGAAAAATTGCATTTTATATTGTTTATATACTTTTATTATTTTTTGCAATTTTTATATCAATGAAGGTTGTTGGGTTTTTTTTTTCAAGAAAAGATGAATTTTTACCATAAATTGTTAGGCGAAAGTTGTTTTTCAAGAAAACTTACATTTTTTTGTTTTTTTAAAGAACATTGGTAGCAAGCGTTTCTTTTTGAAAACAGAATTTTTATTTGCAAAAGAGATGAATGCTTTATATAAAAACTGTAAATAGTTAGGTGAAAGTAGAGAAACGTTTGATTTGTTTTTCAAGAGAATGTACAAATTATTTTTTGTCAACAGATGTTAAGACAATAAACAGAAAAAATACCCCCATCATTAATTAATTATGCAAAAAAAGCAAATAAAATGTTGATTTAGTGTTTCAACATTTGAACAATGCTCCTCGGCTGAATCCGGTGATTGCCGGTCGAACCCTAACCATAACTAAAATCCCGATGATTCTGGTCAAATTCTGCATGAGTACCATTCTTTTTAATTTCGTCTTTTGTTCAATTTTTGGAGTGGACTCTCAGCGATTGGAATTCATGCTTGTGACATAAAGAAAATAGTTTGTTTTTTTTTGCATAACAGAAACATTTCTATGAAAGTATATTAAAATGAAAAATCACGGACGGATCATTCAAACATAAAAAAAATCCTACCTATTCGTGTAAAGGTACCTATTTTTCCGAATAATCGCTCAAAAATCGAAAATTAAGCACGATTTTCCTACGAATCGAACGCCGACGAAAGTCATTTAGCAGCAAAAACGCACATGAACATACCGGTGAGAAATATAAGGATGAAAACCCCATATTGGAGTCCTTTAATCAAATTATAGAAACTTAAAATTAAAAAAAAAAATAATAACAACGGGTTGTCAACGGGTTAAAGTTGTTTAGTTGTAAGAAAATAACGACAGTATAGTTGTAATGAAGAATAGTTGCAAAACACCCCCACTCTTCCCATGTTGAATAATAATTTCGAAATAATAACGTTAATGTTTCAGTGCGCAGATCAAAATCTGCAAAAGAAGCGATTTGTGTTTATTTGTTTACGTTATTATGGGTTACTGTTTATGCGCGCATACGCAACCGGATGGTGTAAACCGGAAAGTGGGTTACATCACTCATTACAAGTCATTTGAGTTTTATAATTATATAGATAAAAGCAAATCCATTCAAACTAAAGTACACCAGGTTATATGGTGGATATTGCAATCTAAATTGCAATTATAATGTCTAAATGGATTACACAAATCATTTATGTTAATAAATAATTGTTTATGTAAATTTGTGTAGTTTTGTTTGAAAAATTGAATTTTTTCATCTATCAATTACAGGATGAAACGATAAATTTATCGCCCTAAAGAAAATAACACTACAGATTTATTTTAAAACTTTTATTGAAAAAATCAATTCAGGTAGCTGGATTATGTGGTGGAACTGACATGTATTCAATCTAGTCGCTTTTATCCTCAATCACCGCCTCGATACGGGTCCAGTACTGGGAGCATGCTTTTTCCACAAGCACCAGCAGGAGCTTAGCGAATACTCAGCTGATGGCGGCGATCAGGCTGGCTTTGCTGTTATGAGAGGTCATGTTGGTGATGTTCTCGATGTATGACAAACGAAGTAGTCCAGCGGGTTCAGGTCGGAAGTGGAGGGGGGACAGTGAGAGAAGGGTACAAATTCATAGCACTCCTTCTGAAGTGCATCTGGGTATCTTGTAACTTGTGGGGCGGCACCAAGTTCTGCTGCCACACCCATGCTCTGCCAGCGGCCACCTGATTGCACCAGGGGATCACCACACTCATCAGCACATCCAGGTACACTTTGGTGTTGACTTTCAAGCCAACTTTGAAGATGTGAGGTGGCATGATGTGGCCCTCACTTGAAACAAAGACCATAACCGTGGCTGGAAACTTCATTGATCTCTGCCCTCAAGCATTGAACTGTCCAGATTTGCATTTTGACGGTGCTGGCAATGGTCCTGATGTTACAACTTTGATCAGTAAAGAGCATAAGTTGTACAGCGGCGCATCTCCGATCTCACTCGAACATTGTGTAACTTTCAGACATAACAGAGGCTCCTATCGCTCTTGAAATTTGTACACAACTGGCCAACTATTAGATGGTCTGCAACAAAAAAAGAAAACCGCTTTTCATCAAAGGGAAATGGAATCATGTCGTCTTTTCTATAGCGACAATTTTATCGTTCCACCCTGTACTGTTAATGAATGGAGTAAAAGTCTGTAGCCAGGGTTTACATTATGAACTATACTGGAAAATATCAGGTATCCCTGTCGCTGTCAATCTTTTAATCCAAAGATTAGTCATTCACGCCACATATATCCTTTGCAATGTACAGAGAAATTGTGAAATCCAGACGGACAGACAAACTCAAGTAATTTATATATTTAATCAAAAATACTAACAAAGTAGTATTGAAATAAAAGAAAGGGAAATATTGCTGTAATGCTGCGTATCCTTTCTCGCTTTCCTAGCTTCAGAAACTAGCGTAAGATGCACGTCATACCAATCAATAATAGTTTAGTATGAGTTAAAATATTATCTCAAACTAATTATTTCTCCTCAAGTCAAGGGATTTACTTGTTCAGACCTCGAAATAAATTGGCTAAAAATGTTGGGATAAAAAGCAACAAGAAACAAAAATCTGGAATCACAAAATATATTTTGAATCAAAGAACCACAATGTGTTTTTTTCTCGTTCTTTTTATATAAAGATTAAATTAGTAGTTTGTTTCACAGGCAATATAGTGAACAAAGAAAAAACAACTGAAATAATATTTGAATGTTTTATTTTGTGTGTCTGCTTTGTCTGTTTTGCCCCAATCAAAATAAATGGCTCTCTCCCGGAGGAAACGTCTTCAGTCCCATAAGCCCTTAGGACTGATTTTCATTTCAAATCTAAAATGGATGTCAGATATCGAGTCTGTTGCGAAGGTCACTAGAAAGTGGTTGGATCATTCTACTGATCCAAAAAGTACCTGAATATCAATATTTTTCCAAATTCCAATACAATTACTGATTCTGTACTAAATTCCTGATTCCGATACAATTACCAATTCTGATTCTTTATAAATCTCTAAATATTTAATATTTAACTATGAAATTGTTATTTTTTCCGGATTACCATAAAAGCACACATTAAATGTACAGATATTTTTTCAAGCATCGTTTTTGTTGCAAACCATCTACTAATTGGTCAGTTGTATACAAATCTCAAGAGCGATGGGAGTAACATACCTGTGAGGGGTGATCTATATATTTTAGCTTTAATAGTATTTCAAAATCAATAAATATTGATTATTTTATTATTACTACCAGCAGTGGAAGATTTTGCTTTAAAAAAATCGCATAAAAATAAAAGATAATTAAAAGAATCGTTTTTGGCATCGGAGAATAGGCACAAATTCTGATACTCCAAAATGTTCCAATTTTTCTGATTCCTAGTTCCAATTCCGATTAATCGTCCCAACACTAGTAAAAAGCAAGAACACTGCTGCCACATCTAGTAGATGCCACTCAGAGCACTCTCTTCTACCCTAAGAGAATACGAAATCGATTTAGAAATCTTGTGGGACGTAGACTTGACCTCTTCTCTTCTCTACAACCCCATTCTCAGAGAAGAGTTTCTATTTCCTTCATAATTATTTCTATGAAATAGGTTTGACTGAACTCTAATCTTCTGTCGCTATGTGTATGAAATTCACAGCATAAATTCTTCTTATTACCGCAAAGGTAAGTTTTTTTTGTTTTTGTTTTTTTTACACGGTCGTCACCACTTATCAAGGCCCGGAAGCCACTCAGGGATAAGGGTTATTGCAAGTACAGTACGTTAGTGTGGAGATTTGATGAAGTGTTTACTTAAGGGGGCGGTTCATTAGGAATTTGTTAACATTGGACTTGAAGACATCCAAGTTGTAGTCCGGAGGGAAGCAGGCAGACGGAACAGAATTCCACAGGCGTGCAGTTCTAAGAAAGAAGCTTTGTTCATGGAATCCACGTTTTTATTTAGGCACAGATGTAGAGTGGGGGAAATTTTTCACAGTGGATTCAGCTAGACGGGTGTTTTTCGTGAAAGATTGGCGAGGGGGGACCAGAGATTGGAGTTCAGATGAGCACCTGCCATGGAAATAACGATAAAACAAGGATAGGCTCGCAACATCTCTTCTGTGGGAACATGAACATAGCTCAGGGGAAGTTGAGAGAAATAGGTCTAGGAGGCTTGCATATTGACCAGTAGTATCGGGCACACGGGTGGGTTCCTGAACAATCTGAGTGAGGTCATAAGCAATAGCAAAATCATGACAAAACCTCCCCTCGTCGCCCGTCTTTTTTCTCCTTCTATGTGCTTAGTGTCAGGCGGAATTTCCATAGAAAGAGCCCTTTTGCATATTGTTGTCAGCTGGAAAGCAGGGAGATGGAAGAGAGTTCAACGAGCATGTAGTTTTAAGAAGAAGCTTTATCAGCCAAGAATATCTTAACAACAATAATTTAACGATGCCGGTTAAAAAATGTTATTTATTCATTGACCGGCGCTTTCGCCCCAGATCATCAGATCTAAGCTTATCTTACACTCACACTCACACTGCGTAGCATCCTTTCTCCAATATTATTTTCTATTCTAATAACCCTTTTATAACGATGAAATCTACAAGTGATTTTCAATTAAAAATAAAAGATTTTCAATGTTTTTTTTTTTTCAGTCATTGGAGTTAGTGAAGTATTGCTTCACGGTTACAAAAGTTAACTGTTTAGCAATCTATTTCAGTTTATCGTCATAAAAAAAAAATAATTCAAATGGAAATGATAGCAGATTTTTATTCTCTAAGAGATCTTTTTAAAAAATCAACAGTTTCAAATACTTTTAGAAAGATTTTTAGATAATATATATTTTCATGCATATACTTATATTTATACTGTCACAATCGCTATAAAAATGTTTTAATACACAATAAACATTAAGAAAAGAAAAAAAGGACAATAATCGCCAGCTAACCCAATGAACAGCATTTATTGTCAAGAAAGTGTTGTTTGCATGTACAATAGCAGTTACATGTAAAGTAACATGCATTAACAACGTAGGCAATTAATAAAATTTGTTGAGTGTTATATGCACCGGAATCAAAAGATAACAGTTCTGTCCATAGTATTGTTGGTAATTTGTTGCTGTTTTATATTTGTTGGTGATGGTGATGATTGGTTCTCACCTAGTGCAGCATAGTATTGCAATAGCAGTCATTAATATTCTTAATAAAACAGAAATTGAATGAAACTATTTGGCAGTATATTATTTTGACAGATAGAATGAAAGATTGACTCTGAGTTTAGTGCTTTTGTTGGCGCGAAACTGCAACTCAAGAGTATTGTAGCTTCATGTGGCAGCATAGTCATCTTAGATCAAACTAATCTCATCGGTGCTTTTTATAGACAGCTTCACCGAAGGTTTTAAATTCAACGTTTTCATAGCATGCATTTGGTTGGTCAACATGTAAAGTCATACAAGATGCCTTCAATAAGTTTCCAGACTTTTTTCAAATGGGCACTTTTATTAATAGTACACATATAAAACTCTAGTCCCCTTCAAAGTAATCCTCTCCGGCTGCAATGCACTTGTACTGTTCCAACAATTTCTGGAAGGCCCCATGGAAGTCTTTTTGTGTGAACATGTCAATGATCCTCATCACAGCCTCTTTCATCTCCTCAATTGCCTCATAACGACAGCCTCTAAGGTGTTCCTTGAGTTTAGGGAATAACCAAAAGTCGCAGAGCGCAAAGTCTGCATTATGGGGAGAGTGAGGAAGTGTCTTGATGCTAATCTTGGTTAAATAGTCTGTGATAAGGATGGAGTTGTGGACTGCACCCTTTGGGAAAACTTTGCACAAATCTTCCATATCTTTAGTTCCTCGCAAATAACTGATATCAAACTGTGCACATATCTCTATAGACACACAACAGTTCTTATCCATGAAATTCTTTATTCGATCAATCAACTCTGGTGTTCTGACTTCTTTACTTCTCCTACACCTTTCATCATCCCTCACAGACTCCCTGCTTTCCTTGAATCTCTTATACCACTCAAAAGCTAATGCTCGATTCATGCAAGATAGTCCAACAGCAGTCTGAAGCATTTCTTACGTTTCTGTGGCATTTTTCCCAAGTTTAAAACAATATATTTTTGCAGATCGTTCTTCTAAGGTGCCCCATGTCCGGGTTGCATTTTTGAAATTCACCAACTGTGACAATCATGCTTTAGTATGTTGTATTCCAATTCCTGACGTAACTGTTCATCTGAATCTGAAATCATAAAGATTTCTCAGTCATTTCATAAGATGTATAGCAACAATATACTGAATTTTCACGTTTACAACAATTTTAAATGCCTATACAAAAAAATGTTGGAAACTTATTGAAGGCATCTGGTACTTCATGCATTTTCCCATCCTCTATCATGTGAATAACTCAGCTATGTAGTTATATGATTTAAAAAAATATAGTTATATCATTTAAAAAAATATAGTTATATCATTTAAAAAAATAAGTGAATACTGACAATACTGACAGCAAGACAAATATGGGTCAACATTGTTAACAGCCTCGGATTTCTGTGGTTCATTCATTCATAGTGATATGTTGCGGAATAAAGGCATTTCTTGCCAATCTTTGATGGAAAAAAATGATCAAACCCTGTCTGATGACTGAGCATGCTGTGCTCGATTCTTGTCGGTTATATAGCATCACATTCACTCAAAATGTTGGCAACCTTTATATGGTACCTGATGTATGCATTTTACTCTATTGGGGAAACTAAAACAGAACCAAACCTCTCGAAGTAAAGTAACTGATCCATTTAGTATATTTGTACATTTGTAGACCGATTCTACACACCAGTTCGCCAAATAGGGCTTCATAGAAAACTAACGAAGGTGTATTTGAGACAAGTTCGGATAAATCGTCAAAAGGAACAAACTGCCAGAATGTTGTGGTCAGCCAAGTGACGACCAAAGAATTAAAATTGCCAGTAAATGCATCATGGCCACTGATCTTTTGGTGATCGCCTTTTGCTTAAACAGAGAAGGATGCATGCAGACGCGTTTTTTGACATAAAACAGTAATCAAGATTTGGATGTATCTTTTAGAAGAGGTGGTCTCAATGGAACCAAGCTGAGAATGTACCATGGTCGGTTTGTCTCATTAGAGGAGAGGCAGCATTCTTAGTCTGTGTTTATGCTTCGTGGAGCAGCCTACTAGAGGTGATAACAACGGCTATTTTATCCAGAATTAAGGTCAAAACATTCAGACGCTGTTTCTAACTTTTCATTCATATGGTTTGTTGCACTTTGCTATTTTTTGTCAATACTTTTGATCGGTAGGAGAGAGAGAACTTTACAAAATGAAAAAGTGAGTCTATCCATAAAAAAATAATTAATTTTATTCGACAACGTGAAAATGAAGGGTTGATAAAGATTAAAAGTTTAAAGGATTCAAGTAATACTCTGGTGAAAGAAAGTTGCTCGTCTTTAAGGAGACACTGTAGTACACGTGTTTATTTCAGCTGAAGCCATGTGCGTTTTTCTGCATGTAAATGGAACAAGTATGTAGATGTAGGTATGTATATTAACGTGTTTTCTTAGTAAGAGAGTTATGTACCAAGTTGGGTGCGAGAATGTTCTGCTAACAGTGTATACATGCTGGCATCATGTTTAGTATTCCCTGCAAGACTCTTAGCATGTGTGTTCTGCTTACCAATGCGCCTTTCATCCCAAAGAGGAGGGGACATTATTATGTCATGCACACATCTGCTGTATCTGGAAGAAAAGATGAGAAAATGAAAGAAAGCTATGTGTCTGAGTTTTATAGTATATGCTGGAATTTCGATAGTAAATATTTCTGTGCATTTTAATTCATCGAAAGAAATTGCTGGTGTGAGCTTTTGTAATAAAGGCAACATTCTCTATCATTATATATATATATATATATATATATATATATATATATATATATATATATATATTATAATATATGTATATATATATCTGTGTATTATAATACACACACATATATATATATTATAATATATATATTATAATATATATATATATATATATATATATATATATATATATATATATATATATACAGTGCCACCAAAAAGAAAGTCTGCACTCGTCATGTTTTAAAAAAACGCAAATTTAAGCTAAATTAAATGTAACTGTTAAAACAACCTATACCTCATTTGATTCGCCTTTTATTCCACTATAATTTTTCGTGTTCAATTTGATTTTTAATTAAAGTCTTCTAGTGTTCACGTCAATTTAAAAAATTAGCTCCAAATCGAGGAGGCAAAAAGAAACTCCATAGCCACAAATGAGCTTTAAACCAGCTTAAAATATCAACCTTTTAGCATCGCTAATCGTAATTGTTGTTCTTCCTAGGTTATACAATGTACCATTTAATCCATATGCCTCGAGTTTCTCTTGGTGATCGTCAAAAGCTCATTAATCTCCACTTTTCTGGTTTATCCATTAGAGAAATCGACCACAGATAGAAATGTGATAAGAAAACAGTACAAATGACTGTGCAAATGCACCAAAACACAGACAGTGTTCGTGATATCCCTAAATCTGATCGTCCTAGAGTTACTTCTTACAAGGAAGGCAATGCTATCAAGATTTGCAGATTTAAAACGGCTTCCCAAATCCAACAACAGTGTAATCTTGTTCAAAATGCTCTCTTTCTACAGTTAAGAACAGATTGAAGGAATTTAATTTGTGAAGCCGTGTTCCAAGACGCCGTCTGGACTTTATCAAATTCAATGCAGATCATGACTCTTCATATTGGTTGAAAGTGAGCTTTAGCGACAAAAGCAAGTTCAATAGGCTAGGCAGTGATGGTAGGCAGTACATCCATCAAAAGAAGGACAAAGAATTTAATCCTAGATGCACAGTTTCAACGCTGCAAGGTGGTGGAGGTTCAGTTTGGGTAATGGGTGTTATTAGTGCCAATGGTCCAGGGCCTATAGGTCACTTGCAAAGTCGAATTAATTTGGGTAAGTACATTTATATATTGACTGAGCATTTTCTACCCTACTTTGGCCGGAATTTGGATGATAATTCCATCTTCATGCAGGATAAGGCTTCCATTCACACAGCTGGTAATGTCAAGAGGTTCCTAGAAGAGCATGATATTCCGTGTTTGGATTGGCCTGCGCAATCTCCAGACCTCAATCCTATCGAAAACGTATGACATTACATCAAACAACAGCTACGCAATGATAAAATGTCAAATATGGAAGGACTTTGGACAAAAATTAAAGATAAGTGGGTTGCCCTTTCACCGGAGTATTGCTGCAGACTAATTCAAGAGAATTCCTTAAAATTTGCAGGTTGTCAAATTGCAGAAGGTCTATGCTATTAAATAACAACTAGTTCATTGTGTTCCTGTTGTACTTTTGTTGCATTAACGTTCTAAAGTTACATTTAAATAACAATTTTCTATTGTGCTGAGTTTCTTTTTGTTGTCTCGATTTGAAGCTAATTTTTTTAAATTGACGTGAACACTAGGATACTTCGATTAAAAGTCAAATATGAACAAATAAAATTATAAAGGAATGAAAGGCGAATCAAATGAGGTGTAGGTTGTTTAAGCAGTTGCATTCAATTTAGCTTAAATTTGCAGTTTTTGAAAAAATAGCAAGTGCAGACTTCTATTTTTATTTTTTTAAATTTTTTTTTATTACATTTTCACCCCAAACAAGGCAAATTGCCACTTTGGTGTAGGGGGCTACTATCAGGGGCAACAACTACTGGGGTACTATGTAGGGATTTGGGAAGCAAGATGTCGGTTCACGTTACACTTGAACTTCTGCACGTCAGTACTGTTGGGGAAGCAGGGACCTGGAATGGAATTCCAGAGTCTAGCGGTTCTGGGGAAGAAACTATTGGAGTAAAAAGATCTTTTACATCTAGGGATCTCTACAGTGTGGGGGTGGGATTTAGCAGCCTGTCGGGTTTGTCGAGGGTGCTCACGTCGTGGGGGCACAAGTGATTGCAGTTCGTCAGAGCATTCACCACTAAAATACTTGTAGAACAGGCAGAGGGATGCAACATTTCGTCGATGGGACAGAGGCTGAAGCTAAGATGCCAGTTCAGGGCCTATCAGGTTTGCGACTCTCTTTTGAACCTTGTCAAGGAGCGAGAGACTAGTAGCAGATGCACCAGCCCAAATGTGACAGCAATACTCCATACATGGGCGAATGGTGGCCTTATAGAGGTACAGGATACTTTCGGGTGTTAGTAGTTGTCTGGCACGGTAGAGAGAGCCCACCTTTCTTGCAGAGGCCCTGGCAATGCCTTCAATGTAATTGTTCCAACTCATGTTTCCTGTGAACGTTAGGCCAAGGAGTTTGAAAGATGTACTCTCAGATAAAGAGTCGTTGGCCATTGCTATAGGTGGTAGAGAGGGTTTCTTGTAATTATTGAATGAAACTAGTTTAGTCTTGGCAGCATTGAACGCGACCAACCACTTTTGTCCCCATTCCACCACAGATTGGAGGTCATCCTCTAGTATTTCTGCCATTTCTTTAGAAATGTGTTCATTCGTCTTCCTGCCATAGAGTGTAGTGTCATCAGCATATATACCCATCTCAGAGTCGATTTTGTCGGGGAGGTCATTTATGAATATCAGGAATAATAGAGGTCCAAGGATAGAACCCTGGGGCACACCCGCATTTATATCATATTGTTTAGATGTACGACCGTCGAGGAAAACCTGTATTTTTCTCTTAAGAAGGATTTAATTATGTTAAGTATTCTACCAGTGATACCGTATGATCTAATTTTCCTGAGGAGACCCCCATGCCATACCCTGTCAAAAGCCTTAGATATATCTAGAGCTACCGCTCTGCCCTCCCCCACTTTGTCCAGTGCTCTCTCTATATATTTTGATATGGATATATATATTTATTTATTTTGATATATATAGCAGTCCTATTTACTGCTACTTCGAATTCATTTCCCCTTATCAAAGCTAGAAAAAACATTACAGCCGTATTTGGCGTCTTTAAAATCGTACATATATTGAAAATACAAGAATATATATATTTATATATACCATTGTATATATATATATATATATATATATATATATATATATATATATACATATATATATGCATATATATATGTATACATATATATATATGCATATATATATATGCATATATATATATATATATATATATAATTGCATTGTATTGTTTTGCACTATTGACTGTTGTTTCTGCTAATTCTAACATTAACATCAAATCTGAACGTGCAACCATTACTCTATTTTGCATTTGAAAATATGCAAAACAAGACTTAAATAATTGTATTTACATCATGATTATTGTTATTTCTAAAGAAACATTACATTTTCTCATTGCGTGCATTGTAATTTGAGAAGAGTTGTTTATTTGGATGCATCCTTTGCATTTCTTACGCCACTAACAATATCGCAGCTCTGAGACCAGTGAGACAAACAATGCCTTCTAATCATCATTTCAGCCCTATTTGCTGCTGCTGATGCTGCAACTTCATTCTTCCTTTCCAATACATTAAAAAAAAACATTACTATATTTAAAATCGTGTATCTATTGAAAATACAAGGATTGCTCAAAAGTAATGCAATATTTGCATATGTATTATATGACCCAAGCTTTTGGATAATATGAGATACCTGTGTGATTAGTATTGCCATGATAGTTAGTATGCTTGCCGTTATATATTAGTTTACTTAATTTATGGAAGGAAAGCCGCAGAGATGAACATGCAATGTAGACTATTTTGAGAGCTTGTACACGGTGGAACGATAAATTTGTCGCCCTAAAGAAAACAACACTACAGCTCTATTTTAAAATTTTTATTGAAAAAAATCAAGTCAGCCAACTTGCTTATGTAGTAGATCTAGCATCCATTCAATGTAGCCGCCTTCAGCCTCAATTACCGCCTCGATACGGGTCCGGAACTGGAAGCATGCCTTTTCCACAAGCGACAGCAGGAGCTTGGTGAATACTCGGCGGATGGCGGTGATCAGATTGGTTTTGATGTTGTGAGAGATCATGTTGGTGATGCTCTCGGCGTTTGATCAAACGAAGTAGTCCAGCACGTTCAGGTCGGGAGAGGAGGGGTGTAGTGAGAGAAGGGTACAAAGTCATAGCACTCCTTCTGAAGCCAAGCTTGGGTCTTTTTGGACTTGTGGGCCGGCACCGAGTCCTGCTGCAACACTCAGGGTCTGCCAGTGGCCACCTGATTGCATCAGCGGATCACCACCCTCTTCAGCACATCCTGGTATACTTTGGTGTTGATTTTGAAGCCGACTTCGAAGATGTTAGGTGGCATGCTGTGTCTTTCATTTGAAACCACACTACAGACCATAATCATGGCCGGAAACTTCTTTGAGCTGTGCACTCAAGCATTGAACTGTCTGGATTTGCATTTTGAGGGTGCTGGCAATGGCCCTGTTGTTATAACTAGGATCGGTAGAGAGCATGAGTTGTACAGCGATGCATCTCCGATCTTGCTCGTTGAACATTGTGTCACTTTCAAACAGGATAGAAGGTTCCTATCGTTTTTGGGCTTTGTACACAACAAGTAGATGGTCTGCAACAAAAAAAGAAAACCGGTTTTCATCAACCAGAAAGAGAATCATATCGTCTTTTCTAGAGAGACAATTTTTTCATTCCATCGTGTGATTATAGTAGGCTCTAATAGAAGGTTCATCTGACTCCAAAGATTAATTAACAGATAACATGAAAGTTTTACAAATAAATACCTTTTATTTCGACTATTCTAAAACGGAATGAAGACAGCTAAATATAAGTCTTTATAAAGGCAATGTGCAACTTAGTAAATTTACAATATTTTTGACGACTTAAGGAAACTAACGAAACACCTCTTGTCTAGATAGTGTACATTCCCCAACTGAGGTGAGAAAGAAAACAAAATTGCAAGGGTGCTATAAGAAGTAGTTCAACGATTTACATGTTTTTATACCCGGGTTTTTGATTGGTAGTGGACCAATCAATCCAGTTGCATACCTGTTTACTTAGAAAAAATATGTGACTCTTACAAGTGAATTATTTCTTCTTTTTTTTTTTGTGTCATGGCTGAAACCGCAATAGTTCTCGCAGTTGTTTAGTATAATTTGATTGGTGAACTAATCAGCTCCCTAATTAATGTTGGCTCATACTCAGAGAAAATTGATTACCTTTTACGTTTTTGTCTCAAATACTTTAGTCTTTTTAATCGTTAAATCTTAAATTATTATCGAGTGTTTCAAACGGTGAATTTTCTTCTTTTTTTTTTACACATGTGTTTTTTACACATGTGTTCAACAGACGCCCAAAACTGTAATCGGACATAGAAACAACATTTTGACTTAATTCCAAGCACCTTAAACCATGCCAGGATTTACCCCCACCATGGCATATAAGAGAAAGAAATAGAAAATGCAGGGAAAAAGACAAAAACAAAAGAACAACTGCCCAATTTCCTGAAGATGAATATGTTATTATTCGAAAATTTGAACAAATATTTTCAAGTTTGTTTTTAATAAATAACAATATTTATTAAGAACAACTTCACACTCGTCTGGTCGTTCTAACCGTTAAATCTTACATTATTTGTTTTTCCATAGCAAGGCCCAGAGGCCATTCGAGGATAAAGGGTTAAAGTGTGTACAGTAGTCAATGGGACAATATCGTAGTAATCGTTAGTAGTGGAAATTTGGTAAATTGGATTATTTAAGAGGAACGGCTCATCAAGAACTTGTTTACATTGGACTTGAAGACGGCCATATTATCGAGTGTTTACAACAGTGGATTTCCTTTTAAAATTAGTTGTTTTTTTTATGAAATATAATATTCAGAAAATATTTCACTGATTCGTATGTTTTGTGTGTGTGTGTGTGTGTGTGTGTGTGTGTGTGTGTGTGTGTGTGTGTGTGTGTGTGATTCCTATTTCCTTGCTTTTCAGCTTAAAATATCATTATGTATTTTGTGCAGGTTGTATGCATGCATACTCTTCATCTTCGTTTGTGAAAACTGTGAAATCTTTTTCGTCAGTTGATTTGCTGCTTTTATTAAAACACAGTTGCAATCTCGACTCCGTGTGTTACGTATGCTTTCATCAGCAGCATATTAGAAACCCATTCACGTACAGAGAGCAATCTATTCCCGGAATGAAATTTTACGTTATTTATTTTCATGCTAAAAAGAGTTACTGTCAGGATGCTCCCTTGAGGCAGACCTTCACTCGCTCTTTATACATAAGAGAGCGTGGTTCCCACAGATGCGTTAGCATTCCGATTTTCTATGAAGTTTTAAATGCCGAATGACAGTCTGTCTTTTAATCCGAGATCTTGAATATCTCTCATAATTCTATAATTTAACTTGCTATCATACACTTTTTTTCTATTTTTAAGAAAATTTAATTAAGTGTCCTTTTTTAATGAACGCTTCTTTAAAGAAAGATCAAACGGTCAGTAGTGCTTCTTTTGTTCCTGAAACCTGATTGCAGTTTCTATAGACATATGTACTTGCTATTCTGAAGTGGTACATTTATAGAAATTTTTATAGGATAATCACGTTGACACATCAGTTTCTCTCAGATCACCGAAGTTAAGCAACGTTGAGCCTGATCAGTACTAAAATGAGTGACCATTTGATAATTCCAGGTATTGTATGTGATCTCCGATTACCTCTCCATTGTTTTTAGCCAGTCTTGAGCCTCTCCTTGCCACTGAACCCAAGCAGTGCTGATTCAGGAGAGATTTGGTTGGGTATTGCGCAACCTTTGTCTCACAACTACATGCAATGCTACCCTTACAGAGGTGTCCATTGTCTCTTAAGACTGAACGGAGGCATCAATAGATAACAGGTTATAGATTTGACCATTTCTTAGCACATTTGCATTTGGTTGGTCAACCGATTCAAGATATCTCTGGAAATCAGTAATGACTGGAATATTTGATGATTTTCCACTTGGTAACCGAAAAGTGGTTACAGATGGTCTGGAAGTATGAAAACCTTAAAAGAGATTACAAGACATTGAGGACATTGCAAAGGCTGCTGCAAAGAAGGTGGGTTTTCTCTATCGAGCTAGAAGATTACTCACACTTGAGAGTATCCTGTGCCTGTACAAGACCACCATTCGCCCATGCATGGAGTATTGTTGCCACATCTGGACCGGTGCATTTACCATTAGCCTCTCCGTCTTGGATATGGTCCAAAAAAAAGTTTTCAATCTAATTGGTCCCACTTTGTCAACTAAGCTCCAACTGCTGTCCCATCGCTGCAATGTTGCATCTCTGTGCCTGTTTTGCAAAAATTTTAGTGGAATGTGCTCTGATGAACTCGTTGCTCTTGTGACCCCTCACATACATATTCTAACAAACCCGCTTAGCAACAAAATCCCACCCCTTTACTGTTGAGGTCTCTAAAAGCCAGAAAGCTTTCTACTCTAATAGTTTCTTCCCTCAAACAGCTAGACTTTGGAATTCCTTTCCTGCTACCGGCTTCTCTGACTGTATCGATATGCAGAAGTTTAAATGTAATGTAAACCAACATCTTGTTAATCTTTCCTATGTATGGCCGCAAATAGTAGCCCCTTTACGTCAAAGCGGCGATATGCTTTGTTAGGGGTGAACGTTAGTAAAAGAAAAAAAAAGATAGCAACATTCCTACCTCAACTGGCAATTAAGAGAGAGTACTAAAATATTAACTAGGCTTATTGTCACTTATTTTCAATAGGAAACCACTGGCTATTATAAGTGAGAAATCACTGATAACGGTTATAGAAATTACTAATAACGGTTATAAATAAAAAGAGCAATTAATGTCAAGAAGAAGCCATCATAGAAGGAAACAAAATTTTTAAAATATGTTAATAGTAAAAAAGACTCGGATATGGTAGAGAAGGTATATGTGTAACAGGGCATGGGTAGGTGTGTCAGAATTTTGTGAAAATAGTGAATAATTCCACCCCATCTTTCCAAGCTTATAACTCCTCGAAAAATGTAATTCAAGCCCTCATTTTTTTTTTTTTCAATTAAAGGAGCAAAGACCAAGGTTTCATTAAAAAAAAAACAAAAAAAAAACCCTGTTTTTTTTTTTAAAAAGGTTTTAAACTTCGGACTTTACAGGTAAATTTCTAAAAAACAGTACTTTTTTTTGTTTTAAATTTGAATATATTATTTATTGACTTTTTCTCTTCAATTTGGTACATAATTAATCATTTACTTTTTAATAGACATTTACGTCCAAGTGGTTCATAAATTAATCATTTACTTTTTAATAGACATTTCAAAATGGGAGGCGTGAATTATTCGACCCCCCTGTCTTTCCAAGCTTATAACTCCTCGAAAAATGTAATTCAAGCCCTAATTTTTTTTTCAATTAAAGGAGCAAGGACCAAGGTTCCATTAAAAAAAAAAGAAAGAAAAAACAAATACGTGGTTTAAAGAAAAAGGTTTTAAACTTCAAACTTTACTGGTAAAATTCTAAAAAACACTACGTTTTTTTTGTTTTAAATTTGAATATATTATTTATTGACCTTTTCTCTTCAATTTGTGAGTAAATTAATTATTTACTTTTCGGTGAGTAAATTAATTATTTACTTTTTAATAGAACTTGAAAATGGGGGGGGTGCATGAATTAAAAAAAAACGTTTGTCTAAAATATTATATTCGGTTTATTGAAAAGAACATAAAATTTCACATTAACCCTGAAAATATCGTAAAAATAGAATCAATAGAAAAATTTTGATAGATTTTTAAAGTTTAAAAATTGAAAAATATTGAGTTCGGAAAATCCATTACTGTTTAAAAAAAAAAAAAGAAAAGAATTTCTATTACTTTTACAACAACTTTAATAGTTTATTTTGGAAGTATAATCCATAAAGAAAATAAACAACCCACTTTTAATAGAGAAATTACGAGATTTTTATATTTTATTCGCAGTTTCGTGTTAGGGGTGTCAAAAATTCCTACAAAAATTCTGATACACCTAGGGCATGGGCGCACGTATGCAAATGCGAGCCGTGTGTGAACAAAAAGACTATAAAAAGAACATGTGCCAGACTGACGACCACATTCAGCAGGTTCAGCACATTTGAGAGCACATCTAAGAACACGTCTAAGAACACGTCCGAGAGCATGTTTGAAATGACGTTTGAGAGGACAAAGCTCAGAGAGAAGGAGCACGATCACGGTTTATCCAAGAATAAGGAAATAAATATCATTGTTAAAGCAAAAAGGGGAGTCGAATTATTACTTTGCCCTATATTCCTTGCGATGTACTCTACTACAACGTGTTGGGTCTACATGTGTGAACGTAATGTACAACATTACATATGTACATGCCATCATCATTGCTTGTTTAATATTATACGACTGGACTAGTGTTCAAGAGAGCTGGAGAAACATACAAGCTGTTAAGTGATTAGATGCTTTCATAATGAAAAAACTTCAAGTTTCTGAAATTAATCTTTGCAACTATGAATTAAATGAACAAATAATGCATTTTTTCAACCATTAGACGCCAGTCTCAACGATATGCCTATATTCTAAATGCCATGATATAACTACATTTTCATAAGTTGATCAAGATATATATCCATATATTCGAGATATATGTGGAAACCAGTAATGAGTGAGATATTTGGAGATCTTCCACTGGTGCCAATGCTCAGTTATGCTTGTGCTAAAGTAAAAGAGAAAGCTTTCAATATTGTATGATTGATGCGACCAATCTCATTAGCCACCCTCGTTTTGTGGATGGCTGATCCAAGCTCAGACAAATATACATGCTGCGTATACGTACACATATAAATGATGAAAATAAAATGATTAGTATCTATGTAAAGGCAAACACACACACACACGCACGCACACACACACACGCACACACGCACGCACACACACACGCACACACACACACGCACGCACACACACGCACACACATGCACACACGCGCGTGCACGCACACACACACGCACACAGACACACGCACGCACACACACGCACGCACACCCACACACGCACACGCACACACGCACACACACACGCACACACGCACGCACGCACGCACACACACATGCACACACACGCACACACACATGCACACACACACACACACACACACACACGAATAAATGAATAAATACAAGTTTCCACCTATCTATACTGTATATCAACATCAAAACAGCTCATACTTATCTAATTCTATGACGTAACATATCAGCTTTTGAAATACTGCACTTAAAGTAGTCTGGTATTTCTAATTTCCTGTTTTTTTAAATCATTTTGATGGGTCCTGGATATGACCTCAAACTATATCCGATGGTGAGGCCCCAGCTTGCAGGCTTTGGGAAGTGTGGAGCCACCCTTTAGTTGCCATTGCTCCTAGGTCCACTCTGACCCGGAGTGGTAGTACCTGTTAGGGTCCCGGCTATGGGTTAAATAGAAACCGACTTGAAAAAAAATATATATTCTATTAAAAATCTATCCTTCAAAATAACTGGATTCGGCATTAAATAACCTGAAAAGGGTTGATATGCCGTAAAACAAAAACAACCAACCAAATAAAACAATTTTGAATAAATTAATATTGTGTAATATACAATTGTTATTTGTATTGCAATATTTTGTTATATATATATATATATGTATATATATATATAGTGTCTGCTAGACATATATATATATACATTTTCACTATTATAGATATATAAATAGATAGATAGATAGATAGATAGATAGATTGATAGCTAGATAGATTGGATGCAATATATAGAAATGATTTTAAAAGTATGAAAAAAAAGCTCATGCGCGACCACCGAGAATCGAAACCAAAACGTTCAGCTCACGATTTATTTTGCCTCTGCCGTCAATGACTGGTTATGAAAGCATGTTTACTGCAAGGCTAAAAATTAAAACATGAACCAATAACTATTACGTTATACATTCGTCATGCCGGCGTTCGACCTTCACCTGGCAAATTTCATTTTTGTGCTATTTTACTGCTGCTATGCGGGCAGTGAATTAACAATGTATTGACATTGTCCAAATACCTAAGTTCAATTTGTTTACACTAAGAGCATCATTTCATCGCTCTCTCTCGCTCTCTCTCGCTCTCTGTCTGTCTGTCTGTCTGTCTCTCTCTCTCTCTCTCTCTTTATCTATCTATCTATCTATCTATCTATCTATCTATATATATATATATATATATATATATATATATATATATATATATATATATATATATATATAAAGGCATGCAATTATATTTATGAATAGCATGTATAAAATATGAATGTGGCTGTCTATATTCATATTTACATATTTCAGTTTTTCTTTCTTCTCCTTCACGTATACATCCGGGAATTGTGTGCATATCCACATTGTATAAGTCTAAACAAATAAGCATTTGCCAGCATTTAGTCTCTTTTTGTGTTCGTGTGAAAGAAAATATGTCGACCCCATACTGCAGATGGACATATAAATATTGCAATTAACTGGGAGGTAATAAAGAGGGAGAAAACTGATGCGGTTTTACCACCAACATGCAATCGAACCCAAGGATGAATGTCTACTTGCAGACTACAAAATGGTGCCGAGTTTTATGTGTTTTCACGTCACTGGTCGGTCTGTGTAAACCGCAATGTTGCAAACTTACATTAATATGTCTCCCATTAAATCTATTCAACATCCTCATCTATGGGCACTGAAAGAAAATACTCGCGCACATTATCCGCATCTCTCTTTCTCCCTCTTTCTTCCTCTTTCTCCCTCTTTCTTCCTGCATCACATGCCTTTCCTCTTCTCTAAAACACACACGCATGCAAATAAAAATGCATACATATACAAACATAGACACAATGTGTGTCTATGTTTGTATACTGCCAACGTTGTCTGTTAATGTTGCACTTTATATTAATCTCCTCTTTCACTGTTGGTCACTCATTGTCAACCTGTCACTGACCAAATGCTCATGGGTGAAGCCAATTACTTAGCAGACAAAGGCCAATTCATTCTCTTGTCCCGTTCCAAGCAAACCTCCGTAGACAATTAATTGTCTCCTTTCGGTTCTCTTGATTCAATACTTCACCTATTTTCTGCCAGAGACTGTTTTGCACAAACATTTTCATCCTTGTCGCTTTTATTGCTACATTTTGATGAAAACACGCTCTCTAGAATAAAGGAAAATGCTGAAACGGGTCTCACAAATGGAAACGAAAAAATGGAATCAACACTAACCCGATGCTGGTTTAACTGGCTTCCTCCAAACGAGGAAGTTCCACAGGAGTATGAAATTCATAAGTGGTCCCATTCGCATGTACAGCCCCAGTATAGGAGATATGACGACGTTAGGTTTTTGCAACTCTTGCAAGGCGGTGTCGACGTCCTCCTACATACAGCGCCTTTAATTCTCAAAGTGGTCACCCATCTGGTACTGACCAGGCTGAACGTTGCTTAACTTCGGTAATCTTGTGAAGCCCTCTGTGTCAACGTGATTGTGCCATATATATATATATATATATATATATATATATATATATATATATATATATATATATATATATATATATATATATATATATATATATATATATATATATATATATATATATATATATATATATATATATATATATATATATATATATATATATATATATATATTTTGTTCTATATTTCGCGGTATCACGCGGTATATATATATATATATATATATATATATATATATATATATATATATTTTGTTCTATATTTCGCGGTATCACGCGGTATATATATATATATATATATATATATATATATATATATATATATATATATATATATTGTTCTATATTTCGCGGTATCACGTGGCAAACTCTGCGGCTACTTTTCCAATTTTGAACACTCTTCCGCTGTCTTCTCTTAAAAATGGACTAATAAGTCTGAAATATATTGAGATTTACAACACCATTGAATACAACAGAAAAAAAAATTACTGTTTTTTAGAGTTAAAATTTGTGTGAAAAAGAAAAAACAAACAACAATAAAAAAAGAAATTTATTTCTTTTGTTTGCATTTAATTTTACTCTATATAAAAAAAAATCTCGCATTGTTCTTGGCTTTTAATTTTATCTTATAATTTTCTTCAACAATGCTTCAAGCAAACTACAACCTACTTATATATATATATATATATATATATATATATATATATATATATATATATATATATATATATATATACATTATATGCATACATAGATATATATATTTTTTTACATAAGCATCACCATTTATCAAGGCCCAGAGACCACTCGAGGATATATTATATTCCCATCCATCTATCTTTAGTTGGCTATCTATCTGTGTATATACAAGAACTGGCGTGTCAATGTGGTTATGCCTTACAGTCTCACAATAAGGCCAGAGAATTCAGTTGATATTCACAGCAACGAAAAATTAATAGAGAAACATCTGAAACGAAAAAAAAAAGTATGTATCTTATCTTTTTACTAAATAATACTTACGAAATGTGTAAATTTGTTCTTCTTTTATTGCCTCGCTAAGAGGATAAGGTAAAATACCAACTCGCTCCTCAAAGTGGGCGTTTTGGACTGGGACAAAAATAAAAATTGCCCCGATCTCGAAAGATGTTTTTCTTCACTCTCTGAGAACAGAAAAGATGGAGCGTAGTAAATATCAGAATATAAACTCAAATATTATATTTTAAAGTTGTAGTAGCACAGATTTTTCATTTTCATTTTTGCAATGATTTTTGAATATCTTCGATTCTTAGGAACAAACATTTTGGTAATTTACAGTTTTTGTGTCATGTGACATAATCCATTCTAATTACTCATTTAGCAGTGATAAGGCAAAACAACTATCTCTGGATATATATATATATATATATATATATATATATATATATATATATATATATATATATATATATATATATATATATGTATATATATATGAAAAACAACATTTCGCAAACAAATGACCTGTTAGAAAGACCCAATGTAGTTTACAAATTTAGCTGCCCAATAGGAGAGTGCATCTCCAGTATTAGTAGCTACATTGGTTCAACAACTAACACATTGTCGCGAAGATTGACTCTCCACCTCTCTGACTCTAGCTCCATATCACAACATTTCAAGGGACATGGCTGCCACCATTCGGAATTTCGTAGAAAATACAAGAGTATTGCAGAGTGAGAGAAATGGAAATAGGCTAAGAATACTCGAAGCATTGTACATTAAAACAAAGAAATCTCAAATAAATAATATTAATTATGAGTGCAGCCGGAACGTTTTGAAATGTTTGGGATAAATTTTTGAAAATGTATATATGTGTTTATATATATAAAATATCGACCAATTATTGATATATGTTTTCAAAATATAAGCGTTCATTTTCGTTCCATTTTAATATTAATGATCCAAAAGGCAGAATTCCTTGGAATTTACTTGATTCTTTCGGCCTTGGCAGACGTGTTTTAAATATTCTCTCCAGTGCTTTTTCTGTGCACATTTGACCTTTTCTTTTAATGATTTTGAACTCATTCCATTCGTGATTTTTTCCAAGGAATTCTGCCTTTTGGATCATTTTGGACCATCTTCCAGTTACGCGATTCCTTTGGAACTTTCCTGTTGGATTGGAAGTTTTTAATCCGACCGTGTTTGGATTTTACCATTCTTGGATTTTTTACCCTTCACTGGACTATCCATTCATGTGAAATCTTTTTATCATTTTTTCTTTTACTCCTATTCCCCTTACCTCACCCTTTTTTTAACCAAGTAAGATCTGTGACTTACTCGTGGTTTCATTAAATACTTTTACATGCAAAATCCGATCCCGCATTTTGCTAATTCCTGCCCTCTGATGAGAAGGAGAGTATTTCTTCGAAACTCCGCGGATTAAGGACTATCCACTTATCTTCTTCTTCCTTTTTAAAATTAAATATGTTTTTAACTCTTTTTCAAGATGTTTTTAACATGTTTTATTAATCATTTATTCATATATATATATATCTATATATACAAAAATGTAACTTTTGGTTCGTTCGCAATTAATTGTCTAAAAAACCACTGGACGGATGGCTTCCATATTTTTGTATAATATGTTTACTATATCCATGTGTGTTTTTATATATTTCTTTTTAATTATAACATTATACTTAATTTTTCTATGATAAATAGGTCTTTTTCTTTGTACCGATACGCCATTTTTTTTTTATTTAGGGACAATTATTTATTACTGCTTCCTGTCACGTGACCAGTGTTTCTAATTTAGCGGTTTTCCTGCTAGATATGGAGATTTCGTTTACAATCTAGATGGAAATTCTAGAAAATCTGGAGATATTTCGCACCCAAACACCCGCAAGCGCTTGAAAATACTTTAAAACATCAAATAAATTCATTCATGTAAGTAAAAAAAAAAAGTAGCATTTATTGCCTTTGGTAACAATTATTTATTGATTATTTGTTTTGTTTTTCACCTTTTTTTCGGCTAACCATTCTTAAATCTCGCTATAAAATCGATTTTTCCAAGTACATTTTAGGTGGGGGCCTTATAACCTTCGAAGTTTAGTTTAAAATACGAAATTTAGAAGTATTTAGTCGAAAATTGTAAAAAGCAAGAAACAACAGCAAAAAAAAATTATATCAATACAGTAGAATTTAATTATCTACCAACCTAAATACTTTTAACATGCTAAAACAAAGTTTTTTTGTTTTTTATTTTTCTAATTTCAAAATATGTTGCACCATTATTGTGATGTTTAATTTGCAGTATATTTCAATTTAACTTTTATTATAAAAAGTTTGAGTTTATGATTTGTTTCCTGCAAAAAAGAAATACCCTCTCTGAAAAAAACAGGTAAAACTAGCTGATAAAATATGTAAGCCTTCTGGGGAGCTAACCGCTTCAATATAATTCCAGAAACATATAGTGAGAAAACACGGAACATTTTATATATTGAATATACTATATTTATAATTTTTTTATGGTAGGAAGTGAAAATAGGGAGTTTTTTGGGGGGGGGAGTAGCGATTTTTGAAAATTTCAGATGATAAAAGTAAAAAATCTAGCGATTTTCTGGACATTTCTTTCTCCTGATCTCGCGGTTTTTTTTAAATCTCAGTTGACAACATTGCATCACTAAAAAAACACTACAGACTTAATGTAAACAGAATGTGTTTACAATATCGGTAAATTTTCAATGGGTTTAATTACATGATTATTGATAATGTAACCATGTGATTGAAATTTAATTTAAATTAACCACACGTGGTCGATTGGTAGGTACACACAAAATGAATGAAAATATTATATTCGGTTTATTGGAAAGAGCATAAAATTTCACATTTACCCTGAAAATATCGTAAAAATAGAATCAACAGAAAAATTTTGATAGATTTTTAAAGTTTAAAAATTAAAAAATATTGAGTTCGTAAAATTCATTACTGTTTTTGAAAAAGTTAAAAAAAATATTTCTCTTACTTTTAAAACAACTTTAATAGTTTATTTTGGAAGTATAATCCATAAAGAAAATAAACAACCCACTTTTAAAAGAGAAATTACGAGATTTTTATATTTTATTCGCAGTTTCGTGATATAGGTGTAAAAACTTCCTACAAAAATTCTGATACATCTACTAGATTGGAGTGTTTATTCATTGTAAACATACCCGACAACCTATAAATGTCGACATTTCCAATGTGAATTATAAGTTGGACTTATGTAAAAAATAACAAAAAGATATACCAAACTGACTTTGGTTATTAACTTTTTTTAAAAATTTTTTTTTAATAAATATTTTGTGTTTTATATACATAAAGTACAATTGTTAAATGTTACTGTTTGGATTATATTCGTTTGAGGGGGGCACAATTAAAAAATTAAGAAAGATTAAAACGAAGCGAAATTTAAGTTTCCGTTCCATTTTTACAATAACCGTAAAACAGTGCATACTCAGCAAGTTTTATCATAATTTATAAGCATATTGAAACACTAAATCAACATTTTATTTATTTTTTTGCATAATTAATGATGGAAGTATTTTTCTGTTTATTTTTTTAACATCTGTTAAAAAAAAATAATTTGTACATTCTCTTGAAAAAAAGAATCAAACTTTTCTCTACTTTCACATGTGTTCCATTTTAACAAACAGAGCCACAGCAACGTGTGGCCGGGTACAGCTAGTCTATATATATATATATATATATATATATATATATATATATATATATATATATATATATATATATATATAAAACAAGTAAATTACAAAAGTCTATATTCCAAATTTCAAGATGTTGACCATCTTACAATTTATTCCTTTAAGTATTTATTCTACCCTTAACTCATCAGAAAAAAGCACTTATCAAATATGGGCATGATTCCACAAAATCCGAAAAGAGAGAAGTTTCAATTACCTTTTATTCATTTTTTTTCTTTTATTAAGCCATGTTTTCATTCATTCCTTGATATAATAATCAAATGAATAATTTGGCGCTACGAAACAGGTGCTCTCAGGAATCATGCAGGTCAAGGACTAAATTGTTCAACACCTTGAAATTTTGAATACAGACTTTTGTGCTTTATTTGTTATGTGCTTTGTAATTAAATCGAGCTTCATAAATTAAAGGATTGGTATAAATAAAAGGTGAAATATAATTGAAAAAAAAAACGTATTTCCACATAAACATTTATCTATCTATATATCTATATATATGTGTGTGTGTGTGTGTGTGTGTGTGTGTGTGTGTGTGTGTGTGTGTGTGTGTGTAAATTTTAAGAAATAAGAAGACAAAATCCCAAATTAGTCTGTATCTTTGATGTATCGCCTTCCTTCCCTCTCACTCCATCTCTCCCCGTCGCTCTTCCTATCTCACTCTCACTCTCCCTTTGTGCTCTACTGCAATGAGTAAAATAGTATTAATATTTGTGGTTATATTCCCTATTCTTTTTAATTGACTATTCCAATCTTATGTTTTATAGTTAGTTTTATTATCTTAAACTGTTCATAAGCAGAAAAAAGAGAAAGGTAAAGAGACAGAAACGAGAGAGATAGATAATGTATGAAATATATAAATAAATATGCATATAATATATATAGTATAAAATAAGAGCACTGGGTTTTTGCTACTCTTGTGGTGGCGATTGTCGTCTGCCAATCCTTTTAATTATTATCGTCCAGTAACAAATAGGCTTGGAGAAGTATTATAGAATAAGTTTGTGGGCAGCAAAGAACGCATTAAATACAACTTTATAAAAGATATAACAATTTCTCTATTATTTGCCTTACAAGTACCGAAATAAAAAAGGTTTTTCTCATTTTATGATCTTGGGTTGAAAAGCTACTCTTAGCGTATTAAACTGGATTAAGGTGAGAGGGGGTGAGCATAATCTAGACTCAAGGTATATTTTAATATATAGTTTGTGAGATTAAAGTATCTATGAATAAAACCTTAGGAAAACTAATGCTGATTAACTAAGCTTTAATATAATTTTCATAATAAAGTAATGTTACTTCCCCTATTTCATTGGCGACTATAGCTTTCTATCCAAAAGCTTCAAATGGACATATGATTTGGCAGTTATTTCGACCAATTGTTGATATATGTTTTCAAAATATAAGCGTTCATTTTCGTTCCATTTTAATATTTTTTTCAATTGTTTTTTCAAACTCTACAACTTCTCCGTACATAATCATCTATATAGGAAGCAATAGTAATTTTTGCTCAATTCTAATACCACTGAGAAGTCTTTAAATCATAACTATTTCTGTTTAGCCCTTCTATTATTTCTGCGAATATCCCAAATATTTATTTTTATTTTTTCTGATTGACAGAGTAACCAATTAGCAGAATGGGGTTCAAAGAACACAGAGTGATCTTCAGAGACTATACGATAATCGTCTATTAACTTACATTATTCATACTTTTCACTTTTCATTTTTTTTTTAATTAAATTATTTTAAATATCATATACCGAGGTATAAAAAATATAAAATTAAATATAAAAACAAATATAAAAATTAAATATAAAAAACAAATATAAAAACAAATATAAAAAAAAACAAATATAAAAAACAAATAAAAAAAACAAATATAAAAACAAATATAAAAAAAAACAAATATAAAAAACAAATAGAAAAACAAATATAAAAAACAAATTGATTACCAGGTCACACCAGAGACGTAAAGTTACTTAGTTAACTTTCTATTTCTCCTCTTTCTATGTCGATGTTTCATGGACTTATTTAAGTTTACTATTCCAGACATAAGTAAGAGATTAACAGAAGGGTATTAATCACATATTGCATGATTTACACATCAATAGTCACTTCGATTATTCTTCCAAATATCTTCTTTTTAAGGTATCAGATTTGTTATTGCAGACATCAATGACAATGTCTCTCCAGTCCCCTCTGCATTCTTTCTGATGAGATCTACCGTCGTGTTTCCAGTGAACCTGTTGAGACTTTCAGTGAACTTTATTTGTTGTCTTCCACTGCTTTTTTGTCCGGTGAAAATATACTTAATTTTTGGATAACAATAATAATTATATTTTAGCATTAAAAACTATAATTTCAGCAAAGGTTCTGCTACATATTGGGGTATTAACCATTACATTCACAAGATTGTTAATTCAGTCAGCTCTAATATAAACCTTACATTAGATGATGGAGCAATACATTTGTTAAACACTATGTATAACTAGAAACACCCTTCTTTAGCATCGGATTCTTCATCTAATTAAGTCTACGTTGAGAGCTCCAGTCTCCACTGCTGCTCGGGCTTTAAAAGATACATTTCCCAAGAAAACAATTAATTATCTTAAAAATACCTTTTTCAGAGAATTGGATTTTATTGACAATACATGTTGCTAACTGCCAAGGGTTTTTACCATCAGAAATAGCCTGTCATCTATCTTCATGCAACTCTGATAACATTTTGTATTAACGGCAAGTCTTTTATTGCCTGATTAACAATTTATGAATGCTTGGGAGTGCTTTTAAAACTGGCTTTCTGCGACTGTCAAAGAGGCCAAAGATGGAAGAGTCCCTTCTAAAACTCTGTTGCTTAAAACATCTGTCGAGAAAGAAAGACATCTCATTGGCTACATAAATATAGGAGAGTCTCAAATAGTTTATTATTTAATATATTAACTGATAGTTACTATATATATATATATATATATATATATATATATATATATATATATATATATATATATATATAAATATATATATATATATATATATATATATATATATATATATATATATATATATAAAGGAACAAACCGAATTATGTGTTCATCAACGTTTCATCTTTATTTCGAGACTTCCTCTGGATGAAATAAAGACGGAACGTTGATGAACACATAATACGGTTTGTTCCTTTTTATTTCTATTTTGTCAGAATACTATTTCCATTATTTACATCATATATATAAATATATATATATATATATATATATATATATATATATATATATATATATGTATACATTTTAATATATGATACATGGTAGTTTCTCACAAATTGTGCATTATGTCATGAACCTGTAAACACTATTTGCTGATGCATTCTATATCTACATTATTCAACCACAATTCACATATATCATAACATCAATTTTAAGGAATACCATTTATAAATATGTAAATAAAATACAGCAACCCATTTAACTATATTAAATAATATATACATAGGCACACCCATGCATATATATATATATATATATATATATATATATATATATATATATATATATATATATATATATATATATATACTTTATTTATTTACTTTCTCACAAGAGCAAAATGTGAGACAAAGTCGTTGTAATGTGGGGTAAAAAATACCTCCCCAAAAAGGGTAATTCTGGCAGTCAGCAAAAGTACAAATTGCCTTAGTATAGAAGGGTTTCCTCTCCGTTGACAAGACAAATTAACTTGAGTGTAACATCAGAACAGATACTACACTCTGATCTTAACCCAATTATTATATTTAATAAAAATAAAAGCCTAGTTTTTGAAACTTCATGTTATAAGGATATATATATGTGTGTGTGTGTGTGTGTGTGTGTGTGTGTGTGTGTGTGTGTGTGTGTGTGTGTGTGTACCAGCCCCTTTAGGAACTTGGTTCTTATTGTTGAGCACTCTAAGTTGACATTAAAGTCGGTCATTTAAGCTCACGTGCGCAGATCATGATGTTATAATCATAAGATCACTCTCGCCGTCTAGACATTTAGATAAACGTTAATTTCAACTGTATTTCTCGCGTTTAACGTAAGCCATGTGGTTTGTTCCTTGCTAATGGAGTCAGAGATGGCTTCATGGTTGGCTTCGAATCTTTCAACCAGCTGTAATCATAACTCCTTGCAATGATGATTGCTGAAAGGATTAAACACTAGCGTCTGTAGGTATTAAAAATAATTCTAGTAATAAGTATATATATATATATATATATATATATATATATATATATATATATATATACATATATATATGTATATATATATATATATATATATATATCATAATTTACGTATTTAAATTTTATGATTTGAAAAGGTTAATTTTCAAATATAGAATTTTTTAATTGTTTGCAAACTAAGAATACGATTTAATAAATATATTTCCTTAACTCATGAGTTTCTACATCTAATAATATTTTGTAAGACCGATAATCACTGGATCTGCAGACCAGTAGATATACTGCATTTTATTATTCTGAAGTATATTTATATCCTGAATCCTGATTGCATGAAATTTCAAAAACTAGGCTTTTATTATTATTAATTATGGTTGTAAGGTTTCTGTAACGCGAAAGATGAAATATATTGCTCAAAGCTTTTACTTGAATGATATGAAGCATATATTAATGGCTGATATTAATGGTTGATATTAATGGCTGATATTAATGGTTGATATTAATGGCTGATGTTAATGGCTGATATTAATGGTTGATATTAATGGCTGATATTAATGGTTGATATTAATGGCTGATGTTAATGGCTGATAGTAATGGCTGATATTAATGGCTTGAAGATAGATTAAGTTTTGAAAAATAAATGAATAATCTTGTAGCAAAAATGTTACTTGGCAAAAACCAACTGAGAATCTTCTTTTCGGTTCGAATTTATTATTCCATATTAGGACGTTGAATTTTGGATAAAAATTTTGATAAAAGTTTAGTATATCGTTTTGTGGAAATAGCTTTATTAATGCTTCTCTTTGGTGAACAGATGTAAAGCGACATTTGTGGAAACCAGAAACTTTACACCATTTTTTTTTGCCATATTTCTCTGAGCCCATCTTAGCTTTGCTAGTCCCAAGGGAAAGAATGGATCAGACTTATATTTTGGGGGGTCGATTAAAGGCTAGAAAAAAAGTTTTACTCTTTTCGTAGAGGTGAGCTAGTGAAGATATTTTTATAAGCTTACACGCATTATAATACGTCTTACATATATACAGACCTTACAACCCCCACAACGTAATGTAACAATAGTATAACTGTCTATAGAAAAACAGCATAAGATTTACGAAATATAATAAAACTAAAGTCATTAGAAATTATAATCAACATGTAGGATTCTGAAAACCATAACTTACCAATGATAGATGATTCCATAAATTGATAAATGCCGACATACTAAAGGTAGGATATAAACATAAGTTAAATCCATCAAATGGAGTCGTACGTTAAGCTGAACATCTAAATCAGAAAATCATGTATATATATAGAGTTTAGGTAGGATCAATATAATGGAACTGTGATTTAAGATGTCCATTCTCAGTCATAAAAGAATAATTAGTAGTTGATATGATTAATTAATAAAAAAATAAATATAATTGAACGTCAGCCGGACATTTGTAATCTTTAATTGCGTCACCAGATGATAATAATAACTAAATATCATAGAACACAATGACTTGAAGAATATGCCAATTTGAAAAATAAATATTAAGATTTTTGAATATGCATATTTGATAATTTTTTGAAGGATACTATAAAATATATTTTATAGTATATGTATACATTTTCTACTAGAAATTACGACTACAGAATTAAATGTCACAAGAATAAATATTTGTCAACTAAGGGCAGTCACAATTAACCATACCAGTAGTAAGGTAGACGTCAATAAGTATAAATTAGATTTAAAAACACATATGAATATGAATTGTAATAGATGAGAAACTGAAAGCTATAGAAAATGGAGACAGGAGGTCCGAACAGAATAGAATATGTGGGAATGACATGTGGTATAGCATCAACAAATAAATACAATAATATTAACAAATGTAGATAAATATATTAAGCTGATTTACTATATTAAGCTCATTAAATTATTATAAAATGTAAGAATATGTGACAGTAAAGTGAACTAGTTAGTCTCAATGAGTTTATTCAGTATGTTATTAAATTGAAAGTTATGATATAACACAAAGTGAATAGAAAATATGTCTGTTGTGGAACAAAAAATCTACTAATAACCATCATGGCGTAGTAGAGGATTTAAACGTTAAACTTCAATAATCTGACTTATAATAAAATAAAGATACATGCATAGTTAAATATTAATTAAATATAACAATGAGCAAATTTAGAAGTAAAAAATGGATAAATAATTATAAATATACATACAATATTGGATTTAAAACATCATAGAATATCCAGTATGTAAAATTAATTAGAATATGTCAGCTAAATAGGGTAAATAACTTAAGGAATTAATAAATAACTTTAGATTCAACCAAATGAAATTCAATTAAATAAGTTGAAAATGAGTTTGAGATATGGAGTTGATATGAGTTGCTTCCCCTTGAGTGTTAAGAAACTTAAGAATAGAAAGGAAAAGGTTCACTTCTAATAATTAAAATTAAAAACACTTAGTACACACAACGTAAAGTTGATAATTAAAAATTAAAATGCATATGCATATAACAAGTCATCTTATACTTAGTAATGAAGTTAACAAAATTTATTGAATTAATTTAGATTTAAATATCAACTAAGCCTTAGAAAAAGTAATAAAAAAACAATGCAGAGTTTTGAATTTAAATCACTTGACCTTATTAAGAGTTATGCTTCTGTTTATCTCAAGAGACAATGGATACCCCAGTAAGGGTAGCTGCACCTGTAATTATGAGGCAAGATTTGTGCAATCTCCAACAACATCTCACCTGAATCGGCACTGCTTGAGTCCAGTGGCAAGGAGAAGTACTAAACAATTGGAAACAATGCCGAGATAAGTGGAGAGCACATACAGCGCCTGGAATTCCCAAATGGTCACCCATTTTAGTACTGACCAGGCTTAACGTTGCTTAACTTTATTTGTCACTCAGTCCTCATTTTTTTAAATGAGTGATTTTTCTGACAAAGGGAGAAGAAAAAGCTGTATTCTAGGTTGGCAGTATTTTGCGTGAACAGTCGACAGAGACGGCGGAAATTTTCTGTTCTATGTCTATCCTTTTAGCCATGTCACTAGTAAGGGTGCTGGAGGTAAACGTTTTATCTGGGCTGACGTTATCCGCCTGATAGTCAGGGACCCGAACCTTGGATTAACCACTAAGGAGGCTGTCCTATCAGCAGGCGGAAAGTACTGGGGCTGCTGTATTGCCATTTGGTGAATGGATTCTGGACCATGCAGTAGTCTCTGGTGGGAGCCTCTCGATGCCATACTAGTGGGTAATTGTTACGGCTTTACCTTATCATGTGCTCAAAAAAAAAAAAAATTCTTTGTTACTTTTCTCTCTTTGTTTCCCCTCTCTGTCCTGCTCTAAGCAAGTCTGACGACCTAGTCCACAAACTCCAAAATTCCATCATGACAAGTTTCAATAAAAAATACACGATTAAACCTGGATCTGAAACTTCCAACGTAGACCCCCACTACCATGTCTCCTTCTCCAACATCAGGGGTCTACGTTCTAACCTTCCAGAGGTTGAAGCCCAATTACAGGAGACTAAACCAGACCTTTTATTTTTAAGTGAAACTGGATTGGATAGACTATTTCCCTAAATGAGTTCGTAATTAAAGGATACTCTAACCTAACTTCCAAATCTGACCCCCAAGATAGCCATGGGCATGGAATATGTGCCTATATAAAAGATGGCTTTCCATGTAGTAGGGACATCTCCAGAGAAGATCCTAACTTACCCTATATGTGCTTCCGAGTAACACTAGCTCACACTACGGCATTTATATTTACTCTCTATTGCCCCCATAACAGCGGAGTTACTATCTTTAAAAGCATATCTGAGAAAATTGACCAAGTTCTATCAGCATATCCTTCAGCTAACATTCACGTATGTAGAGACTTCAACGTTCACAATGTGGAATGGTTAACCCACTCAAACAAGACCGATGATGAGGGGAGATTCTGTCATGATTTCTCCATTGCTTATGACCTCACTCAGATTGTTCACGAACCCACCCGTGTGCCCGACAATGACGGCCAGTATGCAAGTCTCCTAGACCTTTTTCTCACAACTTGCCCTGAACTCTGTTCAGTTTCCGTTCTGTCTCCTCTTGGATCTTCCGACCACTCAGTTGTATCAGTTAAGATAAAAATGAAATGTAATAAGTTCTCAGACGTACCTCTCCATCGTACAGTATATCGATACACTGTGGCTGACTGGGATAGTTTCCGTACATTTATATCGGATCTTCCTCTGCGTTCCATGTTTAAAAAGGATGTGTCGTCTATAGTATCAGACCTGACAGAATGGTTAATTGTAGGTATAGACAATTTCATACCCTCGAAAAAGTTCCAGCAAAAACCTAACAGCCAGCCATGGTTCTCTCCAGAATGTGCTGCTGCTATTGTGCACGTAAATCACTTTTTCCACTGCTTCCAACATAATAGATGTATGGAAACTAAAACCTCTTTCAGGACTGCCAGCAACCATTGTAAGGAAGTAATAAAGAACGCAAGAGAGTTGTATGCTCAGTCCGTCAAGTCCAAAGTAGCTGACCAGCGGCTTGGTTCCCACCAGTTTTGGCAAATTGCAAACAGAATCCTGAACAGAAGCATGTGCTCTATCCCAACTATCATCAATGGACCTGAGGTAATCTCGTCAGCATCAGACAAAGCCAAACTCTTTGCCAAGAACTTTGCAGCCAATTCTACCCTTTGCGACCAAGGCCGTCAACCCCCAATATTTCCTCCTGTATCAGAAAACACACTATGTGATATACAAATATCTGTATGTGATGTTGCCAAGCTAATCAAAAACCTTGATTCCAGTAAAGCAACCGGCCCTGACGGTATTCCAATTATAGTACTCAAAAAACTTCAACCAGAACTAGCACCCATACTTACAAAACTGTTTGAACGTTGTCTTAAGGAGAATTGCTTCCCATCACCCTGGAAAATCTCATCAGTATGCCCTGTATTTAAGAATTCAAGTGATCGTTCATCCCCCTCTCAGTACAGGCCAATAAGTCTCCTGTGCGTCATGAGTAAGTTGCTAGAATCTGTGTTAAATAGAGAAGTAATCAACCATCTCAACAAAAATAACCTTCTTAGTGACACACAATATGGTTTCCATTCTGCTATATCTACAGCAGATGTGCTTACAGTTATATCTCATAGGATTAGCGAATCTCTCGACAGAGGCAACCTTTCTAGGGCAATTGCTCTTGACATATCAAAGGCCTTTGATAGGGTATGGCATAAAGGTTTACTTCACAAGATCTCCAGCTATGGTATAGCTGGAAATGTCTTCTCAATTATTAAATCATTTCTCTCTGATAGGTTCATAAGAGTAGTAGTTGATGGGCAAAAATCAGAAGCTAACAGTATAAATGCTGGAGTCCCTCAGGGGTCCATCCTGGGCCCAACTCTTTTCCTGATCTACATTAACGATCTTCCAAATCACATCCTTACATCATTCATAGACATTTTTGCTGACAACACTACCATCTATGGTAGCACATCTAAGACAGTAAACGACCAAGTTCTCTCCGATTCTCTCTCCTCTGATCTTGATCACGTTGTACAATGGGGAAAGGGGTGGCTGGTTACTTTTAATGCATCTAAAACCAAGCTTCTATCTTTACATCATCAACGTTCTGATCCCCATCTGGCATCAATTAAAATGAATAGCTCTCGTCTTGGGGAGGCCTCAAGTTTTGACAGGCTTCTGGGCTTGACCTTTACTCCTGATCTTAAATGGAATACGTACATCAAATCTGTTGCCAGGGCCGCTGGAAAAATGGTCGGATCCTTCAATCGATCCAGTAGATATCTCACTGCTGATGCAATTCTCTATCTATATAAGAGCCAGATTCGTCCAAGGATGGAATACTGTTACCACATATGGGCAGGAGCTGCTAGAAAAGACTTGTCCTGCCTTGATAGAGTTCAAAATAGACTTCGTGGCCTGGTGGGAGATGTCCTTTTCTCATCGCTGAAACCTCTATCTCACAGAAGAGATGTTGCGAGTTTGTCTTTGCTTTATCATTATTTTCATGGAAAGTGTTCGACTGAGCTTCAATCTATGGTCCCTCCTCGCCAAACTTTCACAAGAAACACTAGACTAGCTGAAAACACTATCAATAATTTTCCCCACTCTTTATCCGTGCCTAAACCTAAACATAGATTCCATGATCAAAGTTTCTTTCTTAGAACTGCACGCCTGTGGAATTGTCTTCAGTTTTCCTGCTTTCCAGCTGTCTATAATATGGTTGTCTTCAAGTCCAACGTGAACAAGTTTCTGATGAGCCATTCCACGTAAGTTAACAAATTTACCGAACTTCCATTACTATCGATTACTACATTGTCCTTTTGACTACTCTACACTCTTTAACCCTTATCCTTGAGTGGCTTATCGGCCTTGATAAGTGGTGACGCCTATGTAAAAAAAAAAAAAAAAACTTTGGTGAACTAACAGGAAGCAGTGTGTCAACGTGAATTATGCCATATTTATTAGGAGTATTCTAACTGAAAAATTAATTATAAATATCGCAATTAATGTAACGTAAAAATAGGACTCGAAAAGTGTAAAATAAAATATAAAGCACGTGGATGTAAAAAAAAATAACTTTCAAATTAAATAAGAATAAAAATAGAACAATAATAATTCACAGAAGTACGAAAATAACTGAAATTAATTAAGATCTATGCAGTATGACCGTAATCCTCATAACAAGAAAAATGGCAGAGTATATCGGTTATATGAACCATGTAAGTTTTTCAAAATGGTGTTTTTTTTCTTTGTCTTTTAGGGAGAAACATCTGATAAGTACGTAACTACAAATGCAGCAAAGACAATTTTGCTGGCTTGTTAGTCGCGAACGAAACAATATTGTAATGGTGACCTTTTGAAAAGTAATAAATGACCAACTGAGAAAACTTGATATTTTGAACTTGGAGAATTATTAGATTACACTGTATATATTCTGGAAGCAAAAAAAAAAAGGCATTCATATCGTTTGGACTTTTTCAAAATTTATATTAAAATTCCTTAATTAGAAAAACATTTTAATTATGAAAAAAAATTTTTAATCGATTGCGATTGGTATGTACAATGTGAGTAATGTTTCAAGTAAATGATTACCATATATATATATTATTGATTAATAATTACTATGTGCATAAAAGTAAGTCATCTATATGCATGCATGTTTCAGAGTTTACCCCTCATCAGTATAGCTAGACTGTCAATTAAGTCTAGCTATACTGATAAGGAATAAACTCTGAAATATATATATATATATATATATATATATATATATATATATATATATATATATATATATATATATATATATATATATATATATATATCCACCGAGTCGTAGACATTTCCAGGTTGGTATCTAGAGGCGCATTAATTCACTGAGAGTGACACATTCCCAGTCTTAGTTAAGACATGCATCTAGGAGAAGGTAACTCTGATGTAAAAACCTGAGTTCTACTGTGTGCTTTGTCTTGTGGCAACCATCTGCACGACAAGGATTAACAGTAATAGCAAAATGTGTGGTTAGTTCTACACAAAGCCTTCACCACTATAAACAAATCATCTGTGTGGATTTCCGAACAACTTAATTGTTGTGGCAGAACCTCATACGTCCAAATCGACGGGAAGAGTCCATCATATATATATATATATATATACTAGTAGGGAGACCCGACGTTTACCAGGATTAAATAAGGATCAACGATTATTCCACACTGTCAATACTTTTATTATTATCATCAAAAGCAGTTCAATTACTCATTTTTCAACCAAATCGATTAATTACCTACTCTAGTTGGATACCCAGCACAGTGCACCAGATTAAATAGAACACACACAAAGAATCAGGTCAACCAGAGGTCAAATGGGCCTTTGTCCTATAAGTGTATGTCCATTGGCTGATAGGAAGGGCGCGGTGCATACTAGAAAGCTGATTGGCTAACTAAAATTTCAATAGAAGGTGCGTATGTAAGAACGACAGACAACCAAAAAATTCGCGCATAAGCCTGGAGAATCCTAAAGTGGATGAAACTCGGAATATTCAGTGTAGCTTAATCGCTATATATATTTATAAATTACTAACTAGCTCTACCTACCTATTGAGCACTTTGTAAGTAAATACTTAAAGTTTACGCATAAATTTATACTTTTGTATATTAATTTATATATATATATATATATATATATATATATTATTTGGAAATAACATGACTGAGATGGTAATGTTTACAAAAAGTAATGTGCCCATTTTTCTCACTATGTTGCCTAGAATATTTACTTTATAATTCATGATGATCGGTTTATTATTGTAAGAGTAAACTATGTATATAAAGTTATAATAATATACACATACCTAACGCATGTGTGTATGTGTGTGTGTCAGTATATATTTATGTATTTATGTATGATTGTTTTTGCAGTGTTCTTGTGTTCAATACGAAAGTCAACATCCTGTTGTTATTATAAAGCCGAGGTTTAATTTTTTTTTTTTAGGGTTTTAACGTTTTAATTGCAGACCAATGCTGTTTTATTGTTGATCTCTCAGCATCCAGAATGAACTTTGCATAAGCTATATATGCTAAATAACACATTCTCGAGGTGGTTTAAAGTTTTAAGTTTGATGAGATTCTAGAAATGTTATATCTTAATGCAAATAAGATAAAACATTTTACATTTGTTATTAGCATTTCTACATTGTTCTTTGTCAAAGATGAACTTTCTCCAAAAGTAGATCGTTATAAAGTCATCACTTAGAAAAGTTATTACATTTTGGCGCAAACAAGTTATCATAGAAAATAAGAGAATTATGAAACTGATTGGATGAGACAGGTCACATGAGGGTTCTCACTTACGTCCTCACGCAGATAAATCCAAATGGCTTTGCAATTGATTCCGGTTTCGGATTACAAAATCATTCTAGCTCAAAAACAGATGGAACGTTCAAGAGTCAGTCGTTGGTAATATAAGCTGGAAGTTTGTTGCTAATGGCAGACAGTCAGACAGTTGGAATTCAGCTGCATCAAACATCGTCATATTCTCAAGGAATTAAATCGCTGATCACGCTTAAAACAAACACAACAAAAAACAAAACTGACTTATGCTTTGTGCACTCAAAAAAATACAATTTAACTCTTGGCTGACATCAAATCATTGTGTAAAGTTTTGTTTCTGCATATGAATCATATTATTATCTTCATCGCTTTCTTCTCTTTTTTCCAAAGATTAATTCTTAACATCATTACCTTTCATAATCTATCTTCTGATTTATACGAAACTAGCCCGGCATTGCCCGGCTTTGCCCGGCGTTTCCCGGGTGTTTGGAAGTGTGTGTTGAGCAAAAATAAATAAATTAAAAAAAGTGGTAGTGGGCAGGCAAGCTCGAAACCGTGATGCGAAGGTGAAAAAGAAAGTGAAAGAAAATTTGACGTCTTACCGCTACTCCATGACGCGACAGAAAGTCTAAAGCATTCAAATTTAACATAGTTAATCAAAAACAAAAGATGACTTGTAGAAGTGCCGTTGCTTTTAAACCTCCCACGAAAGCAAATTAGACACAAGGTCGTTTTTAATGTGGGGGGAAAACCAGCTCCCCAAAAAGAGGGCACTCTGGCAGTATCCAAATAAATAGTAATTGTCTCAGTATGAAAGGTTTCCTCTACATTGACCAAGGATCAATTACAGAACGGATACTGGCCGACCCGAAGGCCAGGCGTTTGTGTTTGAATAGTTTCGCTTTATTTGTATGAAAAGGACAAACAAACACTGGAGACGACGGCAGGGAGGGAATTTTGTTTAACCTCGATCAAAAAAAAAAAGATAGAGATGATGTCCGTTTGTGAATGCGAGATATTACAATCTGGGGAGTATGCGAAAACTTCTTGCAGAATCTAACCAACACAAGAAACCCGATACAAAAAGCCTTTCATTGACATACACAAACGCTCGCGCCCATTTTGCGTTTTATATATTAGACTAGCGGGGGTACCCGGCGTCGCCCGGGTGTTTGGAGGTGTGTGTGATGTTAAATAAAAAAGAAACCGGGGGGTTAGGATCGAACCCGAAGCCCTGAGGCGAAGTTTGAAAATAAAATCAGCCAGCCAGAATGAGTTACTGAAAGATGTTTGAATTTATTTAAGTAAGAACCAAATTGACAGGTGCGCACCCGGAAGTCGTCGAGCGTTACGATGACGACGACAACAACGACGACGACGTCAATGACCAGGTTTGTCTGTTATAAGCGAAGTAAAAAAGAAAACAACGTTAAAACTTAAGCGGGGGGGTGTAATCAACACATCGAACAAAAAAACTAGCGTAAGGCAAACGAACGATGGAAACAGAAAAATGAACACGTGAAAAATGGCTTAAATAAGCCTGTTTCGATATTAAAATTTAAAAAATCGGTGGGTACCCAGGTGTTTTGGGGTGTGTGGTCGGGGGTGGATAAGCGAAGTAAAAAAAAAACAACAGAAAAACGAATATTACGTGAAAAATGGCTTAAATAACACTGGTTCAATATTTGAATTTAAAAAATCAAAAGAAAAAAAGACATCTCACACCAGGATTCGAACCCAAAGCGTTTAGATATTGAACCAATGCGCTAATCAACTGACCTAACGCGACGTACATGAAATTTGCTCAGTTTTTCAATTGTTTAAAGTAAATCAGGTCATGACGTCATCTGGCGCATGCGTAGAACCGTTCGTCGTCACGAGAAGACCGTTTTTGTTGACCCCCCTGTCGAAAATTATCGATTTCGGGGTGAAAAAATGAACGTTTTTGACCAATTTTTCGATATTTTTCGAGCGAAGGATGGGGCTTCAATATCATACTGAGTTTGCGAATTTTCGTCGTGTCTGTCGAAAGTTTTTTGCAGACACACAAACATACACACATACAAACATACATACATACATTTTCGCTTTTCATCATCATCATCATTATAATCATTCTCTTCATCATGGTCTCCAACAGATTTTTCTCAGATACATATTCATTTGGAATAAAATAAAAACGCTTTAATATTTATTATACGATAAATAAGTGTTGTCTTCGTTTTGTTGTTCTCACATTGATTACACTTATTTCTATTTTTTCTTGTTGTTGGGCGTCATGATAAACTTGACACGAGCGGCTATTGTCATCTACATCATGAAATGGTGATGGTGAAAAGGTTGTCAGATGTCTTAATGAATTTGCAGTTTCAGCAATTCAGACTAGCCACACTCTTCCACAACAAAGCTTCTCTGTTAAAAAAATATTACTCATACTGGCTGCAATCGGCTAAATGATCATAGACGCATAGCAAAACTCATTTAAAATCATGCAGGTTATGTATTTACTGTTTACGGGTGAGGGGTGGTCATGTGTTCAGAAACAAGCTCAGTGAGAGCCTGATTTTTTCACCGACAACCATAGGAAAGATTGCTGTTAATTCAAAGTTTTCCTTTATCAAGACCAGTTGTTCTATATGGCTTGAGAGTCAAGTCTACCATTCAATTTTAATAATAAATGTGTAGAGCTATTAGAGAATGTGATATTAAAACTTCAACGGGCCTTGAACACAAGTTTTAACTTCACAGTAAGCATAAAACTACTTCCTAAATTTTAGTATTTCGTATTCCCAAGTGATCACCCATGTAATACTGACCAACGTTGCTTAACATCAAAGATATGATAGGAATCAATGTTTCAGTATAATATAGTCATAATACTATTAACACTAAAAGGAATTATTGGACTTTTAAAAATGGAAAAATCTGATAAAGCACTTTTATATTTATAAAAAGTCGAACAAAAAAAAGGTATTTTTATACTGCTGCCTCGAATCACGGTACCACCTAAATATGCACATGCACACGAGATGATCTCACTGCTGTCAAAAAAAAAAAAAAAAAAAAAAAAAAAAAAACGATAACACCTAAATTTGTATTTATCTTCTTATTTTTCGTATGGGACGGGTTTCAGATTTGAATCCTAGCGCCGCTCTACAGGGGGTTCATGACAACCATTGACTCTTATTACTGTAGTTCTCCACACCGTTATAAGACTTGTACCAAGTTATGCTAAGATTATCTTAATGTTGATCATATTTGATAGCAGCTTTGCATTGTTGGTCACTTCATATAACAAATCATTGTTATACAGGAGAAACAGAATTAGATCGACGACCGGATCGGAAAAAAGGTTTATCATGATAGATGGCATTGTTACTGTTTGTTATTGTTTTATTGTAATGTTGGAAAAAATTTACCTAAGGAATGCTTCATTTTAACTAATCATAATCAACTGAACTGTAAAATTACGTGAGAAATTCGAAACTTTGAAAAGCCATACCGTGCACTTTATTACTGATCATAAACTTTATTACTGATCGTAAACTTTATTACTGATCATAAACTATCGGATCACACAAAAACTTACTGGCATTCAAATGTAACGTCTTGAGATTGTTAAAGGTTGTTAAAGGTGTATGGCTATACAACAAATGCGTTGAAGGTTTAACACAAGGCAGTCGGTCGTAAGGTAGACAAAAGAAAATACTTTTTTGTTAACTTACAAACATTTAAATAAAGCCAGCAAACATCTTGGCTCAAGATTGTAGGACTTGGCAACGCTTAGCCAGTTTAGTGCATATTATGCAGCTATCAGAGAAAACGTTGAATAAAAAAAAATTATAATCAATCCGTCATAGAGACTACAAATATGTAAACTGAACATTTGTCAGTAGTTTTTTTTTTGGGGGGGGGTGTTAACTCACGTTCACCCCTAACAAAGCATATCGCCACTTAGATGTAAGGGGCTGCTATTTGGGACGATGCCTAGGAAAGATTAAGATGTTGGTTTACGTTACATTTAAACTTTTGCATATCAGTACAGTCAGGGGAGAAGGTAGCAGAAAAGGGAATTCCAACGTCTAGCTGTTCGAGGGAAGAAACTATTAGAGTAGAAAGCTTTCTGGTATTTAAATACCTCAACAGTGAACGGGTTTGTTGGGGATATGTACGTCGAAGGGGGGGGGGCAAGCGCAACGAGTTCATCAGAGCACATTCCACTAAAATATCTGTAAAACAGACACGAACATGCAACACTGAGCGATGGGGCAGGGGTTGGAGCGTAGTTAACAAAGTGGGACCTATTAGATTTTGGCCAAGATCAAAGTGTAGTATCTGTTTTTCAGATGCTGCACTTCCATTACTTGTTCGCTGTCAGTGGAGGAACAGCCCTTCACGACTGAGACAATTTTTTTTATTTTTGTACCTTTTCTCCACGTTACAAAACGATCCTGGTGTCTAACTCTGTCCCGTGGGGAGGCATTGTAAATAGGTAGATTAGATTAGATTAGATTAGTAGTACACAGTTTGCTGTCTTGTGAATGCCAAACAATAAAAAACCAAAGTTAAGTTTAAAAAAGTGAACATGATAGTTGAAGAGTTAAAGATTTTTACATCACACGTAACTGAGTTTTATTTCTAATTTCTCATATATATTCTATATCGTTAATAGTTCTAAACTACAATTTTTAGCCGGTTAGAAATGGGCACAAGTTATAGCCCGTTTACTTAGAATTAATGTTTTATGCCAAACTTCTAGAGAAAATACTGTATTGCATTGAATGGATATTATAATACTTAGTTCGCTGTACCTTATTATAACAAAGAACTGTGAAAATTTTTATCCCTATCAGCCAAGTAGTATCATAGAAAAAATCGAACGCACAGACAGACAGACAGACGGACAGATAAAGAGAAATATATATATTCATGCATGCAATCGGGCCTCTCAAAAGAACCACACCCAAGATAGCGATTCAGCTATGGTTTACATATGGAATCAAGAGACAGTCCTGAATGGATTTTGAATCAAAACGAAAAATTGTAAACAATTGTCGCCATTTTGAATTTAAAAAATAATGATTATAACATAAATGTTAGAATTTATCCTCTTTGGATCAGTTATTTTATGGTTCTATTTTAAAATTCCTTTGTTTGTTTTAAAACCAAATATTTACAGTAACATTGGACTTCTTCAATTTTCACAGACAGAAAAGCTAATAAATTACACTTTATTTTTAAGATGTGTATCATTCTGACGGATATCAAAGTGTAAATTCATTTTTTATAAAACAACTTTTTTGTTTTTAGTTTTCAGTGTTGATTTGAGAGTTGAGCTAATTTTCATACTATTTCATATCTAGAACAAAACTTTATACTATACTTTAAACTAAAATTCATACTATAATTTATTTTTTAGAACAAGACAGTGGACAGTAAAATTCCCCTTGCATATTTTAGTAGAAAATTAAAATAAAATACCATTCTCACTGAGATTTCTGGATGAAGACACCATTTATTGAAGAAATTAATAGTATACTATAGTTTGTTTTCATTGATATATAAATATTTCTATCTATCTATCTATCTATCTATCTATCTCTCTCTCTCTCTCTCTCTCTCTCTCTCTATATATATATATATATATATATATATATATATATATATATATACAGATAGATAGATAGCTAACTATAGATAGATAGATAGATAAATGTAGGTAGATAGATGGAAATATAATATATATATCCTCGAGTGATCTCTGGGCCTTAATACGTGAGGATGCCGATGTAAAATATATATATATATATGTATATATATGGCACAGTCACGTTGACACAGAGGGGCTCACCAGATCACCAGAGTTAAGCAACAATGTGCCTAGCCAGTACCAGATGGGTGACCATTTGGGAAAACTAGGCGCCGTATGTACTGCGCCGAATCATAGAAATTTCCAGGTTGGTATCTGGAGGCATGTTTTATTAACTTGGGGTGATGACCCCTCAATAAACTCAATTGCCGGGTCAGCAAGAAGACAGTACTCCACGTAATGATGTACCGGCAACCTGCTGCAAGGTGTCTTCCTGAACCTTCATGTCAAACACATGTTTGCCGCAGCGAATGTTGACATCTGAAATTTGTGCGACACAAAGTTGCCCCTCACGGATCACCTAAAACACTTCATAGTTGGGGCTGGCTCAATTTTAATGAGCAAAATTTATACAGACTTCTGTCAACGACGATATATATAATATATAGAGCACTCTTTGACTGCAGATATTGTTTATGTAAGTAGTAAAATTTTCTTGGCTGTGCCGAGAGCTCAGTGAATGAAAGCTCGAACGTTCGAAAAGATAATGACTAAGTTTCAATCTCAGCTAGAAACATTCATATATATCGCGACACTAAAACTGTGAAACGGTTAAACATTCTGACTATGGATCCCACACACACTCACACACACACATACACACACACACTTATATATATATATATATATATATATATATATATATATATATATATATATATTAGATAAATTTCTTCCAATCTTTTGCAAAATACTAATGCTTAAAATTTTATTATATGCCATGGAACGACAATATTCATTAGGACCTTGAAATTTGAAATAAGACGATGTATGTGGGAGGGCAGTTGACATCTCATCCAGGTCGGTAGCAATGTACTGAATCCACTGCCGCGACCGGTTGTGAAAAAATCCCTTTCAATCTCTCCACCAATTTCTTCATTCCTTAACAAATATGAAGTGTAAACACTCTCATTCTCCGGTTAATCTACTTCTATCCTAACCTCGTCAGATGAACTTTGCTGAAATTGCTAACAAGTTGTGCTGAGTTTCTTATTTCTAACTTTTGCACAACGAATCCTACATGGGCGCCACCAAAAAATCTCAGCATTAGAGTGTCCTTACATAAAAGTAACATAAAAATCGCAGGAATTAAACTCTTATATGTATCACAACACGTACATGCATGCATTGGAAATAACTTCAAAATAATGCTAATTTTCGAAATACTAAATTAAACCTCACAATAAAATAACAGCATCCAAACTATTACAATTAGTTATTAAATTATAATTATTTCCTAGACAAAATATTATGAATATTGTTGCAGTTGTGCATTTGGAAAAAAACAGGTACACTTAGAAACGCCATTTTTCGCCGCCATAAGTAAAAATATGGGTGTTATGTAAGAAAAAAAAAAGAGGGGGTCGAAACATGCGGACGCGATTTGCCAATCAGCAACCTGTATTAGTTTGATTGACGTGCATGCATGGGTATGCCCTCGCTTGATGAAAACCATGTGTGACTTGAAAAGAAAAAAAGATTTTGTGACTTCTTGGATTTTTTTTTTTTTTTTTGCTATGACAGACGCTAATATGCGCTAGTCGACTGGCATGGCTGAAACGAACACAGAATGGTCATGTATGTAGTGATGAAAAAGTCAGCTCCTAACTGGATGACACAAAGCTATCAATTAAGAGGACCAAAACCATGGAATAATTTCTTGGATTGTTTTCGGCTATGACAGACACTAATACGAGCTAGCCGGATCACATGGCTGAAATGAACACAGAACAGCCATGTATGTAATCATGAAGAAGTCGGCCTCCTAATTATAGGGCCATCAGTTGGGAGCATTGAGACCATGGAAGAAGGAGGAAGAAATATGAAACAATATCTTCAATTCAAACAGAATTAAAGAAATAGATCATTGCATCCCAAAGCAATAACTGCGACGCCCCATGAGGGTCAGCGGCCATTCGTTGTAGTTGGGTGCTTTTTGTTTTGCACCAGGAACACTGTTGGACAGACTCTACCCGGAGGAGCATGAGGATTCATGCCTACTATGGACTATCTATATATATGGATTAATATCACCTACGTCTATTATGTGAATTACCCAATAGAGAGGTTGGTGCTTTGTACTCCTCGCTACACACACACACGCGCACACACACACACACACACATACACACAAATATATATATATGTATATATATATATATATATATACATATATATATATATGTATATATATATACATATATATATATATATATATATATATATATATATATATATATATATATATATGTATATATATATATATACCTTTAAAAAAAAGAAACAAGAGAAAGTCCTGTATTATATTCGATGCCTGTTAATGGGATTTAAGTGACTTTGAAATTAATGTTTTCATGCCATAGGTTTGATCCCCATGCGTTGTGTTCCTCCTTGCAACTATAATTGGCTTAACATGAGATCCTTCCGACTGAGGAAGTCATTGATTGTCCGTTTCCTTCTTGTAACTTCAAGCCTTGATGGGCGTTCCTTCTTTACACTGAGAATTCTGAAAGACACTCTTCTATCATATTCTTCTTTTAATCTTTCTATCGTTTTGCTGCAGTATCGTTGAGTTGTTGATTGTTCTATAGAAAAATAAAAACCGGAACCAAAAAAATGATAAAACTCAATTCTCTGGATTTTGTGTTCTCCTTTCCATTTTTCTTGCGTTGTTGAATTTTTATGCTTTCTACTAATCTGCCTCATTCATTGCACAGAAATTCTAACGACGATATAAGTACTTTAGACTATACCTGACCCGGTATCATATGAGGCTCTCCACCTCCATGAGTCTGACATTTTATAGGATATAGTTAGGTGGTGCGTTTCTGATGGTAAACTCCCATGCCTTTGATCAAGCCGGGGCAGAGCAAAACTTACTCTAAGTCCGAGTGTTTGGACTAAAGTTAATCCAAACGCTCGAAATCGGATTGGAGATGTAATAATATCTTAATAGACTAAAACGAAAGTCAAAATAGAAAGAATTTAAAATCTAAAATCTAACAGTTTCCCTACCAAAAGAAAACAAAATAGACAAAAGACATAACTTATTTAAACTACGAAATATATCCTACATTTCATAAGTCAATACAAGAAAAAAACGCACGCATACACACTCACACGCTCTCATACGCATGCGAACACACGGGCACACACTTGTACAACAAAATAACAACAGAAAACATACACATATGCATACTCACCTAACACCTCGACACAAGGAAGAAAAAATAAAAAATAAAAAAGATAAAAAAAAACACACCCACGACTTCAATTCCCATTCAATGACCCTGACCTGACCCCTGCAAAATCAAGGGAAAAGCATACTTAAGTTAGAAGAAATAATTTAAAGACACATTCCACTTCCACTTATTGGGAAAAGCATTTATACTCGAAATGGCTCTTCCAAATCGCCTCTTTCCACAAGATTTCTAAAGAAGATGTAAAAAAATTGTAAAAAAAAATCGTCCAAAACGAGTTAAACTTTATTTCAATAATTGGAAAAATGAAAATATCAAATAATAAAACAAGTATATAAAAAACATAAGTTGGTAACCCTACTCATTAAAATATACATTTTTATCTCGTTGTACCCCTTACACACGCACACACACACACACACACACACACACACACACACACACACACACACACACACACAGCAATCTCCAAAAAAGCTACATGGTAAGCAGCTGATGATCCCCGTTTTCTATTTACAAACTTTTAGTTAAGGTTTTCTCTTTTCATCCTTATGTAGTTAAATTCTGTTTTAAAATTGAAGACTTTTGCGAAATCGGCTTATGCAAGTGCTAAGTCTGTTTAACAATTTTAGTTAAGGCATTTTTTTTTCATCCATATATAAATGAATTCTCTTTGGTCATTATAAACTTTTTAGAAATCGGATTATGTAGGTGCTTAGTCTGCGATAGGTTAAAATTAATATTTTTTTTTTGTCCTCCCAGGAATCTAAACTGCATTCTTTATTTTTATTTGTGCATTTTTTTATTCAAAGCTTCTTTAGACTCTCTCTCTCTCTCTCTCTCTCTCTCTCTCTCTCTCTCTCTCTCTCTCTCTCTCTCTCTCTAAATATATATATATATATATATATATATATATATATATATATATATATATATATATATATATATCAGGTTGACAAGAAAGTTCTTGCAGTTTTTAACTTTTTAATTCAGATGAACATATCTTGACTCAAACAAAGATTTATTGATTGAAATAAACACTATGAGAATCCACACATTTTGTCAAGGCAAAATAAATGTATTTATGCGATTAACATAAAAGTCTTGCATTCTGGTGGCGATGAAGTCGCTGAATGCATTTTTGATATCGCTTAGGTTTTTGAACCATTTCTCACGCAGAAAGTTGTCAAAATGCTTGAAAAAGTGATAGTCAGTAGGTGAGAAGTCTGGAGAGTATGATGGATGAGGCAGAATTTCGTAGCCCAAGTCGTTTAGCAATGTATGGTCAAGCATTGTTGTTGGAGAAAATTGGGCCTTTTTTGTTGACTAATGCTGGGTATTGTTGTCGAAGTTTCTGATGCATTTCATCCATTTGTTGACAGTACTTCTTCGCCGTAATGGTTTTGCCTGCATTCAAAAAACTGTAATGAATGAGACCGGTTGCAGACCAGCATTATCTTCTTTTGGTGAAACTCTGGCTTCGGGAGGTGTCGTGGAGCGTCTTTGGTGTCTAACCACTGAGCTAAGCATTGCCAGTTATCGTAAAGAACCTACTTTCCACTGCAAGTAGCAACCTGGTTGAGAAACGGGCCGTTCTTGTTGCATAAACGAAGGGAAGATGACACTTCATAACAGCGTTTCTTTTGGTTGTTGTTCAATTCGTGAGGCACCCGTTTATCAAGTTTTTTCTTTCCCATCTCTCCCAAGTAGTTGGAAATCGTCGTATACGTTACGTCTAATTCAGAAGCAAGTTCACGAATAGTTGTGCATGGATTGGCTTCGACTAAGGCTCTTAATTGATCGTTGTCAAAATCCGATGGCCAACCACTACGCTCATAATCTTCAAGACTCTCATCACCGCCCCGCAATTTCTTAAACCACCATTTTACTGTGCGTTCAATAGCATCTCCTGTGCCAAACGCTTCGTTTATATCACAAGCAGTTTCAGCAGCTTTTCGGTCTAGCTTGAGTTGAAATAAGAAAACTGTGAGTTTGCTTTTTTTTTCCATCTTGTATTCAACGTTCTGAAAAGAAGTCATAATTGTTTTAAAATGATTGTAATTCAAACGATTAGATAGAGCGAGAAACGCTCTTTAAAACGATATATAAAGTAAAGGTGTTATAACGAAAACTTCTTTGAAAATACATCATTTATAATCAAAATTAAAAATTCCGCAAAAACTTTCTTGTTAACCTAATATATATATATATATATATATATATATTAAGTAAATTAATATTAAAAAGCTAAGATATTCCTAGTAAATAAGCACTTTAGATAATTTCCTTTGAGGGATTAATTTATTTAGCTTGGGGCGGAACAATTATTTTCTCTTCTCTCGGTTTTTCTTTATTGATAAAATTTTCAAGTTGGAATTATCTTCTTAAAATCTCCAAAATCCTAAAGGGCGGAATTTCGGTGTTAGTCTTTGGAGAATATAGTTTTCGATAATGCAATAGCTTATGGCTTTTCATTAATATCGTTTCTTTAGAATGCAGTTCCTCAAATACATGTGCGTGCACTCAGGTGTATAGATCTGAAGAAGTTAATAATACAGCAGAAATCCTAAGAATTTTACAATATTTTTACTCGTTATTTTTCAATTTAATGTTGTTGAATATTGCATCAATTTCTTTTCATTCATATATATATATATATATAATTATTTTTTTACTATAATAATTAAATACCTACAGACACTAGTGTTTCATCCTTTCGGGATTCTTCAGTGCAGGGTGTCACGATTAACACCAGCCGAACGATTCGAACCCCGCGAGACGAGACATCTCTGGCTCGATTAGCGGAGACCGTATCCATTCGGCTACCATTAACCGCGTGAAATAGCGTTGAATTTTAAACATTTTAATTTTTAAATGTTCATTACGTCAGTCAGAGAGTGATCTAATCGTTATACGATGATATATATATATATATATATATATATATATATATATATATATATATAGAGAGAGAGAGAGAGAGAGAGAGAGAGAGAGAGAAAGAGATGTGAAAGAAACTACCTATTATGTATAGCTTGAAATTTTACTTAGAATTCAATATAGGTTCCAACATTCTTCAATAACTTTTTAAAAACGCCTGCAAACCGCATCAGCTGATTTCACAAGGAACTTATTTTCCTTTTTTTTTTTTTACTAACGAGTCAACACTTACCAAGTTTAAAGCCTATTTGAAAATTAGAGTTAACGAAATGGATATATTGACAAATGAATGGTGATGAATATCATGAGAGGATTTAAAATCTCCACATATCAACAACTCAAAACTACAGCTGACCCAGAAAACAGCATTTTTCCCCCATCATCAAAAATATCGACCATGGAATGTGAGAACTAAATTTAAAAATAAAGTGACTGCCTCAGCACTCGTCCCAACCCCTATTCATTTCTTGTAAGAATTATATTAATAGAACTACAAAGATTTAGCTTTTTTCCCTTATTCCATGGAGTTTTTTGTGACAGCATGTTCTAAATTTTTAATTTACAAAATTTAATTCCAAATTTATATATATATATATATATATATATATATATATATATATATATATATATATATACACACACAATTCAACAATACTTTCTAGCCGTTTCTTGCTTCATTGTGAGTTCTGCTACTGTTTGGTAGCAAATATTCCAAAGAGATATGTGTAATTCATTTACTTTCAGGAATAGACTGATGGCGACTAGGAATAGATCAGTAACACCTGGAAAGATAGGCGACGTTGGGAAAGACCAAATGAACTCGTCGGGGCAGCAATCCAGAGTTCATAAAATATATGCTACAGACATAAATACCGAAAAATGCCCTTAATACCGACCGAAAAAGGAGGATGATAGATCAAAAAGCAACTTTTGGAAAACGACCCAGACAGAACAATGGATAATGAGAAAAGAACAACATAAGAAATTCCCATGCAAATTCAATTCTCAGATAATAAGATTCCCAGATGAAATACAACTACCCAGAATCAAATTTCCATCGACAAATAGGATCAACGCTTGGGAGGATGTGGTCATGTTATATACCGAATTTGTATTACATTGTATAATTAAAACGGGATTGATGAAAATAACAGTGAAAGAATACAGACGATAGAGAAAGATGACCGACCTCTGCGAATAAAATTGCTTTTTTATTTCATTTATTATTATTTACCTATTTCATTTTAAATTATTTACTTATTTTTATATACATAATTATTTATTTGTTTTATTTTATTTACTTACTTATTCATTTATTTTGTTAGATATTAATGCGGTTCCTTTTAATTGCGTTGTTTGCGCTGATGTCAGCAGAGGTTCTGTTTCTCTGTTTATATGTCCTTTTCTTAGCCATTTCCAGATGTTTACGTGATTCTGTTCTGTTCTCATTCTTATGAATCGTGGATGTAGTGCGTTCTTTTCCCATTTTGTTTTCTTGCCTTGTATTTCTGGTTTCACCATTTCCTGTATTGTTCTTCCGGTATGTGTCTCTAGTTGTGGTCATCAATTTTTCGGTGTTCTGGCTCATGTACTTTTCAAATCTTTTTGTGCTTTCTACACAGTCTTCTACATTTATTAGTCCTCTTTGTTTATTTTCACAGAGTTGGTCGGTATTTTTGTTTTTAGGAGTAATGCATTGTGCATTGTCATTAGTTTCCTAATCCTCTGATTAAGATGCCTAAGTTCTTTGGTCCAGCCTATGAATAGTCAAAAGCACCTTATTAGCGATACTGTCCAGACATTTATTCCTTTAATTAGATTTCTACTATATAATTTTGTTTCTGAGAGTTTTCTTGTTCTTTTCAAGTATTCTTTTTCGAATCTTCTCTTACATTTCTGTGGATTTGATCGTGTCTGCTTCCAGAACACCCAAATATTTGTAAGTGTCATCTTTACCAAGCGCCTTCATCTCCTCTTTGTTAGGCCGTTCAATACCCTCTGATGTTTCTAGTTTTCCCCTTTTCATCTCTAGTAGTGCACACTTTTCAATCTCAAATTCTATTTCAATGTCTTGGCTGAATAGTCTGGTTTAGTTTGTCAGCTTTTCTAAATCCTTTTTGTTTTTTGCAAACAGCTTCCACGGAATGGTTTATTCTTTGTTCTGTGTCTGTAAACTTGTATCCGATATTACATTTTCTAAGCATGTAGTTGAGTGGCATCATGGCTACTCAGAAGCAGTTCTCCAACCTGTCACCAGCTGTTATTACTCATTGATAATAACCAATGTTTTGCTTTTTCCTGGAATCTGAACTACAACACGTCTTCCCAGATGTCTAGTACTTTCCGCATCTTTTGATAAACATTGGAAGTGATTTTGCATTATGACAACAGTTGCTTACCTTTGATTGTTCAACAGTCACGACCATTGGTCTTCTCTGAAAATTGGGTGGTAATTAGCTTCTCAAAGTTTTCAATACTGTTTGCAAGTGTTAGTTCTTTCCTTCATCAGTCTTTGCATCCTCTTTGTCCTTTCATAATTATTTTGTGTGATATCAGCTGAAGTTTGTGCCATCATATCGTGTGTGTGTGTGTGTGTGTGTGTGTGTGTGTGTGTGTGTGTGTGTGTGTGTGTGTGTGTGTGTGTGTGTGTGTGTGTGTGTGTATGTGTGTGTGTGTGTGTGTTTCAGATAATGAAATTTAGGGAGATTATGATAATTATTATTATTTTAATAGTTGTTATTTTTTTTAAATTTATTTCAGTTATAGATTTGTTATGATCTCAACTCTTCGTCTTTCGCTATGCCTTTTCTTATTTTCACTTTTAACTTTCTTTACGTATCCGTATTTCGTTCAGATTTGAACCTTCAGCGGTTTCACAATCACTCAGTATTTTACCTTTTAAATGCTTAAAATACATGTTTCAAAATATTAAGACAACTTGGATGTAACAATAAATATTTTTCTACTTAATACATCGCAAGTGATTTAGAAGTCTTGAAACTGCCACTCTACATGTGCGTTCGACTTTATAAAACTGTTTTTGATAATCATTATTATCAACATAAGTTATTTAAAAGGAAATACAGTTAGGAAATTAGTAAAAAAAAATGTATTTTACGTATTCATTTATGGCGTGTTTGCGTTAAAAATGCAACATTTATTATTCATAATGAGATATACGTATTTTAAATTGTCGTAAATATAAATTCCGAACAAAAATGCTATTTTTTAAGCCGTAAAAAATCCCTAAAACAAAAGTCCACATAAGCAAGTGGCTCAAGAAAATGGCCACTTTGTTGAGAACTCATGTTTTCGACAAATTAAAAGCATATATCTTATATTAAATATTTTTTACACATATAAGTCACGAGTGAGTAGATTAACAAAAATAAATTGTTTGTGATTAATTTAATAGTAAGTATTACTATTATAATAGTAATATATAATAATAAGTATATATTATTATTATAATAGTAATATCTATAATATAAAGCTGAATGTGTGTGTGTGTGTGTGTGTGTGTGTGTGTGTGTGTGTGTGTGTGGTCACGAATAGACTCTTATATGGTTGACTATTTTAAAAAACTGATTACATATAATGATAGAAGATGTATCGAGACACAGGAATGGGTATGTTTGATCTGGCAGAACAGTGGTTCATTAAAATTGTGGGGTCTGCGTTCGCGCCTGGTCCACAAAGTATGGAAATAAAAAATTTAAAAATTAAAAAAAAGGTTTACAAGTGTTTTTGATATAAATGTACATAATAATACTTTGATAAGTATGTTTTAACTTAAATAGGGATGATATAATAAAATTGTGGGGTCTGAAATTCGCACCTGCCCTTCATAGAATGGAAATCGGCACAAACTTTAATAAAGACTTTTCATATCTATCTGCGTAAGTATACTTTGATAATTATGTTTCAGTTTGAAGAAATATGGTATAATAAAATTTTGAGGTGTTCGTTCGCGCCTGACCTTCATAGAATGGAAATATGTCACAAAGTTTAACAAGTTTTTTTAATATAGATCCACAGAATATTGCTATAAGTGTTTCACTATGAACAGGTATGGTATAATAAATTATGGGGTTTATCTATTTTATTTTTACTTTCATCATATTTTGCTTTGGTTTTGATACCCCCAAATTCGAAGCTATCTCTTTACAACCCTTCGTTTTCATAACCTATCATACTTTCATAAATCAGAGTCCATTTTCTGTAGGCTGTTTTTTGAACCCAGTCAACGACGGGTACTTTTGCTAGTATAATAATAAGTATACATTATTATTATAATAGTAATATATAATAATAAGTATATATTATTTCACTTTGCACAGCAAGATAAAAAAAAATACCCGCAAACAAAGATGAAAAAACTAATCCATACAGAGGAATAAAAGAAGGCTTTGGGGATAACAAGAACTATAGATTTTCTTCTGATGCTCAATCTATATAAATACGAGGTGCCTTCAATAAGTTTCCAGACTTTTTTCGTATGGGCACTGTTATCGATAGTACACAAATACACCTCTAGTCCCCATCGAAGTAAAATCCTTTGGCTGCAATGCACTTGGCATACTGTCTCAACGACTTCTGGAAAGCCCCATGGAAGTCCTCTTGTGTGAGCATATCGATGACCCTCATCACAACCTCTTCCATCTCCTCAATTGTCTCATAACGACATCCTCTAAGGGTTTCCTTGAGCTTAGAAATAACCAAAAGTCACAGGAAGCAAAGTCTGGACTGCGGGATCTGAAATGATCAGCTCGATCATTTCCCTGCTGTCATGACAACGTCTTTCTTTATGAAATGATCAGCTCGATCATTTCCCTGCTGTCATGACAACGTCTTTCTTTATGATCTTCCCTGAGCACCCTTGAGATAAACTTTGCACAAATCTTCCGCATCTTCAATTCCCCATGAATAATTGTGTGTACAATTCCTACACTGACATCAAACTGTGTACTTATTGTTTATAGAGCCATGATGTACTTATTGTCTCTATAGACACGCATGAGTCGTTATCCATTAAATTCTTTATTGGGCCAATCAACTCTGGTATTCTGACTTCCTTACTGCTTCCACACCTCTCATCATCCTTTACAGGTTCCCTGTATTCTTAGAATCTCGTATGCCATCAAAAACTAATGCTCGATTCATGCAAATGGTCCAAAAGCAGTCTGAAGCATTCTATGTGGCATTTTTTCCAAGTTTAAAACAGAATTTATTGCATATCTTTCTGCTAAAATATCCTCACATCCAGATTGCATTTTTGAAATTCACCAGCTGTGACAATTAGGTTTTAGTAGAGTGTATTCTAATTCCTGCTGTAGGTGTTTATTTGAACCTGAAATTATAAAAATTGGTCAATAATCTCATAAAATGTATAGCAATAAGATACTGAATTTTCAAGAGTCTACAGCAATTTTCAAGAATTTACAACAACAAAAAGTCTGGAAACTTACTGAAAGCCCCTCATACATAAATAAAGTGATGAAAACAAAATAGTGTATAACCACGGCCACCGAGATATAGAAGGCCTGTTAACTAAAAAATGCCTGCAGGCAATGTAGGTAAGGTTTGTCACTGTCGATACTATATGAGGGCATTTTTAAAAAGAGCATTAAAACATGTTAAAAAGAAAAGAAAGGAACACAATTCGATTAATGATGAACCTGAACTTTATTCAATATAAAATATAAATATTATCGATGAAAAATTACGTAATTTTAAAGCAATATACAATCTAATACTGATAAAACCGAATTATTAATTTAGAGAACAAACAATTAAAGAAACATATTAAACATAAACAATTCTTGACTTTCGAGACAAGATCACAGTGTAGTATCTGTTTTGATGCTGCTATTCATCTTTTCTGTCCTCGGTTGGTGAAGGAGAAATCCTTCATGGCTATACTCTGTGATAGTCTTCATTTTCATATCAGTGCAGAATACACGAATACGAAAATGTAGTTCACATAACTAAAGAAATTATCTAAGAGACAATCATACCATGATGTGAACATTGGTTAGAAACGAAGAAAATATAGTAAACATCTACGATATTGAATCAGGGTGGTGGTGAATTTGGGAGGTGACATTATTATTATTATTATTATTATTATTATTATTATTATTATTATTTCACTCACTAGGAGTTGTCTCACAGGCCATCATCAGTGATGGCTCACTGGCAGTAACCCATGGTGTTCCCTGGAAACCGAGTGACAACAAGTCTCTTCAGATTTCCAGTGTTCTCCACCTCTTGACATCTTGTGCATATGATTGCACGTTATCGCAACAGCTGTTTGTAATTGATTTCTCGTTGGCATCGGCCATTGGTGTTTCCTGGGGTTTGGGTGAAAAAATGTCTTCCCAAGGTACCAGATTTTAACTGCACACTTCCAGTGGAGATCTGGTTAATACTCTCTCACCTCGATCTTTCTATCCTCCCTGATCCTTCACAACTAGTTGGTGTGGCGTCAGTCGATGTCATCTACACCACTATTTTTATTATTATTGTTATAATAATAATAATAATAATAATAATTATAATAATAATAATAATAATAATAATAATAATAATAATAATAATAATAATAATAATGGTGCTTGTGCAGTGAGCGCACCGTGCTATATTTTAGATAGTATTTCCAAGTTAAATTAAATTTTTATGGTATCTTTTTTTCATTAAATTGTTAGGTAAAAGTGCAGAATAGTTAAAAAGCCGCCCCTAGTTAAGAATGGCTTTCTAAATGATAACGTCATTATTTTAGCACGGTATATACACTGTACAAGTACCAAACAACAACATAAGATAAAACACTAAAAAATATGTTAACTAGAATTTAATGTACTCTTTATTTTTAGCCCATATCAAAACTGTAATTAAAACTGATTAGTTAATGAATTTTTAAGATGAATTTGTGTTCGTGTGTCTCGGGAGAGTATAGAGAATTTCCTATTTCATTTCCCATTTTAGTCATGTAAATGATTTACAGTTAGGGTGCTGTAAAACAAAAAAAAAAAAAAAACTTTCACATTTTTAAATATATTTCAAAGAAATAAATTACGCCCGGTGCTAAAAATATTGGATTCATCGATCGTTTTAGTAAAAAAAAAAAAACTGTCATAAAAAAAAGCTTCTAACTTTAAAATATTTGGAAATACTCAATGATAAATGTTATTTATTAAAAGAACGGACTGAAAAATATGTTCATATCATTTTCTTTGTTTTGCAGTTTAAATAAAGTGAAATATTCGACTTTCTCCGATAGACATATAAGAAAAGTTCAAAAACGACATACTGCTATATTTTGTTGGATTAAAATTATCCCTGCCAATGTGCAATTATAATAATTGCAATTATATAATTATCCAAATGGAGAATTATTCTTTCTCTTTAGGAGAACAAAATACATGCACGCTTGAACTACCTTCATAAAATTACCACAGCCATTTTCTAAGGCAACGAAAAATATTTTTATGCCTGCTAGCATGGCCACGTGCTTGGAAACAGCGAACTGTAGGCAGCTTTTACCCACATGTCGCTTTGGCAAAGACGTTATGCGTTCCTGTACACTGGCCTCCTTCTATATCTTGGTGGCCGTGGTATAGCACGTATGGGGATTAGAGGAGGAGAGTGAATTTGAGGGGTGGATTTTAAAGCTACAATTGATAACATTAGATGACTATTTCGTGTATGAGAATGTCTCTGCACATTTTTCTGATTCGACCAATAGGTTGGGGACATATATGTGATTATTATTATTATTATTATTATTATTATTATTATTATTATTATTATTATTAGCGAGACCTGTGGAAATTCCACAGGGGACTCCTTCATATGTAATATATTGATGTTGCCATTCTGTAGATATTTAGTGTAAATGGAGACGCTCTGATATTATTGTAGCTATTTTGTTAAAACTGCAAAAGTATTTATCCAAGTTAGCAGGGACGCCCGGTGTAGCCAGGTCGTAAAATACGCTTAAATATGATATTTTTATTCTTGCAGATTTCGTATATATTATGATAGAGTTAATAGTCTATCGATTTTTATATATTATAAAGTTGTGATTTCAAAAATAAAAAATATATTTATATGACTTGGGTTCATCAGCTTGAACCGAAGCTTAATCCCAAACTTATGAATATATATATATATATATATATATAAGTTCCTTCAGCTATAATCGAAACCGAAACCAAAACTTATGAAGAATTCTTGATAAAATTATTTATAAAAAAAATATATTAAGGTGCCACCAGCTAAAATCGAAACCAAGACTTATGAAGAATTCTTGATAAAATTATTTTAAAAAAAGTAGATTATTGGAGTGTCATTAGCTATAATCAAAACCGAAACCAAAACTTATGAGGAATTCTTGGTAAAATTATTTATAAAAAAAATAAATGACTTAAGTGCCATCAGCTATAATCGAAACCGAAACCAAAATTATGAAGAATTCTTGGTAAAATTATTTATTACAAGAAATGGAAGTACATAACAATTAAACGACCCGGATGTAAGCGTGACACAGAAAATAACACACACGCTATCGTAGTAATATATAGATTATTATTATTATTATTATTATTATTATTATTATTATTATTATTATTATTATTATTAATATTATTATTATTAATAATATTATTATAGGAGTAGTAGTAGCAGCAGAAACGGTAGTAGTAGTAGGAGGAGGAGGAGGAGGAGGAGGAGTAATTTTAAATAAAGCCGGTATCCCAGGAGCTCTTCCTGTTAAATTTAGTGAATGTTAGTTTTGTAGTTTACACGTTACCAATACACACGTTACCAATACACACGCACGCACAACTGAAGAAGTTGCTCTCATGCGATGTATAGCCTCTGTTTGTGTAAGTGTGTTAACTCATTTATTTTATAGATGAACTTTGATGTCTCACTTCCTGACCTTTTCCCACTCATACCATCAGATGCAGGCTTTATTATTCTTGCTAATACAATTCCTCGGTGATTCAAATATCATGAATATCTTTCTCAGCTTCGACCGGAGAATCTATGAAGAAAAGCCATTAGAGAGGGAATTATTCTCAGTGTTTTTGGTCCATGTCGACGAGAATTCGGCCACATTTCTTTGAATTCACTAGGATTATTCTTGATCATTTGCCAGCAAGTACTTAATGACCCTACGGAAAGAGAGAGAGAGAGAGAGAGAGAGAGAGAGAGAGAGAGACAAACAGACAGACAGACAGACAGACAGACAGACAGAGAGAGAGAGCTGATCCTTTCCTAATGTTCTTTGCAGATGTTCTTTTTACTGCGCTGGAATAAATGATTGACGAAAATGGAATCGACAAGTTCTATTGTAGAATCAAAGAATAACCAATGATGCGCAGATGGGACGATGTAATCAGCAATAAAAGTTTAATTCAAGTTTGAACATTTACATTTAAAGATATCGTTTTATTTTACAAAGGAATCACCTCTTATCAAGACCCGGAGACCACTGGAGGATAAGTGTTGATCAGGGGACGGTAGTCAATGGGACAATAGCATAGTAATCATTAGTAGTGGAAATTTTGTAAATTGGATTACTTAAGGGGAGGGCTCATCAAGAACTTGTTCAGATTGGACTTGACGAGAACCATGTTGTAGTCAGCTGGAAAGCAGGCAAACAGAACAGAGTTCCACAAGCGGGAAGTTTTAAGAAAAAAGCTTCGTTCATAGAATCTACGTAGGGTTTAGGCATAGATAAAGAGTAGGCGAAATTATTGATAGTGGTTTCAGGTAGACGAGTGTTTTTCGTGTAAGTTTGGCAAGAGGGATCAGATTGAAGCTCAGACGAGCAGTTACCATGAAAATAACGATAGAGCAGAGACAAGCTAGCAACGTCTCTTCTGTGGGAAAGAGGTTACAGGGAAGAGAAAGAGCATCCTGGTGGGATCTGTGTACCAGTAGATATCTCACTGTTGATGCAATTCTCTATCTATATAAAAGCCAAGTACGTCCAAGCATGGAGTACTGCTGTCATATCTGGGCAGGAGCTGCTAGAAACAGCCTATCCTGCCTTGACAGAGTACAAAATAGACTTCATAACCTAGTGGGGGATTCCCTTTTCTCTTCCCTGCAACCTCTTTCTCACAGAAGAGACGTTGCGAGCCTGTTGTTGTTTTAGCGTTATTTCCATTGGAAATGCTCGTCTGAGCTCCAATCTCGTCTCCCCCTCGCCAATCTTTCACGATAAGCACCCATTTAGCTGAAACCACTGTCAGTAATTTTCCCCACTCTTTATTTGTGCCTAAATCAAAACGTAGATTCCATGAACAAAGCTTCTTTCTTAGAACTGCACGCCTGGGGAACTCTGTTCCGTTTGCCTGTTTCCCACTTGACTACAACTTGGATGTCTTCAAGTCCAACATCAACAAATTCCTGATGAATCGCCCCCTTAAGTAAGACACTTTATCAGATCTCAATTACTAGCGATTACTACAATACTATCCCATTGTTTACTGTACACGCATTAACCTTTATCCCCGAGTGGCCTCCGGGCCTTGATAAGTGGTGACTTCCTTGTAAAAACAAAAAAGCATCGCCTGCTAGGCTACAATGTTGGTTTTGAACTTTGTCAAGGCAAGATAAGATGCTTCAAACAGCTCCTGCACAGATGTGGCAACAGAACTCCACCAAAGACAGCTCAACAAATATCTATTAACATTGGAATTGGAGACGACCATTTTGTAGTCAGTTGAAAAGCAGTCCTATAGCATTTTATTTCACAGATGAGATGTTTAGTACTTAGTCAGAATATGGTACGTGCTATATTTTATATAAGATTTAAAAATCAAATTCAATTTTTACGGTATCCTTTGTTTATTAAATTGGAAGGAGAATGGTTAGAAAGCCTTCTCCTTTCCATATAAGGAACGGGTTTCTTAATAATAACGTTATTATTTCAGCAGGGTCCGTAATCTGTATAAGTACCGGGATATTCTCGAAAAGAAACTTTCTGCAGCATCTTATAAATGCATAGAACGAAAACCTATCGAAAGTCGAAAAGAAGTAACCAGCAGAAGAAACAAAGAAAAAAATACTGTGAAAAAGATCAGTATAGGACATTGAGAGATATAAATATCTCTATATATTTAGAAAGATATATACATATATTAGACATAAAGAGGAAATTATAGATAGATAGATATAAATACTCGTTCGCATACACGTTTTCATGATAAAGCTAGAACCCAGAATTAGATGGAATCGAGCAATTGTATTGACAACGGACAACGCCAGCCCCAAAGTGGGTTTCGATGTACTGCATCTGATCAATGACGTGCTGCGACATAGGCGCGAACCCAGGTCGTTGCACACATGAAGTATGCAATACTGACGACCTAACTGTATGGGCCACGGCGCAATCTATTGGCTATGCCTTGATTATAATTTAAAATATATATATATGATGAGAATAATGGAAATAGTATTCCGACAAAATAGAGAAAATAAAAAGGAAAAAACCGAGTTATGTGTTCATCAATGTTTTGTCTTTATTTATTTATATGCGCATATATATATATATATATATATATATATATATATATATATATATATATATATATATATATATAGAGAGAGAGAGAGAGAGAGAGAGAGAGAGAGAGAGAGAGAGATATTAAAATATATGCCGATAAAGTTACGCAAAATATTCTGCGTTATATTCCTGCGAGGAATTGTGAGGCTATAATGCTGAAAATTTCCTACGGACATTAAACGGGAAAGATTCTGTGTAGCTTAATTGCCATACATTTTCTTTACTTACTATCCATCTTTAATCACGTCTTGCGCACTTTTGAAGTAAATACTGAAAATTAAACATAAAATATTATATCTTATAATATTTTGTGTATTGATATTCGTATTAAAAACCCATTTTTTTCTATTTATTAAAAAAAAAATACAACTTTGTAAGGGAGGAAAGGCTGAAAAAGTCATCCCCCCCCCCAAATAAAAAAAGTTAAAAAAAAATAAAAAAAAGGACTCCGGCATTAAATGACCATATAGGTTGATATGCCGTAAAACCAATCAATCAATCAATCAATCAAAAAAACAACTTTGTCGTATATGCGTTGTGGATTTGCATTCATCTGCAACAGATCTAGCTAGTTAGCATATTCTTTTAAACATTCATTTTAATTAATTCCCAATTAGTTTTTTCGGTTTTCTAATGGGATGATCATCTTTAGTTTAGTGTAATTAACGCAGACAATCTACACGATTTATACTTGCATAATATTTGTGTAAAAAGCTTATATTGAACACAAATCTCTTCCTATATATATTTATGTATGCGTATATATTTGTTTAAAAGGATTAGCCTACCAAACTCCTATGTCAGCTTTTGTTCGACAGACATGAAACTTAAGATATAGGGTATTCAAACCCATCTTTATATTTGGGTTTTAGCCGGGAAAAATCGGTGCAAAAGTGTGAAAAGGAATGGAATTTGCCAGGTGAAAGGCGAACGACGGCGTTATGAATATGCATGCCTTACGTAATAGCTATTCGGTCATGTTTTTATTTTTAGCCTTCTCTTTATAGCTCGGAAAAAGTAAATCGTAAGTTAAACGTTTTGGTTTCGATTCTCGGTGGTGGCACACGAGATATTCTTTTTTAAATCATTATTACATATTGGGTCCAATATAATATAATAATAAATACAAAATCTGCATTAATCAAATTATCATATTTAAGCGTATTTTACGACATGGAAATGCCGAGAGGTCTTCTAGTATTTTGGCTGGTCGACTTTCGATCCTGGCTTGAGGTAGTTGCTTGTCTCGCCACACTGATGAGCTGTGACACAGTGAAACAGTACCGTATGTGGATACTATATATATATATATATATATATATATATATATATATATATATATATATATATATATATGGCAATTAAGCTACACAGAATTTTTCACTGAAAGTTCTGTGTAACTTAATTGCCGTATATATATATATATATATATATATATATATATATATATATATATATATATATATATATAGAGAGAGAGAGAGAGAGAGAGAGAGAGAGAGAGAGAAAGATAGATAGATAGATATGCCATTGGTTTACTGTAACTTAATTGCCGTATATATATATATATATATATATATATATATATATATATATATATACACGAGGGGCGTGCAATAAGTAATGCCCCTGACCCACTTCCCATAGTAGTAGAGCAACGAAACTTGGCACAGTTATTAGTCTTTCTCTGCATATGAACCACCCAGAGTTATGCATTTCTCCCATCGTTTGATGCAGCTCTGGAAACCGTTTTTTAGAACACCCCAGGTTGATCCTCGAACCACGACGTGACTTCAGAAATCAAGGCTGCATCATCTGGGAAACGCTTTCCTTTCAAAAACAACTTCATGGATGGGAAGAGGTGAAAGTCAAAGGGTGCAAGGTCAGGAGAGTAGGGAGGATGGGGGAGGATTTCATAGCCACACGCCCGTGCTTCTGATCAGGCGATATGCGAGTTGTGGACCCGAGCGTTGTCCTGCAGGAGTAGGGTACCTTTTCTGATCTTGTCCCGCCTTTTGATTTTGATAGCTTCCCTTAATTTCCTCAAAACTGAAGCATAATAGGCTCCTGCAATTGTGGTACCCTTTGTCAGGAAATCTGTCATCACTATATCAGAAACCATAATTAGTTCAGAGCTGTAATTTGCCACATAACCCGTAGAGATATAAATCATTGCACATGCAAAATTTTAGCTAGATCAGACAACTGGAAGTGGGTCAGAGCCATTACTTATTGCACGCCCTTCGTAAATAGATAGATAGATAGATAGATAGATAGATAGATAGATAGATAGATATGTCATTGGTTTAATGTAACTTAATTGCAATATATGCCATTGGTTTAATGGTAATTAGAATTGGTTAATGTTTAGTAAAGCTGGAGAACGAACAAGTTATTATGTAACGAAATTAGGTAATATCCCTTGAGAGCGTACGGTGGTTATATGAGAAAATAAAGCTGTGTACGCATTATAAATGTTTCTTCTCTGTGCCTTATGTTATACATTAGTACATTAGGGGTCATTTCGAGTTAAAAGTTTATTTACTGCACCCATCTGAACTAGAGAAAATCCTGATTTAAATGTGCATATGTCTCGTGTAAATGACTAACGATGAATATCTAATATGGCCGACCAGACGGGTGATCCAAAAGTCAGATCGAGCATACCGGAAAACGAAAAGAGATCAAATTGACAACTGGCCTTTTTTTTTTTGTTTTTGTTTTTTTTTTCTTTTTGCTTGAAGTTTGCGCTTTTCAGATTATTTTGTTATGTTTTATTTTCTTGGTGGATATTTGGGGGGGGCAGAGATTATAGTTATAAGTAATTATTAACAACAAAATTGGTGCAAGTCAGGATTAGTAGCACTTGTAAACAAAAATGAGTACCTACTATTTTCTTGAATAATAAAAAAAAAATTTACTCGCTGAGACCACGACTGTTTTTGATTTAATAATTATTTTTTATTCAAACGTAACAAATAAAAATTTCAATGTGGCTTGAACTTTGCGGTTTTCGGATTATTTTTTTTATTTTATTATTGTTTTTTTTTAGCCGGATTTAACTTACAAACAAAACAAAACAAAAACAATTTTGGTGCTTATACACTTATGTTACCGTTATTTTTTATGGTTTAAGTGTATTCCCCAATGTATTAAGTGTTTTTAATGTTTTTACCTATAACTATTATCTCTGACAACCCCCCTAAAAAAAAACCGGCAAAAAAAATATCCACCAAAAAAATAAAACATAACCAAATAATCCGAAAAGCGCAAACTTCAAGCAAAAAACAAAACAAAAACAAAAACAAAAAAAAGGCCAGTTGTCAATTTGGTCCCATTTCGTTTTCCGGTACGTTCGATCTGACTTTTGGATCACCCGTCTGGTCGGCCATATTAGATATTCATCGTTAGTTATTTATACGAGACATATGCACATTTAAATCATGATTTTCTCTAGTTCAGATGGGTGCAGTAAATAAACTTTTAACTCGAAATGACCGCTAATGTTCTAATAAGGCACAGAAAAGAAACATTTATAATGCGTACACAGCTTTATTTTCTCATATAACCATCATACGCTCTCAAGGGATATTACCCGAGATTACTCCTGATGATTGGGAAAAGCAGGATAGTAAATAAGAATGATAACAAGTCGCGTTTGTAATGCGACTGTTATTATTGCGATAGTTTCAAGGTTGAGAATAAGAATGAAAGTATAAACATATTGTTTTTATGTTGAGGTACACACATTGAGGCATGTATAAAATCAATAGCAGGATTACATCACTAAGACTATGACAACAGCATATTCTTTTCATTGTTTTAACTCTCGAGTATATAGCCGACACAGTTAGACACAGTTAATCAACCGAGACTCACATCACTCTACATATAAGATAACAATGGATATATACCTGAGAATCACACCAAGGAAAATAATATGCTGTTGCCATAGCCCTATACATCACCGATTGAGATAGAATTGGAAAAAGATCAGAATCAGACTTGATAATTGACGTGACTGCACGTTGTGCCATTTGCTCTCTTCAGCTGGGGATTCGGAAGTCGACTTCATCTGTAAAGCAAGGGTGTACCAAGAAAATGTCTAAATTGTACCATAAATCAATTGTAGGCCATAAAAAATGGACTTTTTTTTACATGGGGGTCACCACTTATCAAGGCCCGGAAGCCACTCGGGAATAAGGTTTTTTTTTTTGTTTCAAGTCTTTATTTTTATTGAAACACTTTTTGCATTTGGACTACCAGTAAAGCCAGCATAAACATTACACTTAAGGTCTTTCTATAACTAAGAAATCAGATTTTCATAATTAAATACTTTTATTATACTCTAAGTATTGTAGTATTATAACGTAATGCTAAATTGGCATTGAGTAATGATTGGTATACGCAGAGGAATACAAGAGAAAATTTTACAATAAAGGTGGTAAGAATTTTATCCTAAAAATTATCAAGTTGCTCCAGATAATAATCTGTCAGTTTCAGTTTGAAACTGACCAAATCTAAAAAAGAGTCAAAACAGGTTATCCAAAAGGTAAGTCCTTCAAGAGCCCAATGGGGACAGGAAGAGTGGGGTAGTTTTAAAGAAGGACATTTTTTTCTTATTTTATTTATTTTTTTTTTTTACATAGTAGTTACTACTTATACAGGCCCGGAAGCCACTCAGGTATAAGGGTTATTGCGGTTACAGTAATCAATGGGATAGTATCGTAGTAATCATTAGTATTGGAGATTTGATAAAGTGTCTTACTTAAGGGGGCGATTCATCAGGAATTTGTTTACGTTGGACTTGAAGAAATCCAAGTTGTAGTCAGGTGGGAAACAGGCAAACGGAAGAGAGTTCCCCAGGTGTGCACTTCTAAGAAAGAAGCTTTGTTCATGGAATCTACGTTTTTATTTAGGCACAAATAAAGAGTGGGGGGAATTACTGATAGTGGTTTCAGTTAGACGGGTGCTTATCGTGAAGATTGGCGAGGTGGGGACCAGAGATTGGAGCTCGGACGAGCACTTCCCATGGACATAACGCTAAAACAACAACAAGCTCGCAACGTCTCTTATGTGGGAAAGAGGTTGCAGGGAAGAGAAAAGGGCATCGATTTGGCTGCATGCTGACGAATCGGCTTGCAAAGCGCATTGATTTTTATCTGTCCCAAAGAGACTTTTCATTCCATTCGGGAATCACGGCCTATGAACAGAGAACCCTGGACGCAACGAGGAAATATATGTATTATCTCTCTGCTGTCCCTGTCCACTGGACGCTTCAGCATTGACGATCTTCATTTGAAGATAACTACTGATCGAATTGTGATCGCGTAAAGAACTTTCTTTTTACTTCACTGAGACACCATCCAACTTTCTTCCAGTTAAATAAATTCTTTTGTTGTTTTGTTTAAATAGGTTTTGTTTTTCCTTTCGTGCGACGTTTTTTTTTTTTTTTGTTTACTACTAACATACAGAAGTGTATCTCGCATTTATAGAAGAGTTACAAGTCTGACTGACAAAAAAGTTAACCCCTTTGTACATTTAAGTATGACACTAGCAAAAGAAGCACTAGAACAACTAAAGTTTCAGCGAATAAATATTCTAGACTTATATGAAGATAGATTTAATCAGCATCAAATCGCTGTAGACATTGGGATTCCACTTTCCATTACAAACCAAGTGATTTCCTGTGTAGCACCTTAGTGGGTACAATACTGGTGTTCTGGCATTTTTATACCTACATGTTAGTGCTCTGATTGAGATTGTCGTACTGACTTCCTCATCTTGGTTGTTATAGTCACAACATTTCGGCCGTTTTGCCCTTCGGGCTTCATCAGGTGTTTTTTTTGTTTTTGTTTTTTTTTTTTTGTATCGAACTGTGGAACCGTTTGTTAGGAGTCTCGAACCCAACCCTTTATTATTATTACGGGGGTACCGTGTTCGGACTCCAGCTAGGCTCTGGGACATAGTTGCTGATTCTCTGTTTTAAATGTTACTTTTCACTGCCTTCGTTCAGGATTGAACTCAGCACCTTTGGGTAACTGTAAACTTTGATACAACGTCTAGGACCACTCGGCCATATGTCACAGACAATCACTATGTTAGTGCTCTGAACAGTACATCTCATAAAATCCACATCAAATTTATACTGTTTGAACCGTGTTCAAATTTTGACAAGTACGCATCCTTTTTATTTTTCAATTATATTTTTGAAGTATGGCTTTCTATATTATCTGTTTTCTTTTCGGGCCAGTGACATCAACATATGACCTTATCCATGTTTCAGAAATTATAGCTATAATTTATCAAGTATCAATAATTTATGGGAGCCTTCTCAGGTTGTAATTCATGCAAGGTCTTTCTTTTTTGTTGGTTTTTAAAACACAAATAAAACAGAAATAAACAGAATGCAATAGACATATTGATCCAGCTACATGTATACAAGATTAAACTTTGCAAATCGTCATGACACCAATATATTATTATTATTTCTAGCAACAAGAACATGCTAATAATGTTCAGTGCGTGAATGTAACTTTATTGAAATCCTACATTTCCCAAGTGAAACACAGTTTTTTAGTATTTTGACATTCATTCCCAAAGCGAAATATATTCCGTTTTTTTTTGTTTTTTTTTGGTGTGTTCAATAATAATCGAAAGAAAATGAAAAACAGGATTACCACCTATTTTTACACATTTCATGGCTTCATGAAAGTGAGAGTAACATGATTCTCTATTCAATTTGGTTTATAGTTATTGTTGTGAAGTGGAGGATATCCAATAACGTTTAATTTCCTCAGCAACACACGACCATCATAAATTGATCACAGAATGAAACCCTACCATAAAAACTCATATAAATATTTTTATTTCTCATATATCACATGTGAGGAAAAATAGCTTTCCTTTATAGAAAAACCTGTGGAAATTCCAGGTTAAGGCTTGACAAAAAAAAAAAAAGAAAAAAACAAGAACAAAATAATCTAATATCTAATATACAGGCCGGAATACTCATTTGCGAAGAAGTTCTTAATATTAAGGCATTTTAATAACTAGAAAGAAAAATCAGATCGCCAAATATTTCAAATCAGGCAGAAACTTACTTCTATGGTAAAAACTATATGAAAAATAGAGATTATACATAAATATAATAGAAGTAAATAGACACCCCATATAAAATTTCTGCTTTCTTCACTGATGGCTAATATTCAAAGGTGTACAAAGCCGCTGTTAAAGTCTGAAATATCGACATTTTGTAATAATTGATATGGTCGTATTGTTTAAATTAATCGGACTACTGTTTTAATCTTAAATGCAACGTTTCGGTTGATGTAACCTTCGACCTTCTTCATGTGTATTTTGTTGAACTCACGAATGTTTCTGTCGAACTCAGGAATTTGGACGGAATTTCAAACGAAATCCTTTATTTACTTCATGGGGGTAGCATGCTCTTGTTCTGTAAGCCATGACTGGATATAGGTCTGAAAAAATTCGCAATTTTATTTTTCGGTCGCCCACACTGAGGATCGAACCTTCAACCTTCAGGAGAATATCACTTTACAATTGAATTTTTTGAAGTACTTTAGCCGCTGTACCATGCATATTCTAGATTAATATTAAGGTAGACTTAATCAGCGAAAAATCGCTGCAGACATTGGGATTCCACTTTTCCGTTGTAAAACAAGAGATTTTCTAATTCATCAGCAGGAGAAAATAATCAATATCTTAGCTTTCATTACATGTCTTGGTTGGTAATGTTAGTAAGAAAGACTATTTACTTCTTTCATTTCTTTTTACAATTGTGTGCTTATAAAACAAATCACTATATTGTTTTCTAATCAGTCATTTAGCGAATTTATCAGCCTGCGTTTTGTACTGTACTTTACTATTTAAATTTCAATCGATTTCATTGACTACATATTCTATCTGACCTGACAATTCTTTTAGTAAGATTTTTTCCGAGATTTTTTTTTTTCATTCAATAAACAACAAAGCTGATTATCCAATGAAATCTTCCATTTGTTAAAACTGTTTAATAAAACTGGTGCCAAAATTCACTGAGCGAGTCTTTAATAGAACCTACCTTTTCCTTTATATTGTTATGCGGTTAGGTTCAGGAATAGTTCTCCTTCAACCTTAAATGACTCAAACAAAAGGCAAGAACGACATAACGCGTGGATAAGATATAAAAAAGGATATTTAATTGCATATACATTGTATTATTATTGAAACACCGCATAATGACTAAACGGGTAATGGTGGGTCGAATGAACTACAGTGGAAACAATACGAACCGCTATGTGAAATGAATGATAGAAAACAACGAACAACAACAACAAAAATGTAGGAATATCCTATGGAACCACAAGCTGGTGAAAGGTCGGGACGGGCAAGAATTAGGGCAGGATGTGGTTATTAATAAATACGTACTCATTTACAGGGAAAAAAAACATTGACAGTCTTAACACTAAGAAATCCATTTCATTGACAAGAATTTCAACGTTTGCTTGCACATAAATAAAAAAAAAAAGGAAAAAGGAAAGTCTTAATAAGCGCGACAAAGATCCGTCCATCTATAGCCTTGAGTCTCTGGGGTGGTATAGGCCATCTACAACATTGTAGATGCTTTTGTAGCAAGGAGTTCTTTTTTCGGAGTGGAGGTACTGGCTCCACGCCCAACCTTCCCAGAACGTACACACAGTGCCTAGTCTTCCAAAATGGTTACCCATCTGGTGCTGACCAGGCTCAACGTTGCTTAACATCGGTGATCTGGTGATAACTTGTGTGACAACGTGATTGTGCTGTACAAGGGAAATCTAAAGGAAAGCACTTAATATAAGCAAGACATTCGGATACTCTCAGTTTGTTTATTAAAAGTAGACTGAACCGGTGAATATAGAAAATATGTACCCTGTGAAAATATTGTATTTGCAAAACAAAGATGTAACTGAAGTTTACGATTAAATAATAATATTCTGATTGTTTTTGTTTGTTTTTTTTTAGTTCCACCTTCGCAGGTTTGCATTGTCAATTACTATCATCTAACGTTATTCTCTACACCTTGTCTTTTTTGGTCCCTTTCTAGATTAACATCTTCTGATGAATCGTCCTCTCCTTACAAAAGGATTATATTATGTTTTGTTTTTAAACGATAACATGTAATCATCGCGAAAACTTGGCTGAAGAAAAGACACAATTAATTAAGAATTTAGATTGAGGGCTATGGTTTAATATAAATTTAACATAAAATCATCCACAATTTCTCGGTTATTTTAGCGTTTTAGGGCAGTTAACATACGTTTATATTACTATTTCTAAGTCTGAATAGCTAATAATAAGGGTTTAAGTGTTAGGGTTAGAATTAAATTTGTAGACTGTAACCAATATTTAAAAAAAATATATATTTATTTTATTTTATTTTTTTATTACATTTTCACCCCAAACAAAGCACAGTGCCACTTTGATGTAGGAGGCTACTATCAGGGATATAAGTTGCAGGGATACTATGTGGGAAGTTGAGCAGCAAGATGTCTGTTCACATTACACTTTAACTTCTGCATGCCAATACAGTTGGGGAAACAGGAACCCGGAAGGGAATTTCAAAGTCTAGCAGTTCTGGAAAAGAAAAAATTATAGTAGTAGGCTTTCTTACATCATGGTATCACAGACTTTGCTGCTTGTCGGGTTTATCGGAAGTATTTACGTCGAGGGGGTACAATGGCTTGTAGTTTGTCGGAGCATCTACCATTAAAATATTTGTAAAATAGGCAGAGGGATGCAATATATCGTCGATGGGACAGAGGCTGAAGCTTAACTGACAGTTCAGGACCTATCAGGTTGGCGATTCTCATTTGAACTCTGTTCAGAAGTGAGAGATTAGTAACAGATGCACCAGCCCAAATGTGAGAACAATACTCCATACATGGGCGAATGGTGGCCTTGTAGAGGTACAGGATACGTTCAAGTATAAGTAAATTTCTAGTACGGTAGAGAGAGCCCACCTTCTTCACAGCAGTCTTGAAGAAAGTATGTTTTAAAAAAGAAATTCAGGGGTGATGGTGAAATTTAACTGCATAATTACAAATTTGACCGAAATTGTTCTTGTCTTTATGTCACTACAAAAGGAGTTAATATTGGGTACAAAATTGACTTAACGTGAGTAAAAGGAGACAATACAAAACGGATAATCCCCCGAAACGAAATTGACTAGCCAAGAAAGTTCAATAGCACCTATGATTCTTGGTTGACTTCTGTCTTGGTAAATATGACTTTAATCTTGGTAGTTTTTGAACGCATCATGAATTACCATAATTGAATTATCTTTTTACATAATACTATATGAAAATATTCGGCAAACATAAATACTTAACTCTTCTGACTGTCAAAAATAATTATGCAAGACTAATATTTTTTATTTGATTCAGCCAAATTCTTGCTATTGTTTGAAAGTCTTGAAACACACACACACACACACACACACACACAAACACACACACACACACACACACACATATATGTATACACCAAAGACACACATTTAGATGTACACACATACACATAAAATATTCTAAAAGAATCAGCATTCGATTATTCAGTTTTTCTGTCTGGCATTATTCCAAAGAAAGAAACAAACAAGGTCTATAAGTCTCTTAGAATCCCTGCCAGAGTTGAAAGCACTTGACGCCAACTCTGATCTTCTATCTAAATTGACCAAAGATTTTTTTCGGTATGCTCTCTATTACATAGAAAATTCTTGGCCTTCTCATCTTTGTCACACTGGAGACTGGACATTGTGCTGGCTATATGGAACTTCCTGCCATCTTGTCAGCACCGTTCTTGAAACGGTCTTGCCATTGTCTGTAGGAATCCAAGACCGTGCCAAAATTAACAGCTCCTTCTCTTGAAAGCAAATGGCCTAGAATATTCTATAGTCACTTGCAGTCTACTTGATTTGTGATTGCCATTACAGCAATAATGTTGTTGAAACGCAATTTTGGTAAGTAGATTTATACCAAAGTCCTTTTCTGGTGTTTTTTTTATAGAACAATGCATAGATGTAAAAATAAGTGAATGAATAAATGAATCTATATATACAGAAAATGTAAATTGTCTGTCTATGTACTTTTCATGGTTTTTTTTTTCCATCTAACGCATATAACATCATAAATCATCAAACTCTAAAGATTGTTTAAGAAAAATTAGAATTACTGTGATCTCCATGGTAACATTGATGGATTTTTAAGCTAAATCCTGCACTCTAAAATCAGAATCCATCAAGAGAGATAATTTTCTCTTTTAAATTGTGCACAAGAAATAAAATGCATTTTCTTTTTTCTTCGTTTTATTAGTTAAAAAAAAAAACTCTCAATTTTATATTTAAGTAAATTTATTTTATGTTTCAGATTCACTGTAAATATTTGCACATTTAGTTTTGTTTTGTTTTACAGTATATCAACACTCTTCAGGCCATTTAACGGTGAATCCAGTAATTTGGTTGTTGGTTGGTTGTTTTTGTTTTACGGCATATCAACCTTTTTCAGGTTATTTAATGCCGAATCTAGTTATTTTGAGGAACGATTTTTAATGGAGTATATTTGTTTTTTAAGTCGGATTCTATTTAACCCATAGTTGGGACCCTAACAGGTACTACCACTCCGGGTCAGAGTGGATCTGGGAGCAATGGCAATTAAAGGGTGGCTCCACACTCCCCAAGGCCCGTAAGGTGGGGCCTCACCATCGGATATAGTTTTAGGTCATATCCAGGACCGAATCCAGTAATTTGGGAAAGGTTTTAAGGGTCAAGTTGTTTATATCTTCAAATATTTATTAACTGTGTTTGGTTTGGTTGTTTTGTAGAGTAAAATTTTTTTTGTTTGTTTTTAACTTTGCAGGGGATTATTTTTACAAAAAAAAGAATAAAAAAAATAAAAACAATATCAATATTTGGTGCATTTTAGGTTCAGGAAGTCACTATCTTCAGACAGTTTGATCTGGTAGGAACAGATTAATTAAATGTCTATTAAAAATAATAATATTACTTTTTATTATTGGCAAAACGGGTTTACATCCACTACATGCAGTGGCATAGCAAAGGCGGGGGCGAGAGGGTCAGTCTGCCCTGGGTGGCACGTGCCAGAGGGAGGCATTTTGAGATGGTAAAAATAGAAAATAGAAAACAATTAAAATAATAAAAAGCTAACAAAACTCTGAAATGTTATACCAAAAGGAGTTTTTAAGGTCGTAATTGTTTTTGTGTTTTATGTGTGTAGCACTGTTTTTAAACGGATTTCTCAACTGTAGCATCAGTTTCATTTCCAATGAAAATAAATATTTTAAGTTGAATACTCATGTTTTATATAGAAGACTAATTTCTTGAAAAGTTTTCTAAAATAATATATAATTGTTCTATATCAAGCCCAGCTATTAGCGGCCAGCGAGGAGTGGGGGGAAATCTTACGACCACCCCAGGTGGCAAAAATAGTTGCTACGCCATTGACTACATGCCAGCCTCTCATTTGTCGCCAGTCATTGCATTTGGTTGATGATTTTTGCAGATTGTAATCCCTCACTACACGTTTTCTTTGATAACAGTAACGATGGAAATCATTGTACAATGTTTTTTGTTTTGTTTTTTTCAAAGAAGTCATCACTTATCAAGGCTCAGAATCCACTCGAGGATAAGGGTTAATGAGTGTACAGTGGTCAAGGGGAACATGTCATAGTTATCTTTAGTAGTGGAAATTTGGTCAATTGGATTACATAATGGGATGGCTCATCCAGAATTTGTTTACATTGGATTTAAAAACAACCATATTGTAGTTAGTTGGAAAGCAGGAAAACGGAACAGAGTTCCACAGTCGTGCAGTTTTAAGAAAGAAGGTTTGTTTATCAAGTCAGTTTTCACTTCTGTTTACTCAACATGGCTTTGGAGAAATGTATCAAGGTACCCAAACTTCCTGCTTATATGGAAATTGGTTTCAACTTAACGTAGAATATTTTTATACGTTCAGTCAATCCCTAACTTGGAGATTTTTTTTATTGATGCTTCACACCAAACAAGGTACAGGGTCACTTATTTATCTGGAACCAGATTAGCAGGGACTTTGGCAGCGAGATGCGTGATCACATTACACTTGTATTTTTGCATGTCAATACAGTCAGGCTCAGGAGGGAATTCCAAAGTGCAGTAGTCCGTGTGTAAAAGCTATTCGAGAAGGCTTTCCAGCATCTACAGTTAAAGGTGGGACTTTGCTACTTGTCAGGTTTGTCGGAGGTATTTTCATCGAGGGGGTACTAGCCATGGAAATACTTGTAAAACAGGCACAAGGATGCTTCGTTTCAGTGATGGGGCAGAGGTTGGAGTTTAATTGATAGTTCTGGACTTATTAGGTTGGTGACCCTTTTTTTAACCTTGTCTAGGAGCGAGAGAATAGTGGCAGAAGCACCAGCATGCATGGGCGAATTGTGGCCTTGTAGAGATACAGGATACTCTTGGGTGTAAGTAACCTTTTAGCACGGTAGAGAGAGCCCACCTTTCTCAAGTGATCCAATTAGTCAAATTTGTTTTCTTCCCATTTCATACTTTACGTAATCTCATTGATGATGAACAGAATTTATTCTTATCAGAATCTCATTGGTCATCTATCTATTAACTCCCTCTAAGACACTGTCAGTTCGACCGTTTTTGTTTTTTTTTTAAATTTTTTCACATCATAACCCTCTTCTCATTCAAATTAGATCAAGTAATAATTTGACTATTAATTTCTTTATTAACCTTGAAGTTAGAAGCGAGATATAAACGTCTACGATTTCAATATTTACGATCCAAGTCATTGCAGACCAATAATTCTACTCTCAAGAGATAATTTATTATGTACTTTATCATTCTTATTACCAGCTCTGACTAGTCCAGTTCACATAAACAGCAGAAACAGCGGGAAATTGTAATCTTTACCCTTCGAATTTGAACAACCAGGGAAAAATCTGCTCCGGATTATGGCACTTGCATTTGTTAGCAGTGCTTACTTGTGTTATCAGTTAAATACAGGGTGGAACAATAAACTTGTTGTCCTAAAGAAAACAACTTTATTTTAAAACTTTTATTGAAGCTGTTATACTATAAATTATTTATAGAGCATGAGTTGTACAGCGGTGCATCTCCGATCTCGTTCCTTGAACGTTGTGTCACTTTCAAACAGGATAGAAGGCTCCTATCGCTCTTGAGATTTGTATACAACTCGCCAACTAGTAGATGATCTGCAACCAAAAAAGAAAACCGGTTGTCATCAAACAGAAATGGAATCATGTCGTTTCTTTCTAGGGCGACAATTTTATTGTTTCAGCCTGTATTTTTCCTTCTTAATAAAATGTGCACTACTAGAAATGGAGAAGGGAAACCTGAAACAATGGAAGATATAAATCTACTAAGTAATTAAAAACCTGTGGTATTTCCTTAATGGAAATCGCTCTAGACAAGGCATGAAGCCACTTGATGCAAGGAGCTGACAAGAACGAAAGCTGACTATTGCAAAACCAGGAGATGACTATTAACTTTAGTCTTGAAAAAAAAAAACAAAGCTATAGGTAGGATAAAAACAGTTGGCAGAAATCCAGTGAAGACCAATGGGTGTTACCAATGAAAAACCAATGGCAGACGGCTGTTGCGATAACGCAAATGTATTTGCAAAAGTTATCAAAAAAGGTGGAGAGCACTAGAAATCTGGGGAGACTTGTTTTCATTCACTCTCCAGGGAACACTTTGATGTGAAAACTCCTAGTGAGTAACAATAATATGGAATATGAAGAAAGTTAATATAATACCAATAATTATGGAAGCACTAGGAACAGCACCAGAAAAACCTGGAAAAAAAGATTAGGATAAATTGGAATCAAGTGGAAGACTGAGATTATACAGTGGATGGTGATGATGAAAAAAATTGAACAACTGAAATCTTAAGGAAAACCCTTAAATGTGGAAACCAACCAAAATAAACTACAAATACTAACCAGCTACATTGAAAATGTAACAGAGGTAAAACAAAAGTATGGAAAGAACAATAACCGGAACTTAAAGAAATTAAAACTGCTAGAAATTTTATAAACTGTGCTATTACTCAAAAAAAAAAAAAAAAAAAGAAGTCAGCACTAACCTGGCCTCCACTGGGTGAGTGCAAAGAGGGTTGGGACCTTGGGGAGGTTTATTGCCACCCAAATTCTAATGAAGGCCAATAGGCATTACAACCAAGAAATCAATGTTCAACACCTGTTGCAATAATGCAAATTCATTTACAAAAGTTATCGAAAGATGTGGAGATTACTGGAAATCTGAGGAGACTTGTTGTCACCTAGACTCCAGGGAACACCACAGGTTTTTGACAGAGAGAAATCTTTGATAATGGCCTGTGTGAAAATTCCTAATGAGTACAAATAATAATAAGCCATGCAAAATAAAAAAAAAATGAACATGGCTGTGAAAGGGACACTTGAAAAATTGCAATGAAACGCTGTAAAAATCATCATGATTGGAACCAATGACATAAAGGTCAAGATAGGCAAGACCAAAGAAAACAGAAAATATAGACTGTGTAGACGAGGAGAAGAAACACTAAACCACAGTGAATATGGAAAGATATATTATGTTAGCTATACAAATAATTACATTTTGATCACACAAATAAACTGTAAAAACACAAATGGGAGGCAGTGTTGAAAAAGTAAATGTATAAAATCCTAATTTGAAATACAAATTTATCTAAGTTAGAAAATCAGCTATGATAAAAGTCAACAAGAAAAAAAGAATTTGCTAAATACATCACCGTGACAGCCGATCTCTGGATGAAGGTGAAGGACACAGAAATACATAAAGAAATAGAACTTGCAAGATAGCCTAAGAGGATGTGGATTAAGAAAAAAAAAGCAGTACCAATAATTATAAAAGCTCTGAGAACAGTTCCCAAAATCCTGGGAAAAGAAATTTGTATGAGCAGAATTATTGAAACCATACAAACCACATCACAAATAAAAACTGCTGCTATATTAAGAAAGATCTTAAAATGCAGAAATCAATGCATATATCTAATTGACATTAACCAACTACAGAGTGACCCAAACAAATGACAACTATAAAATCGTTGATAAAATTCACAATCCTTTCTACAATCCAACCATATTTGGTACAAATAAACTTCAGCCTATGTTCAACATGTACACCAGATTTTAGTCATGGATGTTGAGCAGTCTCTGTTTTATCGTGATTCAATTATATGCGGGGATACTTTGGTGATAGTCTCATAAATAGGAGATGTGACCATGAATGATCTTCACATTTCTCTAACCATAACCCTATGGTTTTCTCTGTGGGGTTATCTCAAAGACACTGTCTATCAAAACAATCTCCAGACTATTGCTGAACTGAAGAGGACCATCGCAGCCCAAATCAGGGTAATGCCAAGAGAGGAGTGTGTCAGAGTTATTGACAATTTTACATGTCGTGTCCAGCTGTACTTACCATGTAATGACGATCAAACAAAACTGTAGGGTATTCATGGCTAAAACTTGGTGGGCAAGTAAGGCATAGAATGATATTTAGCTTCTATTGAATACGGTTGGATTGCAGAATTTATTGTGAATTTTATTAACGATTCCATTGGTTGTAATTCTTTAGGGGTCACCTTGTAAGTGTAAGATAACATAATCATAGCTCTGAAACCAAAATCAACTCGAAGGAAAAATAAAAATATTAAAAAAACCAAAGGAGTTTGATGATATATAAGAAAACGACTGTCATTTGATCACCTTCTAAAAAGTCATTGGCAAAAATATTCGAGAATGGATGAAGAAGAAGAAAAAGAAGAAGAAGAAGAAGAAGAAGAAGAATTCTAACTCGATTTTCCAGAGCGATCAACATATGGAGAGAGAATATAAATGAAACGTAATCGTATAAATTTAAATATTAATTAACTTTTGAATTCATTTTATTCCCGACATTTTTATTATTGATTCTTAGCATCTAAATTAATAAAGATTATTGCATTAATCAGATTAATTAAAACTCTAAATCATAAACTATTCAAGATTATGTAAATGAGTTTGCCTTGCAGGAAACTCACTTGATCTCATCTTAATTCTTGGACAGAAACAAACATGATGGTGGTTGCATCTTCGCAAAACGTATCAGCTGATTTGCCAGATAAACGAACATTTTCTGCAAAATAGTTCTCCTCATAACATCAGATTAAATGCATCTTAATTAAATTATTTTCGTAAAACAAACACTTTTTTTGTAATCTGTTCTGATCTAAAATGACAATGTTTTCAATTATTGCTGCCTAATTGAAGGTTATTATAGGTTATGTGTATAGGCACGATATGTTTGTCTTATCTTCCAACTCTAAAATGTAAAAATATCAATTCCTGAAATTTTGAGATAGAAACTGATAATTTGTATTATTTTGATTATCCGGACTACTGTTCTCATATTGAGAGTTACTTTCACAACGTTTCAGCCGATATAATCCTACGAGCTTCTTCCTGTGTATCTTGTTGAACTTTGGAAATTTTTCTGTTGGACTCAGGAATTTGCATGGAATTTCGAACAGAATGCTTTATTTAATGTTCCTGAATTTTTTAGATGGGGGTTAGTTCGTATTATTTGAATTGTTCAGACTGCTGTTCTCATCTTGAATGTTATTTTCACAACGTTTCGACCGATGTAACCTCCGACCTTCTTCAGGTGTAACTCAGGCGTCTTTCTGTCACACTCGGAAATCTACATGCCATTTGTAATGGAACCTTTTATTGAATCCACAGTGGTAGCATGCTCTCGTTCATAAGTTATGGCTGGGCAGAAGTCTTAAGCAATTTACAGTTATTTTACAGACCGCACAGATCGGTAGCGTAATGGATAAGGTATATAGTAAAATTCAGTTGTAAGTGACACTCTTTTGGAGATTGAAGGATTAATCCTCAGTGAGGGTGATACTCAGAATACAATTATAAATTGCAGATTCGCGAGTTCAACAGAAAGATTCCTGAGTTCGATAAAATATACCTGAAGAAGGTCGGAGGTTACATTGCCCGAAATATTGCGAAAATAGCACTCGTGATGAGAAGAGTAATCTAAAGAATGCAAATAATACTAAAAATATCAAGCTAGAAGGGATAGACATATTTGCTGACGACACCAGGCTCTATAACAGGTATGAGGGAAAAACGAATGAACATATACCCAAGGCAATAAGTAAAAGGCAACTTCTACTGATGTATACTAAGGCGATTCATAAAAAATATCGATGGGAATTATGTTAAATATTTATTATTTATATAAGAGGAAGACTCCCAGTCTTTAGTGGAATGGGGACAAAAATGAATGGTAACTTTCAATGCTGCCAAAACTAAGCTCGTTTCTTTTAATAATTACAAGAAACCTTCTCAACCACCAATAGCTATGTCTAAAGATACATTAACTAAAAGTACTTCATTCAAAGTCCTCGGCTTATCGTTCACAGTGAACATGAGTTGGAACAGATACATCGAGGGAATTGCCACAGCTGTTGCAAGAAGGTGGGTTCTCTCTACCGTGCTAGAAAGTTGCTTACGCCTGAGAGTATCCTATACATCTACAAGGTCACTATCCATGTATGGAGTATTGTTGTCACAATTGGGCTGGTGCATCTACTACTAGTCTCTCACTTCTGAACAAGGTTCAAAAAACAGTCGCCAACCTGATAGTTCCTGAACTATAATCTAAGCTTCATCCTCTATCCCATCGATGAAATATTGCACGTCTCTGCCTGTTTTACAAGTATTCTAATGGTGGATGCTCCAACGAATTACAAGCACTTGTACCCCCTTGACGTAAATACTCCCGACAAACCTGACAAGCAGCAAAGTCTCACCTCTATACAGTAGAGATCCCTAGATGTAAGAAAGCCTTCTACTCTAATAGCTTCTTCCCCAGAACTGCTACACTTTAGAATTCCATTCTAGGTTCCTGCTTTCCCAACTGTACTGACATGCAGAAGTTCAAGTGCAATGTGAACAGACATCTTGCTGCTCGGCTCCCTACATAGTAACCCTGCAACTTACGTCCCTGATAGTAGCCCCTTACATAAAAGTGGCACTATGCCTTGTTATGGGTGAAAATGTAATAATAATTAATAAAAAGAAAAGATTATTCTCCTCAAGCATGTATTCAAGAAAATTCAACATTTTCAGACCCAAACAACATCTGTTTTTTAAATATTTATTCAACTTTCAAAATTTCAAAGATTGTCACAATCAAGGGTGGTCGTGGGAATAAGCTCCCTCTCCCTAAAATATGACCTTCATGGTTTGTGTGCGTCTCAAATAGCCTCTGACAACAAAGTCCAGCTCCTAGCCTTCTCGTGTGGTTAAGTTAAGCCTGGCAAAACTGTTTATACTCACTTGGAGAAGGGGTAATGGTGGTTCACTGACGCTTTAAAACCAGTCAGGTGGGCCTAGTCAACATTGGATGGTAGTTCACCTAGGAGAAAGCAACTCTGATTCAAAACCTCTAAAAGGGAAAAACCCTAACAGAAAATCCAGAGACGGATTCCCTAACATGGCCTGAGTTTATATTGTCATCATTGGAAACGCCTGTGGCACAGTTAGAGCCATGCTGTATTGACTCTGTCTTTTCCTTGGATCCTTTGGCTTCATGGAGACGAGGGACTGCTGCATGGGCAACAGCTACCCTCACCTATCACCCTGCCCAGGCTATTTAGCTCCACAGCTATCATCTCCCAAGACGGACGGTTGCCAACAGCAGCAACAAAATATTCAGCTTTCCTGAACACACGCCTAGTTTTATAATGCTAAGCCAGCAGTGACAACAGCATAAAGTATGATCTAGGAGTTAATTAAGTCTATCTTAATCTTTTTACTGCCTTACACTGCGTTCCTTCTTCTGAGAGCTTTTTCACAATATTCATATTTTTTGTATTTTTCTATTAAATAGGTTTAGAGGTGCTTGTTTTAGCATCACTTATTTAAAGCTGTGTTGTTTCTATATTTTGCGAATTTAACTCAATCTCAAAACCAAGGAGTATTTAAACACATATGATTAAAATATATTGGGAAAAGGCCATACGGAAAACAAACACCGGTTAACTCGGCTTTTAATATAATAATAGATGATTATGGCACATTGACACAACGGTTCTTATTAGGTTATTGAAGTTAAGCAACGTTGAGTTCGTCCAGTACTAGATGAGTTACCATTTAAAAATACCGAATGTTAAGTACCAGAGTCACTTCTAAATGTATTCGATCAAAAAATATAAAACAAATTCAGTGTTGGGAATGGTTAAACCTTCCTACTAAAAAAATATAACCATGAAAATGCCTTTAGGAACATGCTAATCCTCACAGTTTTGTTTTTTTAAACGAAGCTCTCGATGAAGCATATGCAATTCGTTTGTTTCGTTTAAATGTGATTTATCATTCCGAAGAAATAAAAGAGGTAAATTTCGACAGAATAAAAAAACTGGATTTTTTGTTTGTTTGTTTCGTTTGCTTTAGTAATTAATACAAGTTAATTAATTTCTGAGTCAATATACATATAGAGTTTTTGTGTGGTCATTTGGAGCTCATATAATTGATTTCCACTCATGATATTTCAGAAATATCATCACTGTCTGGCAGCAACTATTCTTCAAGAAGTGTGTGACACATTGCATTATGGCGTTTCTGAATTTTGGAGATGAGGATTGTTTATTTGTATTATTCAGATTCATCGGACTACTGTTCTCATCTTGAGTGTGACCCATGGTGCAATGGTTAGAGTACTTGGAAAAAATCAATTGCAAAATTGATATTCGCATGAGGGTTGAAGGCTCAATTCTCAGTGTGGGCGACCAAAAAAAAATACAATTGTGAATTACTTAGGACCTCTATCCAGTCATGACTGGCGGAACAAGAGCGTGCTCCCCTCATGAAGTAAATAAAGGGTTCCGTTTCAAAATTCCATCTAAATTCCTGAGTTCGACAGAAACATTCCCTTGTTCAATAAGATACATCTGGAGAAGGTCAGAGGTTACATCGACCGAAATGTTGTGAAATTCGCACTCAAGATGAGAACAGTAGTCTGATGAATCCAAATAATACGAACATTGCATTATCTTTAACAATGATAGTTTTTTACACAATACAGAAAGCAGATAGATATTTAACTTTGATTGGTTTAATAGAGCCAAAAGGTAAAATTTAGAGATTTTTAATAGTTAGTCAGTTAGTAGGAAGAGAGCTAACAGACTTGGTTGTCTTAAATTGTCAAATGTTCCACAAATGTATGATGCAACAAACGGTTGATTAAATTGTTGTAGTTATTAAATTAATATCCTACTACATTAGTATATATTAATTTATTTATTGCAACAATTAGACATGTCTGATTTAATATATGGAAATAAAAAGATGTTTGTCCTGTACTTTTCCATATTTAAGCTTGATCATATTACTTTTCATGCTCGCATTTTCCTATTGTAATATATATATATATATATATAACTACGTCATTTACTCACATAAAATTAATATATGAAAGTATAGATTTATGCGTAAACTTTAAGTATTTAGTTCAAAAGTGCTCAATACGTAGGTAGAGCTAGTTAGTAATTTATAAAATATATATGGCGATTAAGCTACACTGAATATTCGGCGTTTCATCCACTATAGGATTCCTCAGGCTTATGCGCATAAGCCTGAGGAGTCCTAGAGTGGATGAAACGCCAAATATTCAGTGTAGCTTAATCGACATATATATTTTATAAATTACTATATATATATATATATATATATATATATATATATATATATATATATATATATATATATATATATATATATATATTGTGGTGAATAATACAGAGCTTACCTGAGTGTAGCTGTCGGAGGTGAGGATGCTCTTCCAACAATCAAGAAGAACAATAGCCTTGTGGTTATTTATACTAATAGAGTAAGGCAATTGTTATAAAAACCTTCCTCCTTTGTGAAGAGTTACTTATTCCTTTATTTTTATGTTACTGTGGTTACAAGACCTGAGAAGAAGGTCGCGAAGAAGATTGTATTTTTTTCGCAACCTCACTTTAGGTTAGCTACTCTCAGTTATATGACAACTTTTTTCAACAATATATATATATATATATATATATATATTAATGATGTTTTAACGTATTATTTATAATTAATGGTCCATATACCGAATAAATTAATGCTGAATAATATCAAACTATTTTGAAAAGAAAATGTATAAAGAAACGACACAAACAAAAATGAAAACATTTGAATAAGTGTTTTGTAAAACTTCTACTTATATATACTAAGGCGATTCATATAGAATATTGATGGGAATCACATTTAATATCTATTACACACCGGTTCTTATTAGGTCAACGAAGTTAAGCAGCGTTGAATTAGGCCAGTATTAGACGAGTTATCAGATCCTCCAAAAGTGGTCACTCTGGATTAAAAAAAAATATATACATACAAAATTTTATTAAACAAAATGTATAAAGATCAAAAAACAAATTTCAACAAAATAAATATCCACATAATTGAATGCTGTTCAGAAATGGTACTACATAACTCGAAAAGTTATTTCCCGAAAGCCTTTTATATGAAAGGAATTTATTCAAATGGGAATCTAAGCATGATGTTCTAAAATCCTTCTAGAATGAGGAAATTTAAACTTTCGTCCAAATCAAGATTCACTTTTTGTGATGAGCTGAACATTTCGTACATTAAAAATCAACCTGGTATTTAACTCTGTCCTCGTGGACAGGTAAGTAAATGGGGACATCATTTTTATATGCTTGTTTTCTTTATTTATATATATATATATTTATTTATTTTATTAAGCATATAAATAATAATTATGTATCATGATTCCCATCGATATTTTATATGAATCGCCTGACTATACATAAGTAGAAGTTTTACAAAACACTTATTTAAATGTTTTCTTTTTTGTTGGTTTGTTTCGCGTCTTTATACATTTTGTTTTCAAGATAGTTTGGTATTTTTTATCATTAATTTATTCAGTATATGGACCATTAATTATAAATAATAGGTTTGAACATCATTAATATATCTATATATCTATAAAAGTGAACGTGTGTGTGTGTGTGTGTGTACATTTCCCTACTCTGTCAATTTTTAGTATGCAGGGTACTGAGATTTGGGAAAATCTATGTGATTGGTTTTCGGCCAGAAATTTGGCTGTTAAGGGGTTAAAGTTCAACGATTTGACCTTTGAGAACTCTACCAAACTCCTCCGACAATTTTGGGTCTAAACACTTGAAATTTTTAGATATAGGTTCCTTGGACATGGATCTAACTTAATAACTTGATTTGAGCCCAAAACAATTAATGTTAAGGGTCATAATAGGGGTCAAAGTTTACGTGATTTCCTTGGATTTTACTTGTGCAAATGGAAACTCAATTAACTTTCTTGGAGTTATATTTTTGTATTTTAGCGTCATTGGATTATTTACCTTTTACCAGACTATCCATTCACTTCTAATCACCTTTTTCTTCACCATATTCCCTCTACTTCACTTTTTGTTATCAAGTAAGATCTTTGACTTACTTGCAGTTTCATCAAATACTTTTGTATGCAAAATCCAATCCCGCATTTTGCCAATTCCTACCCTCTGATGAGAAGGAAAGTATTTCTTTGAAACTCTGCGGATTACGGATTATCCACTTATCAAGTGTTTCCTTTTCAGATTAAATATGGTTTTAACTCTTTTTCAAACTGTTTTTTTCGATGTTTTATTAACTGTTTGCTCTTATATAATATATATATATATATATATATATACATATATATATATATATATATATATATATATATATATATATATATATATATATATATATAACAGTTGTGGATAATTAGTATGAGTGGTACTAACGATACAAGTAAGAATGATTTAATGTTCTTTTCCAGTAATGGCTGACGGAATGAAAACAAACTACCCGGTTGATAAAACATACGAAATTCTGTGGAGATTCGATATAATGATTCCCGAGTTAGACTCCAGGTCTAATTCCCTCTATAATATATATATATATATATATATATATATATATATATATATATATATATATATATATAAAAGTGAACGTGTCTGTGTGTGTGTGTGTGTGTGTGTGTGTGTGTGTGTGTGTGTGTGTGTGTGTGTACATTTCCCTACACAATAACTCTGTCAATTTTCAGTCTACAGACTCGAAATTTGATATACCGAGTATGGAGATTTAGGAAAAATCTATGTAATCCATTTTCGGCTAGAAATTTGGCTGTTAAGGGGTTGAAGTTCAACGATTTGATCTTGAGAACTCTACAAAACTCCTCCGACAATTTTGGGTCTAGACACTTGAAATTTTAGATATAAGTTCCTTGGACATGGATCCAATTTAATAACTTGATTTGAGCCCAAAACAATAAATGTTAAGGGATCATAATAGGGGTCAAAGTTTAAAAAATTTGACCTCTGCGGTCTCTAGCAAATTACTCAGGCAATTTCTGGTCTAAACATTTGAAATTTTACATAAAGGGTATTCAGAGATAGGGCAAGCTTTTAAATTGGTTTGGATCGAAAATTTTTAGTTACCAATATATAAATGTATGTATGTATGTCTGTCTAAAACTTTTGACAGAGGCGACGGATTTTTACAAGATTAGCATCGTTTTGAAGTTCGACCTTTCAGACGACAAAGGACAAAAAATTGGCTAAAAACATTAATTTCCTCACCTTCAACTGGCACTTTTTTTTACAGGGAGAGGTTGTTTTTTTCGTCGATATTTTTTAAAGTCATCCCCTCTTTTCGATTGTCTAGCCTTAATTTAAACCTTCGTCACTTCCGGTTTAACAGTGGTCGTAACAGCAAAGACGTCATGTTTTTTTTCACATTCTTTTCCTCCTTCGCAGTATGGGTTCGAGCCTGCCTTCCTACTACCATGTTTTTTTTTCTCAACATACACCTCCTAACACCCGGGCAACGCCGGGCACCCATGCTAGTATATATATATATATATATATATATATATATATATATATATATATATATATACAAAGAGTCGGAGATTACATCGGCCGTTGTGAAAATAACATGCAAACAAACTTTGCTGCATTCACATATAAATAAGGTTTTGTCGATTAAAATTCACTTAATTCTTCTTTAACAGCAAAATATTATCTTTGTTATTTTTGTGGGGTATCTGTTTGCACGGGTTGTAGTAAATCTTCAAACCCATGATAAAACAATCACAACAGAAAATGTAAATAAGCACAAAGAGATAATACTTAGAAGATGAAACGAAAAGCAGAGCATGTGTCAACAATAAGATTTATATATTAAAAAAAAAAGCTAGATAACAATAACAGAAAGAGATGTTTCCTTTCTCTTTTTTAGATGAATAAAATACTCTGTTTAAGATTTGGTTGCAGTTAAAAGAAAGTTCTTTTTGAAGTGTGAAGGCAAACTTATTTTTCTTTATAGTAATCTAATATACAAAAGCCTATATGTTTGTCTGTCTGTCTGTCTTCATATTTTCAAACTCGACTCTCCCCCTCCCGAAACTAAAAGTCGCAGATCGACGCTACAGGGCTCAAGTGATTGGATTTTTTACGGACCATTTTTTATGGGTCTTTAGCTGGTTAAAAAAGTTTTTAAGGGTTCAAAAATGGATCCAAATTGAAAAAATCGTTATACATTTTGTACATTCAGCTTACTTTATTTTTCATTTTTAATCAGTGCATATGCACGTCACGTAGGTACAGTGGTAACGTCATCAGCTTTGAATGCTATAGTTTCGGTTTCGATTCTAGCTGATGACACCCGAATACATTCCGTTTTAACTTTTGAAATCGCGACTCTATAATAATATATATATGAAATTTGAACAAATTAAGATATCATATTTAAGCGTATTTCACGTTTGGGCAAAGCCGGGCGCCACCCCCTGCTAGTCTAATGTATAAAACGTCTGTCTCCATATTTTCAAACTCTATCTGCTCTAAAACTAAAAGTCGCAGAGTAGCACTAGGGGGGGGGGCACTAATAATTTGGATTTTTTACGAACCGTTCTTTTATGGGTATAGTTAAAATAATTTTTAAGGGGTCAAAAATGAGTAAACATTGAACAAAATCGTTATATATTTTGTACGTCCATCTTAGATTATTATTAAATGAATATTTAAAAGAATATGCAAATTAGCTAGATCTTTTGCAGATCAATTCAATTCCACGACTCATATATAACAAAGTTGTATTTTATTTTTAAATGAATAGATAAAAAAAGGTTTTTAATATGAATATCAATACACAAAAGAAAAAAAATATATATATAGGTGTATAGATATACGAAATCTGGACAAATTAAAATATCATATTTAAGTGTATTTTACAAGCGGATAAAGCCGGGCGCTCCCCCCCCCCTCCCCCGGTAGTCTTTTGTATTTGAGTTTATGTATGGTTGGTTGTGGGCTGCTGCTGTTGAATGAATCGGATTTGTGCATAGAGCCACCACCACCAAGAGACAAGTCTTGCTAACTTAAAAATGACGTCACGCATAGTAGGCAAAACAAGTGAGATCTGTCAAGCAGTCAGACTGTTGATAATGAGTGACAGTTTTTGAAATAGGATGAAAAACTTTATTTTAATATATTGAAAAAAAAAAGTAACAAAACACGTGTACGAGACTAGCGAAGCTAGTAGACGCAAAGTTACAACTTTGCGTCTACTAGCTTCTTTCTATACATGACGTCATCAATGTGCTATTAGGCCTTCTTTTCTAGATGGTCATGACAGAGCCCACGAAGATGTTTTCTAAGAATCATCTTTTTCTTTGTGGCGGTAAATATTCTTTATACCTGTAAGGTTGCAGGTTTTTTACCTCAATAATGACAGCAGAAAGGCCCAGAGATTACATATGAAGTCAAAGAAGGTTTAACCTAGAACACACAAAGAAGTAATATTTATATATCTCCAGGAGCAACATTGTTATCCTCTCTCCATGGATTTGCTGTTTTTACATTTGACACCTGGAGGCAGAGATAACCAGACAACGATGAAGCCAATGACTCCTGGATTTTCATCAGAGCTTTGTTGGCAGAGTACCGTGCTCCTGCCACAATGAGAAAGGGTTTGATTATATGGGGGGGGAGATTATTGGGGGGGGGATACTATGTTCAAGTTGTATGCTTGAGTAACATTGGTTTGCTTGATAGGGAGGTGAAAGGGGTGTTTTTTTTATCAGTTTTCATAGCTTATATTGACATGGCTTATATTTGCCTGATCGAAAAAAAAAATATCCACTCTCTATTTTATAAAATTAAAGATCCATTCTCTATTTTATAAAATTAAATATTCACCCTCTATTTGATAAAATTAAAAGTAAAATCCTTAAGCTTTTTTAGCCATGTTAAACGATCTACCATTGGCCTGTCAAAGTTTTACTTTGAGGGTATGTTAGACGATAAAAAAAGGTAACGAAAAGCCAAAGAGAATGTGAAGAGAAAATGTTTTTGATTGGATATCTCTCAACAGTTGGGCGTCCATCAACCAACTTGCTCTGGGTCAGAAAGAATAGCAAAAAATGTCACGTGGGTTCGCAATCCTCACCAAGCGGAAGATGTGACTCATGATGATTAACATCTTAAATTATCCCTCCGCTATGCTGTATATTGGATTTAAAATAGAGGAAAATATATTAATTTAATATAGACAACTGGATTATTAAGATGATACGACATAATGAGTTTATAAAAAATGAGAACTCAAAATGTCTAATGAATGTTCTTAAGTGAATCAGTCGTTTTTAATTTTAGGAGAAATTGAGTGCGCGTGTTTGTTTCACGTAGTTACGTGTGTATCTATGTGTGTGTAAATAGCATAGACATGCAGATGTGCGCGTGTTAGCATGAGTGTGTTTGCAGTGTTGTTTTACAAGAAAGAGAACGTATGCATGCAGGATTGTGCCGGTCATATGTCTGTTGTTTCTTGAAAAAAAAAATAGTAAACTGTGTTTGAGTTTTTATAGTATGCACAATGTTTCAGCACAGAATATTTCTTGAACTGTGATTGCTTGAGAGAAACTGACGACTTGAGCTTTTGTTCGATTAAAAATCGATAAATATAGATAACATTCACTGCTGCTGTTACTTTGAACATCCTATACACTGTTTTGATAGTGCTGTTTTGGGTTGTGAGATAGAACATTCTAACTAATATTCAATTTTGGTTTTAGTTTTGTTTTTGCTTGGAAATCGACTTATAGAGTTATTTAGATTTGGAGACTTCTGATTGGTCCTAAAATATCATATACGGTGAGCATACTCTCAGGTATTTTTGGTGGAATTTCTCTGATAAAAAAAAACTAATCTTTTAATGAGTTTACTTTTCTATTGTGTTGCGATACAAAATATTAATGTACTAATAACAATTGCTATATTAATATTTTGTAGGTGGATTTTAGTGGTTGTATGTAGTTGTGTCCATCTGGTTGAAAAATGCAAGATTTAATTCCTATATCTTTGCAAATCTCATCTCTTACTTTCACTGTCCCCCCCCCTTCTCTTTCACTCTCTTTCTATCTCCTCTATTTCTCCTTCTATCTCTCCCCTATCTCTCCTCCTATCTCGCCCCTATCTCTTCCTTTTATTCCCAAGAGATGTCAACTTATATCATTTGTCAATTTCTGATGGCATTGCTATTTTTGTTCTCTACATTATTTGCCATCTTATTCAAATCTCCCGAAGCAAAAGAGCAAGTAGCTCAGTTTGCATCAGACATTCAGATAATTAAAATATCAAAATATCAGCCGATTTCTTTTGTCTTTCTTTTTTTTTTTTTGTCTTGATTAAATATCAGCTGCAAACGTTTTCTCCCAATTTTACTCCAACTCTCTTTTCCTCGCCAAACAAAAAGAAATGCTCTGAGCAGGTACAATAGAAAAAATATTTAAAAAAATTTAAGTCATTATAGTTTTACTGACAAATATTTTTCTTGCCCAATTGTTACATACGTCCATACATTTTTTTTTTACTTAATAGTCACCACTTATCAAGGCCCGAAGGCCACTTGAGGAAAAGGATTAATGAATGTAAGCTGGTAGGATAGGAACCGTTAATGGTGTTAGAATTTGATTGATTATGGTTAGAATTTGATCATTTATGAGGGACGGCTCAACAAGAATTTGTTTACATTGGATTTGAAGGCTACTATGTTGTATTCGAATGGGAAGCAGGCTAGCAGAACAGTGTTCCAAAGGCGGGCAATTTTGGGAAAGAAGCTTTGTTCATGGAATCTGCGTTTAGATTTAGACACAGATAAAGAGTGGGGAAAATCATATATAGTGGCTGTAGCTAATCGAGTGTTTTTTGCAAAAGTTTAGCAAGGGAGACCATAGATCACCAGGAAATGGCGATAGAGCAAAGACAGTCTCGCGATGTCTCTTGTGTGGGAAAGAGGGTTATGGTAAAGATCATTTGCTCTTTTTGACTTCCGGTTTCTGCTCTGCATGCGTGCAAGAGTAACAAGCTAGGTATGTTCCTTTTTTTTTTCTCAGATAACGTAAAAAAAAGAATGGATTTCTTGCCCACTTGACTGTCTCTAATTATCCAACCAAATGGACAGAAACTGAAAGTCAAAAAGAGCAGACACTCTTGACCATGACCTAAAAGTGTGTGCTGAAAAGCAACGAATGACATAGAACTAACCAATCGTTGATTGGTGAAGGCGTTTAGCGAACGTGATAATTATAGATATCTGGGAATCTTGGAAGCAGACACCGTCAAACCAACATAGATGAAAGAGAAGGTAAGAAACGACTATTCCATTTTGGTGAAATTAAATTGCGGGGAAGAGAAAAAGGCATCACCTATTATGTTTTAAAGGCGGTTTTGAAGTCTATCAAGGCAGGATAGTGTGCAACGAGCAACTTCTGCCCAGATGTAGCAACAGTACTTTATTTTAGGGAGAACCTTACTCTTACTATGAAAAGAGTTGTTTATTTTTCAGATGGTCAGTCAGTGTGTTCAATTTGAGAATATCATTTTCATTATTAACATGCGGATTACTATGCTTGACAGAATCTACATGAGAATCTATGTCTGCAATTTCATACTTAAGTTTCTATTGCTCTTCACAGCTTAAGTTTCTATTGTCCTTCACAGTTAAAATTAAAAATTATATTTTTGTCTGTTTAATAGAATATCCGTTGGTCTGTCATACTTAATATTTTGCTGACCTATTTTGCTTAATTTTTAAATATTAGGTTGGTGCAAAAATAATGTCGTTTTTATCAGATACAGTTGAACGTCAAAAAACGACATTATTTTTTGCATCAACCTAATAGCATTTTGGTTGGTCTGTCATACGTAATGTTGAAATATTTTTACTAGTCTTCCATGCTCAAGTTTGAAATAATATTTTCGTTAGTCTATCATACATAAAGTTGAAATAATATTTTGATACTTATGCTGAATGTTTTTTTTTTTAATTATTTTTATTTTTTTTACAAGGTGGTCACCACTTATCAAGGCCCGGAAGCCACTCAGGGATAAGGGTTATTGTAAGTATAGTACGTTAGTGTGGATATTTAAAGTGTCTACTTAAGGGGGCGGTTCATTAGGAATTTGCTTACGTTGGACTTGAACACATCCAAGTTGTAGTCAGGAGGGAAGCAGGCAGACGGAACAGAGTTCCACAGGCGTGCAGTTCTAAGAAAGAAGCTTTGTTCATGGAATCTACGTTTTGATTTGGGCATAGATAAAGAGTGGGGAAAGTTTTTGACAGTGGATTCAGCTAGACGGGTGTTTTTTGTAAAAGATTGGCGAGGGGGGGCAGAGATTGGAGTTCAGACGAGCACCTGCCATGGAAATAACGATAAAACAAAGCTTTAGTCTCAGTGAATGAGGACCATGCTATTTTTTAGATAGGATCTTCAAGTTGAATTCAATTTTACTGCATCAGTTGTTTATCAAATTGTTAGGTGAAAATACAAAATAGTTATTAAAAACATCTACTCTGTATCCATTGTTAAGAATGGATTTCTAAATAATAACGTTATTATTTCAATACGGCCCATATTCGGCAAAATTACAATAATTTTTATTAGTCTGTCATGCTTAAGTTTGAAGTACAATTTTTATTGCTCTGTCATGTTTGAAGTTAAAATAATATTTTTGTTGGTCTGCCGTGTTTGAAATAATATTTTAACCGTTAAATGCATGGATTGAACAGATACATGTTAACATTTTATTTTATTTTTATTTATTTATATTTTATTTTGTAAATGTAAATAACAGTAAAACTAATTAATAAAATTAATTCTTAAGAAAAACGAAGAAAATAATTACAATTTTTTTTTTTTTTTTTTTGCTTACCTTCACCCCCAAACAAGGCATATTGCCACTTGGACGTCTGGGGCTACTATTTGGGACCATGCCTAAGAAAGATTAAGATGTTGGTTTACATGGCATTTGAACTTCTGCATATCAGTACAGTTTGGGAAGCAGGTAACAGGAAGGGAATTCCAAAGTCTAGCTGTTCAAGAGAAGAAACAATTAGAGTAAAAATCTTTCTGACAGTGAAGGGGTGTTATTTTGTTGCTTAGTGGGTTTGTATGTCGAGGGTCACAAGTGCAGTAAGTTCATCAGAGTACATTCCATTAACATATCCATAAAATAGGCATAGGGATTCAACATTGCAGCGATAAGAGTATAGTTGACAAAGTGAGACTTACTAGATTGGAGACCCTTTTTTGGCCCCTACCCCCCCCCCCCCAAAAAAAAAAAAAAGAAAAGAGAGGCCTAATCTTTTCGGAAATGTCCAAATTAATCTTTTGGTATCGTTGAATGTAGATGTGGACTGGACATGTATTTTTGCTAAAGTAACTTCCAATAGAAAATTTACAGTTTCACGGTATACTTATTTTATAAATAAGAACAGAAGTAAAAAAAAAAATATTTAAATTGAAATCTTCATAAAAAACAAAAAAAAAAAAACAGAATTTTCATTTATGTAATTCTTCTACATCTTTCTTTGTCTCTCTCCCCGCTCCCACCCGCAAAAGTCAACCTACGAAGCTAATCAGTGATCAACATACACAAAACAAAGCATCAGTTATCTCCCCTTCTATTTCTTAGATGATACAAATGGCAATTAATCTCAATCTTATTGAATTGGGGGGACTGGGAACAAATGAGAAAAATTTTAGATTTAGTAATAAAATTAAAAATTTGAAGGGGGCAGACTGAGGTCACCGAGACTTGTAACATATAAATAACCTTGAATTTTATATTATTGGTTTTGAAAAAAAAAAAAAAAAATAGTGATGGATATTTTAGATATTTACAAAAAAATATGTACTTTTGGAAAATTTTAACATCAAGGGAATAAACAGAATTTATCCCGAAAATCTGTTTTTCTGAGTTTATGGTCGTATATTGCTATTAAAGAAGGAGATAAACATCTCCACAAAAATGAGTCATACACGTTTATAGTTCTGCTTCCTTTACTAACAACTTGCACTCGGTAAAAGTTTAAAATCTCGATATTTTAACATTAATTGACATTGTATGCGTTTCATATACATATATATATATATATATATATATATATATATATATATATATATATATATATATATATATATATATATATATATATATATACAGGGTGACTCCCCCCCCCCCAAAAAAAAACTAAATGGAGGCCATCTAGAACATATGCTGTAGAACGGAGAAAAAAGGGCAAAGACCCTAGTGTTTTGATGCGATGTTTTGAATATAATAAACTAGTTATGACCAAAGTTTCATTTCATTCAGACAAAACACTAATAATATATATATATATTATTTTTAAAATATAATTATCCACTGACACGTGTTTCGTCGTCGACGACTCATCAGAGTGGCTGAATCTAGCGCGATTCGAAATCGGCACCTCGTGGTAATATATATATATATATATATATATATATATATATATATATATATATATATATATATATATATATATATATATATATATATATATATGGTGTCCCAAAAGAAACTGACGGATTTTAAATTTGATTAACTTCCTCAATATATTGAAGTTATGCTTACCAATTTTTATATGTAGGTAGATGGGTCTCTCCGTGATTTAGGAGATATAGTAAGATATCATAGTCTATTTATTTTAATTTTATTTACACAACTTAATCTAGGGTATGTTTTTCACACGGTCTAATTTTAGTTATGAAAAACGATGTTACTCAAATGTCCACGATTTTAATTTTCACACTTTTGTGCTCTCTGCAGAGCACTGTCCAGCACATCACTTAATGTTTCAGGACTTATGGCCTTAATTTTCTGTTCTATATTGTTTTTAAGGGTATTTATTGTGGCTGGTTTGTTTGCGTGTACCCGCTCTTTGAGGTAACCCCAAAGGAAGAAATCTGCACATGTGAGATCTGGCGAGTGGGATGGCCAAGTTATCTCACAGCCACGAGAAATTATTCCATTGCCGAATATGTCCTGGAGCAGATTTAATGTTTCTCATGCCGTATGCGCCGTTGCACCGTCCTGCTGGAACCACATTGATCGAGAGACCCCCAATTTGAGTTGATCTCCTTCTTACTGATGAGGATGGATCTTCGGCCACACTCTCTGCTAATCTCTGACGATTATCATCACTTCTTGCCGTACGGGGTCTATCACATTTAGGGAGGTCACATACAGACCCTTTCTCATGAAATCGAGCCACCATAGCTTTTATTGTACTGGGAGTAGGGGAATTTCTTGTGTTGAAGTTTCATCGAAATTCTCTTTGAGTTTCTGATATTGACTCATTCAATCGAAAATACGACTCTACAATAGTGTAACGACTCTTGATGACTTTGGAAGGGTTACTCTAGATAATCTGGAAAAATTAAAGAAAAATATAAAAAATTAAGAAAGTTATGAATTATTTTTAACCATCAGCTTATTTTGGGACACCCTGTATATAATCATTAGTCGAATAGTTTTTTTAACAGTGTTTTTTGCTCCCGTTTTTCTCTGTATCACAACTCATCAGAGACGCAATTACTTTAAGCTAGGAGCGAAACGACAGTCAAGGCTTCTCACCAACACACACACACACACACACACACACACACACACACACACACACACACACACACACACACACACACATATATATATATATATATATATATATATATATATATATATATATAAAGTTAACTTGTAAAAAATAGATTTTTGCTGGAGAGAAAGGGCTAACCTGTCTAGATAGGTGAAGATTAATTAAGAGAAGTTTATAAGAAAAGATAGCGAGATAATCTGAAGCTGATGCAATACAAGTGTATATGCCATTTTTTATAAAGTCATTCTGCATTTCTGATTCTATTTTTTATTTCATTTATTTTTCATTGTTTGTTCTTTACTTTTATTTTATTTATGTTTTTGAATGTTCTTTCATTTAAATTTTTTTTCTATTTACTTATTTTTTACTTTTATTTTATTTATGTTTTTGAATGTTTTTTTCATTTTAAATTTTTTTTCTATTTACTTATTTTTTACTTTTATTTTATTTATGTTTTTGAATGTTTTTTTCATTTTAAATTTTTTTTCTATTTACTTATTTTTTACTTTTATTTTATTTATGTTTTTGAATGTTTTTTTCATTTTAAATTTTTTTTCTATTTACTTATTTTTTACTTTTATTTTATTTATGTTTTTGAATGTTTTTTTCATTTTAAATTTTTTTTCTATTTACTTATTTTTTACTTTTATTTTATTTATGTTTTTGAATGTTTTTTTCATTTTAAATTTTTTTTCTATTTACTTATTTTTTACTTTTATTTTATTTATGTTTTTGAATGTTTTTTTCATTTTAAATTTTTTTTCTATTTACTTATTTTTTACTTTTATTTTATTTATGTTTATAAATGTTTTTTCATTTTAAATTTTTTTTCTATTTACTTATTTTTTACTTTTATTTTATTTATGTTTTTGAATGTTTTTTTCATTTTAAATTTTTTTCTATTTACTTATTTTTTACTTTTATTTTATTTATGTTTTTGAATGTTTTTTTCATTTTAAATTTTTTTTCTATTTACTTATTTTTTACTTTTATTTTATTTATGTTTTTGAATGTTTTTTTCATTTTAAATTTTTTTTCTATTTACTTATTTTTTACTTTTATTTTATTTATGTTTTTGAATGTTTTTTTCATTTTAAATTTTTTTTCTATTTACTTATTTTTTACTTTTATTTTATTTATGTTTTTGAATGTTTTTTTCATTTTAAATTTTTTTTCTATTTACTTATTTTTTACTTTTATTTTATTTATGTTTTTGAATGTTTTTTTCATTTTAAATTTTTTTTCTATTTACTTATTTTTTACTTTTATTTTATTTATGTTTTTGAATGTTTTTTTCATTTTAAATTTTTTTCTATTTACTTATTTTTTACTTTTATTTTATTTATGTTTTTGAATGTTGTTTCCATTTTAAATTTTCTTTTCTATTTACTTATTTTTTACTTTTATTTTATTTATGTTTTTGAATGTTTTTTTCATTTTAATTTTTTTTTCTATTTACTTATTTTTTACTTTTATTTTATTTATGTTTTTGAATGTTTTTTCATTTAAAATTTTTTTTCTATTTACTTATTTTTTACTTTTATTTTATTTATGTTTTTGAATGTTTTTCATTTTAAATTTTTTTTCTATTTACTTATTTTTTACTTTTATTTTATTTATGTTTTTGAATGTTTTTTCATTTTAAATTTTTTTTCTATTTACTTATTTTTTACTTTTATTTTATTTATGTTTTTGAATGTTTTTTTCATTTTAAATTTTTTTTCTATTTACTTATTTTTTACTTTTATTTTATTTATGTTTTTGAATGTTTTTTTAATTTTAAATTTTTTTCTATTTACTTATTTTTTACTTTTATTTTATTTATGTTTTTGAAGGTTTTTTCCATTTAAAATTTTTTTTTCTATTTACTTATTTACTTTTATTTTATTTATGTTTTTGAATGTTTTTTTCATTTTAAATTTTTTTCTATTTACTTATTTTTTACTTTTATTTTATTTATGTTTTTGAATGTTTTTTTCATTTTAAATTTTTTTTCTATTTACTTATTTTTTACTTTTATTTTATTTATGTTTTTGAATGTTTTTTCCATTTAAAATTTTTTTTTCTATTTACTTATTTTTACTTTTATTTTATTTATGTTTTTGAATGTTTTTTCATTTTAAATTTTTTTTCTATTTACTTATTTTTTACTTTTATTTTATTTATGTTTTTGAATGTTTTTTCATTTTAAATTTTTTTTCTATTTACTTATTTTTTACTTTTATTTTATTTATGTTTTTGAATGTTGTTTTCATTTTAAATTTTTTTTCTATTTACTTATTTTTTACTTTTATTTTATTTATGTTTTTAAATGTTTTTTCATTTTAAATTTTTTTTCTATTTACTTATTTTTTACTTTTATTTTATTTATGTTTTTGAATGTTTTTTTCATTTTAAATTTTTTTCTATTTACTTATTTTTTACTTTTATTTTATTTATGTTTTTGAATGTTTTTTTTATTTTAAATTTTTTTCTATTTACTTATTTTTTACTTTTATTTTATTTATGTTTTTGAATGTTTTTTTCATTTAAAATTTTTTTCTATTTACTTATTTTTTACTTTTATTTTATTTATGTTTTTGAATGTTTTTTTCATTTTAAATTTTTTTTCTATTTACTAATTTTTTTACTTTTATTTTATTTATGTTTTTGAATGTTTTTTTCATTTTAATTTTTTTTCTATTTACTTATTTTTTACTTTTATTTTATTTATGTTTTTGAATGTTTTTTTCATTTTAAATTTTTTTCTATTTACTTATTTTTTACTTTTATTTTATTTATGTTTTTGAATGTTTTTTCCATTTAAAATTTTTTTTTCTATTTACTTATTTTTTACTTTTATTTTATTTATGTTTTTGAATGTTTTTTTCATTTTAAATTTTTTTTCTATTTACTTATTTTTTACTTTTATTTTATTTATGTTTTTGGATGTTTTTTCCATTTAAAATTTTTTTTTCTATTTACTTATTTTTACTTTTATTTTATTTATGTTTTTGAATGTTTTTTCATTTTAAATTTTTTTTCTATTTACTTATTTTTTACTTTTATTTTATTTATGTTTTTGAATGTTTTTTCATTTAAAATTTTTTTTCTATTTACTTATTTTTTACTTTTATTTTATTTATGTTTTTGAATGTTGTTTTCATTTTAAATTTTTTTTCTATTTACTTATTTTTTACTTTTATTTTATTTATGTTTTTAAATGTTTTTTCATTTTAAATTTTTTTTCTATTTACTTATTTTTTACTTTTATTTTATTTATGTTTTTGAATGTTTTTTTCATTTTAAATTTTTTTCTATTTACTTATTTTTTACTTTTATTTTATTTATGTTTTTGAATGTTTTTTTTATTTTAAATTTTTTTCTATTTACTTATTTTTTACTTTTATTTTATTTATGTTTTTGAATGTTTTTTTCATTTAAAATTTTTTTCTATTTACTTATTTTTTACTTTTATTTTATTTATGTTTTTGAATGTTTTTTTCATTTTAAATTTTTTTTCTATTTACTTATTTTTTACTTTTATTTTATTTATGTTTTTGAATGTTTTTTTCATTTTAAATTTTTTTTCTATTTACTTATTTTTTACTTTTATTTTATTTATGTTTTTGAATGTTTTTTTCATTTTAAATTTTTTTCTATTTACTTATTTTTTACTTTTATTTTATTTATGTTTTTGAATGTTGTTTCCATTTTAAATTTTCTTTTCTATTTACTTATTTTTTACTTTTATTTTATTTATGTTTTTGAATGTTTTTTTCATTTTAATTTTTTTTTCTATTTACTTATTTTTTACTTTTATTTTATTTATGTTTTTGAATGTTTTTTCATTTAAAATTTTTTTTCTATTTACTTATTTTTTACTTTTATTTTATTTATGTTTTTGAATGTTTTTCATTTTAAATTTTTTTTCTATTTACTTATTTTTTACTTTTATTTTATTTATGTTTTTGAATGTTCTTTCATTTAAATTTTTTTTCTATTTACTTATTTTTTACTTTTATTTTATTTATGTTTTTGAATGTTTTTTTCATTTTAAATTTTTTTTCTATTTACTTATTTTTTACTTTTATTTTATTTATGTTTTTGAATGTTTTTTTCATTTTAAATTTTTTTTCTATTTACTTATTTTTTACTTTTATTTTATTTATGTTTTTGAATGTTTTTTAATTTTAATTTTTTTTCTATTTACTTATTTTTTACTTTTATTTTATTTATGTTTTTGAAGGTTTTTTCCATTTAAAATTTTTTTTTCTATTTACTTATTTACTTTTATTTTATTTATGTTTTTGAATGTTTTTTTCATTTTAAATTTTTTTCTATTTACTTATTTTTTACTTTTATTTTATTTATGTTTTTGAATGTTTTTTTCATTTTAAATTTTTTTTCTATTTACTTATTTTTTACTTTTATTTTATTTATGTTTTTGAATGTTTTTTCCATTTAAAATTTTTTTTTCTATTTACTTATTTTTACTTTTATTTTATTTATGTTTTTGAATGTTTTTTCATTTTAAATTTTTTTTCTATTTACTTAATTTTTACTTTTATTTTATTTATGTTTTTGAATGTTTTTTCATTTTAAATTTTTTTTCTATTTACTTATTTTTTACTTTTATTTTATTTATGTTTTTGAATGTTGTTTTCATTTTAAATTTTTTTTCTATTTACTTATTTTTTACTTTTATTTTATTTATGTTTTTAAATGTTTTTTCATTTTAAATTTTTTTTCTATTTACTTATTTTTTACTTTTATTTTATTTATGTTTTTGAATGTTTTTTTCATTTTAAATTTTTTTCTATTTACTTATTTTTTACTTTTATTTTATTTATGTTTTTGAATGTTTTTTTTATTTTAAATTTTTTTCTATTTACTTATTTTTTACTTTTATTTTATTTATGTTTTTGAATGTTTTTTTCATTTTAAATTTTTTTTCTATTTACTTATTTTTTACTTTTATTTTATTTATGTTTTTGAATGTTTTTTTCATTTTAATTTTTTTTTCTATTTACTTATTTTTTACTTTTATTTTATTTATGTTTTTGAATGTTTTTTTCATTTTAAATTTTTTTTCTATTTACTTATTTTTTACTTTTATTTTATTTATGTTTTTGAATGTTTTTTTCATTTTAAATTTTTTTTCTATTTACTTATTTTTTACTTTTATTTTATTTATGTTTTTGAATGTTTTTTTCATTTTAAATTTTTTTTCTATTTACTTATTTTTTACTTTTATTTTATTTATGTTTTTGAATGTTTTTTTCATTTTAAATTTTTTTTCTATTTACTTATTTTTTACTTTTATTTTATTTATGTTTTTGAATGTTTTTTCATTTTAAATTTTTTTCTATTTACTTATTTTTTACTTTTATTTTATTTATGTTTTTGAAGGTTGTTTCCATTTTAAATTTTCTTTTCTATTTACTTATTTTTTACTTTTATTTTATTTATGTTTTTGAATGTTTTTTTCATTTTAATTTTTTTTTCTATTTACGTATTTTTTACTTTTATTTTATTCATGTGTTTGAATGTTTTTTCATTTAAAATTTTTTTTCTATTTACTTATTTTTTACTTTTATTTTATTTATGTTTTTGAATGTTTTTCATTTTAAATTTTTTTTCTATTTACTTATTTTTTACTTTTATTTTATTTATGTTTTTGAATGTTTTTTCCATTTAAAATTTTTTTTCTATTTACTTATTTTTTACTTTTATTTTATTTATGTTTTTGAATGTTTTTTCATTTTAATTTTTTTTTCTATTTACTTATTTTTTACTTTTATTTTATTTATGTTTTTGAATGTTTTTTTCATTTTAAATTTTTTTTCTATTTACTTATTTTTTACTTTTATTTTATTTATGTTTTTGAATGTTTTTTCATTTTAAATTTTTTTTCTATTTACTTATTTTTTACTTTTATTTTATTTATGTTTTTGAATGTTCTTTCATTTAAATTTTTTTTCTATTTACTTATTTTTTACTTTTATTTTATTTATGTTTTTGAATGTTTTTTTCATTTTAAATTTTTTTTCTATTTACTTATTTTTTACTTTTATTTTATTTATGTTTTTGAATGTTTTTTCCATTTAAAATTTTTTTTTCTATTTACTTATTTACTTTTATTTTATTTATGTTTTTGAATGTTTTTTTCATTTTAAATTTTTTTCTATTTACTTATTTTTTACTTTTATTTTATTTATGTTTTTGAATGTTTTTTTCATTTTAAATTTTTTTTCTATTTACTTATTTTTTACTTTTATTTTATTTATGTTTTTGAATGTTTTTTCCATTTAAAATTTTTTTTTCTATTTACTTATTTTTACTTTTATTTTATTTATGTTTTTGAATGTTTTTTCATTTTAAATTTTTTTTCTATTTACTTATTTTTTACTTTTATTTTATTTATGTTTTTGTATGTTTTTTCATTTTAAATTTTTTTTCTATTTACTTATTTTTTACTTTTATTTTATTTATGTTTTTGAATGTTGTTTTCATTTTAAATTTTTTTTCTATTTACTTATTTTTTACTTTTATTTTATTTATGTTTTTAAATGTTTTTTCATTTTAAATTTTTTTTCTATTTACTTATTTTTTACTTTTATTTTATTTATGTTTTTGAATGAGTTTTTCATTTTAAATTTTTTTCTATTTACTTATTTTTTACTTTTATTTTATTTATGTTTTTGAATGTTTTTTTTATTTTAAATTTTTTTCTATTTACTTATTTTTTACTTTTATTTTATTTATGTTTTTGAATGTTTTTTTCATTTAAAATTTTTTTCTATTTACTTATTTTTTACTTTTATTTTATTTATGTTTTTGAATGTTTTTTTCATTTTAAATTTTTTTTCTATTTACTTATTTTTTACTTTTATTTTATTTATGTTTTTGAATGTTTTTTTCATTTTAATTTTTTTTTCTATTTACTTATTTTTTACTTTTATTTTATTTATGTTTTTGAATGTTTTTTTCATTTTAAATTTTTTTCTATTTACTTATTTTTTACTTTTATTTTATTTATGTTTTTGAATGTTTTTTCCATTTAAAATTTTTTTTTCTATTTACTTATATTTTACTTTTATTTTATTTATGTTTTTGAATGTTTTTTTCATTTTAAATTTTTTTTCTATTTACTTATTTTTTACTTTTATTTTATTTATGTTTTTGAATGTTTTTTCCATTTAAAATTTTTTTTTCTATTTACTTATTTTTACTTTTATTTTATTTATGTTTTTGAATGTTTTTTCATTTTAAATTTTTTTTCTATTTACTTATTTTTTACTTTTATTTTATTTATGTTTTTGAATGTTTTTTCATTTTAAATTTTTTTTCTATTTACTTATTTTTTACTTTTATTTTATTTATGTTTTTGAATGTTGTTTTCATTTTAAATTTTTTTTCTATTTACTTATTTTTTACTTTTATTTTATTTATGTTTTTAAATGTTTTTTCATTTTAAATTTTTTTTCTATTTACTTATTTTTTACTTTTATTTTATTTATGTTTTTGAATGTTTTTTTCATTTTAAATTTTTTTCTATTTACTTATTTTTTACTTTTATTTTATTTATGTTTTTGAATGTTTTTTTTATTTTAAATTTTTTTCTATTTACTTATTTTTTACTTTTATTTTATTTATGTTTTTGAATGTTTTTTTCATTTAAAATTTTTTTCTATTTACTTATTTTTTACTTTTATTTTATTTATGTTTTTGAATGTTTTTTTCATTTTAAATTTTTTTTCTATTTACTTATTTTTTACTTTTATTTTATTTATGTTTTTGAATGTTTTTTTCATTTTAATTTTTTTTTCTATTTATATATTTTTTACTTTTATTTTATTTATGTTTTTGAATGCTTTTTTCATTTTAAATTTTTTTTCTATTTACTTATTTTTTACTTTTATTTTATTTATGTTTTTGAATGTTTTTTTCATTTTAAATTTTTTTTCTATTTACTTATTTTTTACTTTTATTTTATTTATGTTTTTGAATGTTTTTTTCATTTTAAATTTTTTTTCTATTTACTTATTTTTTACTTTTATTTTATTTATGTTTTTGAATGTTGTTTTCATTTTAAATTTTTTTTCTATTTACTTATTTTTTACTTTTATTTTATTTATGTTTTTGAATGTTTTTTCATTTAAAATTTTTTTTCTATTTACCTATTTTTTACTTTTATTTTATTTATGTTTTTGAATGTTCTTTCATTTAAATTTTTTTTCTATTTACTTATTTTTTACTTTTATTTTATTTATGTTTTTGAATGTTTTTTTCATTTTAAATTTTTTTTCTATTTACTTATTTTTTACTTTTATTTTATTTATGTTTTTGAATGTTTTTTTCATTTTAAATTTTTTTTCTATTTACTTATTTTTTACTTTTATTTTATTTATGTTTTTGAATGTTTTTTTCATTTTAAATTTTTTTCTATTTACTTATTTTTTACTCTTATTTTATTTATGTTTTTGAAGGTTTTTTCCATTTAAAATTTTTTTTTCTATTTACTTATTTACTTTTATTTTATTTATGTTTTTGAATGTTTTTTTCATTTTAAATTTTTTTCTATTTACTTATTTTTTACTTTTATTTTATTTATGTTTTTGAATGTTTTTTTCATTTTAAATTTTTTTTCTATTTACTTATTTTTTACTTTTATTTTATTTATGTTTTTGAATGTTTTTTCCATTTAAAATTTTTTTTTCTATTTACTTATTTTTACTTTTATTTTATTTATGTTTTTGAATGTTTTTTCATTTTAAATTTTTTTTCTATTTACTTATTTTTTACTTTTATTTTATTTATGTTTTTGAATGTTTTTTCATTTTAAATTTTTTTTCTATTTACTTATTTTTTACTTTTATTTTATTTATGTTTTTGAATGCTTTTTTCATTTTAAATTTTTTTTCTATTTACTTATTTTTTACTTTTATTTTATTTATGTTTTTAAATGTTTTTTCATTTTAAATTTTTTTTCTATTTACTTATTTTTTACTTTTATTTTATTTATGTTTTTGAATGTTTTTTTCATTTTAAATTTTTTTCTATTTACTTATTTTTTACTTTTATTTTATTTATGTTTTTGAATGTTTTTTTCATTTTAAATTTTTTTCTATTTACTTATTTTTTACTTTTATTTTATTTATGTTTTTGAATGTTTTTTCCATTTAAAATTTTTTTTTCTATTTACTTATTTTTTACTTTTATTTTATTTATGTTTTGAGAATGTTTTTTTCATTTTAAATTTTTTTTCTTTTTACTTATTTTTTACTTTTATTTTATTTATGTTTTTGAATGCTTTTTTCATTTTAAATTTTTTTTCTATTTACTTATTTTTTACTTTTATTTTATTTATGTTTTTGAATGTTTTTTTCATTTTAAATTTTTTTCTATTTACTTATTTTTTACTTTTATTTTATTTATGTTTTTGAATGTTTTTTTCATTTTAAATTTTTTTCTATTTACTTATTTTTTACTTTTATTTTATTTATGTTTTTGAATGTTTTTTCCATTTAAAATTTTTTTTTCTATTTACTTATTTTTTACTTTTATTTTATTTATGTTTTGAGAATGTTTTTTTCATTTTAAATTTTTTTTCTTTTTACTTATTTTTTACTTTTATTTTATTTATGTTTTTGAATGCTTTTTTCATTTTAAATTTTTTTTCTATTTACTTATTTTTTACTTTTATTTTATTTATGTTTTTGAATGTTTTTTTCATTTTAAATTTTTTTTCTATTTACTTATTTTTTACTTTTATTTTATTTATGTTTTTGAATGTTTTTTTCATTTTAAATTTTTTTTCTATTTACTTATTTTTTACTTTTATTTTATTTATGTTTTTGAATGTTTTTTTCATTTTAAATTTTTTTTCTATTTACTTATTTTTTACTTTTATTTTATTTATGTTTTTGAATGTTTTTTTCATTTTAAATTTTTTTTCTATTTACTTATTTTTTACTTTTATTTTATTTATGTTTTTGAATGTTTTTTTCATTTTAAATTTTTTTCTATTTACTTATTTTTTACTTTTATTTTATTTATGTTTTTGAATGTTGTTTCCATTTTAAATTTTCTTTTCTATTTACTTATTTTTTACTTTTATTTTATTTATGTTTTTGAATGTTTTTTTCATTTTAATTTTTTTTCTATTTACTTATTTTTTACTTTTATTTTATTTATGTTTTTGAATGTTTTTTCATTTTAAATTTTTTTTCTATTTACTTATTTTTTACTTTTATTTTATTTATGTTTTTGAATGTTTTTTCATTTTAAATTTTTTTTCTATTTACTTATTTTTTACTTTTATTTTATTTATGTTTTTGAATGTTTTTTCCATTTTAAATTTTTTTTCTATTTACTTATTTTTTACTTTTATTTTATTTATGTTTTTGAATGTTTTTTCATTTAAATTTTTTTTCTATGTACTTATTTTTTACTTTTATTTTATTTATGTTTTTGAATGTTTTTTTCATTTTAAATTTTTTTTCTATTTACTTATTTTTTACTTTTATTTTATTTATGTTTTTGAATGTTTTTTTCATTTTAAATTTTTTTTCTATTTACCTATTTTTTACTTTTATTTTATTTATGTTTTTGAATGTTTTTTCATTTTAAATTTTTTTTCTATTTACTTATTTTTTACTTTTATTTTATTTATGTTTTTGAATGTTCTTTCATTTAAATTTTTTTTCTATTTACTTATTTTTTACTTTTATTTTATTTATGTTTTTGAATGTTTTTTTCATTTTAAATTTTTTTTCTATTTACTTATTTTTTACTTTTATTTTATTTATGTTTTTGAATGTTTTTTTCATTTTAAATTTTTTTTCTATTTACTTATTTTTTACTTTTATTTTATTTATGTTTTTGAATGTTTTTTTCATTTTAAATTTTTTTTCTATTTACTTATTTTTTACTTTTATTTTATTTATGTTTTTGAATGTTTTTTTCATTTTAAATTTTTTTCTATTTACTTATTTTTTACTTTTATTTTATTTATGTTTTTGAAGGTTTTTTCCATTTAAAAATTTTTTTTCTATTTACTTATTTACTTTTATGTTATTTATGTTTTTGAATGTTTTTTTCATTTTAAATTTTTTTTCTATTTACTTATTTTTTACTTTTATTTTATTTATGTTTTTGAATGTTTTTTTCATTTTAAATTTTTTTTCTATTTACTTATTTTTTACTTTTATTTTATTTATGTTTTTGAATGTTTTTTCATTTTAAATTTTTTTTCTATTTACTTATTTTTTACTTTTATTTTATTTATGTTTTTGAATGTTTTTTTCATTTTAAATTTTTTTTCTATTTACTTATTATTTACTTTTATTTTATTTATGTTTTTGAATGTTTTTTTCAGTTTAAATTTTTTTTTCTATTTACTTATTTTTTACTTTTATTTTATTTATGTTTTTGAATGTTTTTTTATTTTAAATTTTTTTTTCTATTTACTTATTTTTTACTTTTATTTTATTTATGTTTTTGAATGTTTTTTTCATTTTAAATTTTTTTTCTATTTACTTATTTTTTTCATCTTTATTATATTACTAGTAGGCTGCCCGGCGTTGTCCAGTCGTAAAATGTGCATAAATATTATATCTTAATTATTACATAATTTTTTATTTATTATAAACAGAAATACTGTAGGTATTACACGTAACGTTAAATTCCTCTAAAAAATGAAGTAAAAAACTGAATAAAGCTGAGGCATGTGCATCCGAGTAATATCTTTTTCTAAACAGTTCATTTCTTGTAAGAAAAACAAAAAATACTCGAGCTGAGATGGAAACCAAAAACCTAAACACAGTGAAACAAGTACGATAACTATTAGGCTAGATTGACACATTTTAAAATATTTTGACTGAGCCTTGTATTGAAACAATTGCAGAATTATTTCACCGATTGACAGAGAATCA